>NC_142478.1:8347277-8655366 GCF_049115385.1 Moschus berezovskii | reverse complement strand
TTATTGATATACATTTTCCTATTGGCATTTTTCTTGATTGTTTTGGGTTTATTTTTGTAGGTCTTTCCTTTCTCTTGTGTTTACTGGCTATGGGAGTCCTTTTAGTGTTTGATTTGGTGGTGCTGAATTCTCTAAACTTTTGCTTGTCTGTAAAGCTTTTGATTTCTCTGTCAATTTTGAATGAGATCTTTGCTGAGTATAGTAATCTTGGCTGTAGATTTTTATCTTTCAGTACTTTAAATATACCCTGCCATTCCTTTTTGTCCTGCAGAGTTTCTGCTGAAAGATCCACTGTTAATTGTGTGAGTTTTCCCTTGTATGTGACTTGTTGCTTTTCCCTTGATAGTTTTAATATTCTTTCTTTGTGCTATTCTCTGTTAGCTTGATGAATATGTGTCTTGATGTGTTTCTCCTTGGGTTTATTCTGTAAGGAACTCTCTGCACTTCTTGGACTTGATTGGCTATTTCCTTTCCCATGTTGGGGAAGTTTTCAACTATAATTCCTTCAAAAATTTTCTCAGTGCCTTTCTTTTTTTCTTCTTCTTCTGGGACCCCTATAACTAAAATCTTGCTGTGTTTAGTATTGTCCCAGTGGTCTCTGAGGGTATACCCAATTCTTTTCATTCTTTTCCCTTTATTCTTCTCTTTAGCAGTTATTTCTACCATTCTGTCTTCCAAATCACATATCTGCTCCTCTGCCTCAGTTATTCTGCTATTGGTTCCTTCTAGAGTATTTTTAATTTCATTAATTGTGTTTTTCATATCTGTTTGCTTATTCCTTATTTCTCCTATGTGCTTGGTGATTGTATTAACTGTGTTAAACGTTTCTTGCATTTTCTCCATTCTATTTTCAAGTTTTTGGAGCAACTTTACTATCACTATTCTGAATTCTCTTTCAGACAAATTGCTTATTTCCCCTTCATTTGTTTGCTTTTGTGATTTTCCACCTTGTTCTTTCATTTGTGCTGTATTTCTCTGTCTTTTCATTTTTTTTTTTTCAAACTTGCTCCCCTTGAGGTCTCCTTTTTGCAGGCTTTAGGGTTGTATTCCTTCTTCCTTTTAGTTTTTACCCTTGGAGGAAAAGGTTGGTTGAGTGGTTTGTGTTGATTTCTTGTTAGGGGTGACTTGTGCCTGTGTTCTATTCAGAGGAGATCAAGCAGACCAAGCAGGTAATTACAGAAATAATGGGACATATACACATACTTCCACACACACAGTTATAACCAAAGTATTCTAAATAAAAGATCACCCAGGACTGATCTCCTTTAGGATGGACTGGTTGGATCTCCTTGCAGTCCAAGGGACTCTCAAGAGTCTTCAACACCACAGTTCAAAAGCATCAATTCTTCGGCGCTCAGCTTTCTTCACAGTCCAACTCTCACATCCATACATGACCACGGGAAAAACCATAGTCTTGACTAGACAGACCTCTGTTGGCAAAGTAATGTCTCTGCTTTTTAATATGCTATCTAGGTTGGTCATAACTTTCCTTCCAAGGAGTAAGCGTCTTTTAATTTCATAGCTGCAATCACCATCTGCAGTGATTTTGGAGCCCAAAAAAATAAAGTCTGACACTGTTTCCACTGTTTTTCCATCTATATCCCATGAAGTGATGGAACCAGATGCCATGATCTTCGTTTTCTGAATATTGAGCTTCAAGCCAACTGTTTCACTCTCCTCTTTCACTTTCATCAAGAGGCTTTTAAGTTCCTCTTCACTTTCTGCCATAAGGGTGGTGTCATCTGCATATCTGAGGTTATTGATATTTCTCCCGGCAATCTTGATTCCAGCTTGTTCTTCACCAGCCCAGTGTTCCTCATGATGTACTCTGCATATAAGTTAAATAAGCAGGGTGACAATATACAACCTTGACGTACTCCTTTCCCTATTTGGAACCAGTCTGTTGTTCCATGTCCAGTTCTAACTGTTGCTTCCTGACCTGCATACAGGTTTCTCAAGAGGCAGGTCAGGTGGTCTGGTATTCCCATCTCTTTCAGAATTTTCCACAGATATTGACCAATTAAAAGTAGAGCTAGCTAATGCCAGCCTGGATGAGCTAGTGCCAACTGGTGAATATAGTAGAGAGCTCAACAATCTAACTTACTTGGTGAAGAAAGGGTGAAGAAAAAAAAGATAAGTAAAAGAGAGAGAGAAAAAAAAGGAGAAAAGAGGGAAAAGAGAAGAGGGAGTGGAAAAGAGGGTTAAAAAAAAGAGAGAGAAAAGAAAAAATAGAAAAGCAAAGATAAATAGACATATATGAAAAAGATTATATATATTCAGGAACAGCTATAGCTGGTAAAAAACTATAAGAAAAGCAGTTGAATGTATCAAAAGCAAAATCAGAAAAATCATACACACACACAAAAAGGGTGAAAAAGTAACAAAAAAAAGGGTGAAAAAGTTACAAAAAAGAAAAAAAAAATCTTTAAATGAATTTTTTTTTAACAAGAAAAAGAGAAAAATCCCATAGCACTGCAAAAGGCTTATGTGAAGGTAGAAATATGTAGGGGGAATAAACTGTGATTTATAAGAAGAAAAAGTTCTCAAGATCATAGTTCTTGATGGTGGAGTCTGCTCCCAAGGATGGGGTTGGGTTAGTGTCCTGTGATGTTTTCCTGATTGGGGAGCTTGTGTCTGTGTTCTGGCTGATGGAACTGAATCTCTTCTCTCTGAAGGGCAGTGCAGGGTCCAGTACTAGGTTTTGGGGGTGTCTATGGGTTCAGTATGTCTTTGGGCAGTCCTTCTGGCTTTGGCTGTATTAGTCATGTCTATTTCTGCAGCCACTTCAGAGTGGCCCTCTCAGCATATCTTCACTGCCACCAGCCCCCTACTTGTCCCTGGGATCATTACCGGTGCTTCTGTTTTCTGGACCTGCCTTTCACTGCTGGCCGAAGCTTGCTAGGCAGGTGCTTGTGTGGATGTTTTCTTGGCTCCCCGACCGTGCCCTCTGCATTTCGGAGACTTGTTTGGGCTTCCCTCCGCCCCCAGGGCCCTCCCTCTGTGTCGTGGGGTTTGTGTGCACTTGTTTCATCTCACCTGCTGTCTACAAGGCTTATGTGTTCTTTCAGCCCCCCAGACCTGCCCCCTGTGCCATGAGGTTTGTATGCGCTAGAGAGGTTTGTATGCCTCCCTGCTCTTGGCTACCGCCGCCCGCCCCCTGTGCCGTGGGGTTTCTATGGGCTTCTCTCTGTCCCCTGAGCCCACCATCTGGTTGGGGCCATAGTCTGCAAGCTGGTCATGGGCTGAGAAGTGCGACTTTCTCTGTTTTCTGCCCTCCAATTCCCTACTTTGCCCTGTCTTCCAAGACTCCACAGCTCCGGGTTGGGCCAGTCTGCAACGGAGCTTCCCTGTGCACAGGAACTCCTCCTGTTTCAGGACGCCTTCCCTCCCTCAGGGCACAAGCTCCCATTCAGAAGTTCTCAGTCTTTTCCCTTTTTATGTCTCTATCCTGTCTCCTACCTCATTTCAGGGAGCTTAGCCTGTCGCCCTGGAAGCCTGGGGTCTCCTGCTGTGGCCTAGGGGTTGCTTTGTAGGAGTTGTTCCATACCTTAGTGAGTTTCTGATGTATTTGTGGGGAGGCTGGTGATCTCCCTGTTTTACTCCGCCACCATCTTCTGCCTGCTCACTCTTTCCCTTGCCATCTAATTCTCCTCAGTGGAGGCAACTACTGTTACAAACTCCTGGTGGATCCTTCAGGAAGTCTTCTTTGCATGTGGAGACATACATGTGTATACAGTTTCCCTTTTCAAACATAAATGAGAGCCTAGTCTGCATGTGTGCCTGGAAGAACATTAAAGATCAAAACGTACAGCTGCAGCCTTCTTTTTATGATTAGTTGTGGCATGTGGGATCTTCCATCTTCACTGTGGCATCTACGATCTAGTTCCCTGACCAGGGATCAACCTAGGTCTCCTGCACTGGGAGAAGGAAATCTTGGCCGCTGGACCACCAGGGAAGTCTTGCACATCATTCTTTTAAATGAATGTATAGGATGTACATATACACACTACTGTATATAAAATAGATCACTAATAAGAACTTCCTATGCAGCACAGGGAACGCTACCCAGCCCTCTGTAATGGCCTATATGGGAAAAGAATCTAAAAAAGAGTGGATATATGTGTATGTATAAACTGATTCACTTTGCTGTGTGGCAGAAACTGACACAACATTTTAAATCAATCATATTCCAATAAAAAATTTAAAAAAGAATATATAGCATGAATTGAAAGAATTTGGACTTGAATTATGCAAGATGTTGCAAAACTTGGGCTTTGGGAGTCAATAAAAGTGAAAACATCTCAAGAATTTCATCCCCAAGGGGGGAGGGGGTAGAGAGGGACAGTTAGGGAGTTGGGATTGACATGTACATACTGCTATAGAAAATGGATAACCAACAAAGACCTACTGTGTAACATAGGGAGCTCTGCTCAATGTTATATATACGTTATATATATATAGTGTGTTATATATAACATGAGTGTTCTTTAACATTCTAAATGGGAAAGAATTAGAAAAAGAATAGATACATGTTTATTATAACCGAATCACTTTGCTATACACCTGAAACAATCACATCATTAGTCAACTATACTCTAATATAAAATAAAAGTTAAAAGTGAAGAAAAACTGTAAAATGCACTAATTTAAAATGTATAATTTAAAAAGCATGTACACATCAGTAAAACTATTAATACCACTCATATCACATGTTCAAGTAAATATTGAACATATGAATGCCATGGTATTTACTGCATAAAATCTCTTAAGTGTTACAACCTGTGCTCAGATTTTAAATTTTTCTTGAAATTTAGTTGATTTATAATGTTGTATTAGTTTCAGGTGTATGTAGGTTTTATAAGTATGTTATAACTTGATTTGTTTAATAAAAGTGTTGCTTCCTATTTCTAAAAAAAAGAATGGAATTTCATCCCCAATTCACCTTAAGTGGGGTCAGCAACTATGGCCTGCTAGCTCACCATCTGTTTTTTTTTTTTTAATTAAAATCAATTTATTTATTTTAATTGGAGGTTAATTACTTTACAATATTGTATTGGTTTTGCCATACATTGACATGAATCTGCCCCGGGTGTACATGAGTTCCCCATCCTGATCCCCCCTCCCCCCGCCCTCCCCATCCCATCCCTCAGGGTCATCCCAGTGTACCAGCCCTGAGTGTCCTGTATCTTGCATCAAACTTGGACTGGTGATCTATTCCACATACGGTAATATACATGTTTCAATGCTATTCTCTCAAATCATCCCACCCTCGCCTTCTCCCACAGAGTCCAGAAGTCTGTTCTTTACATCTGTGTCTCTTTTGTTGTCTTGCATATAGGGTCATCGCTACTATCTTTCTAAATTCCATCCGTTCCGTTCAGTCGCTCAGTCGTGTCCAACTCTTTGGGACCCCGTGGACTGTAGCCTACCAGGCTTCTCCGTCCATGGGATTCTGGAGTGGGTTACCATTTCCTTCTCCAGGAGATCTTCCCGACCCAGGGATCGAACCCGGGTCTCCCACATTGGAGGCAGACGTTTTACCCTCTGCGCCAAGTCTAAATTCCATATATATGCATTAATATATTGTATTGGTGTTTTTCTTTCTGACTTACTTCACTCTGTATAATGGGCTCCAGTTTCATCCACCTCATTCCTTAAAAAACTGAAAATAGATCTACCATACGACCTAGCGATCCCACTGCTGGGCATACACACTGAGAAAACCAGAATTGAAAGAGATGCATGTACCCCAACGTTCATCACAGCACTGTTTACAAAAGCAGAAGCCGAAGTTAATCGGTTCTATGAAGACCTACAAGACCTTTTAGAACTAACACCCAAAAAAGATGTCCTTTTCATTACAGGGGACTGGAATGCAAAAGTAGGAAGTCAAGAAACACCTGGAGTAACTGGCAAATTTGGCCTTGGAGCACCGAATGAAGCAGGGCAAAGGCTAATAGAGTTTTGTCAAGAGAATGCACTGGTCATAGCAAACACCCTCTTCCAACAACACAAGAGAAGACTCTACACATGGACATCACCAGATGGTCAACACCGAAATCAGATTGATTATATTCTTTGCAACCAAAGATGGAGAAGCTGTATACAGTTAGCGAAAACAGGACCAGGAGCTGACTGTGGCTCAGATCATGAACTCCTTATTGCAAAATTCAGACTTAAATTGAAGAAAGTAGGGAAAACCACTAGACCATTCAGATATGACCTCAATCAAATCCCTTATGATTATACAGTAGAAGTTAGAAATAGATTTAAGGGACTAGATCTGATTGATAGAGTGCCTGATGAACTCTGGATGGAGGTTCGTGACATTGTACAGGAGACAGGGACCAAGACCATCCCCATGGAAAAGAAATGCAAAAAAGCAAAATGGCTGTCTGAGGAGGCCTTACAAATAGCTGTGAAAAGAAGAGAAGGGAAAAGCAAAGGAGAAAAGGAAAGATATAAGCATCTGAATGCAGAGTTCCAAAGAATAGCAAGGAGAGATAAGAAAGACTTCCTCAGTGATCAATGTAAAGAAATAGAGGAAAACAACAGAATAGGAAAAACAAGAGACCTCTTCAAGAAAATTAGAGATTCCAAGGGAACATTTCATGCAAAGATGGGCTCGATAAAGGACAGAAATGGTATGGACCTAACAGAAGCAGAAGATATTAAGAAGAGGTGGCAGGAATACACAGAAGAACTGTACAAAAAAGATCTTTACGACCAAGATAGTCACGATAACGTGATCACTGACCTAGAGCCAGACATCTTGGAATGTGAAGTCAAGTGGGCCTTAGAAAGTATCACTACTAACAAAGCTAGTGGAGGTGATGGAATTCCAGTTGAGCTATTTCAAGTCTTGAAAGATGATGCTGTGAAAGTGCTGCACTCAATATGCCAGCAGCTTTGGAAAACTCAGCAGTGGCCACAGGACTGGAAGAGGTCAGTCTTCATTCCAATCCCAAAGAAAGGCAATGCCAAAGAATGCTCAAACTACCTCACAATTGCACTCATCTCACAAGCTAGTAAAGTCATGCTCAAAATTCTCCAAGCCAGGCTTCAGCAGTATGTAAACCATGAACTCCCAGATGTTCAAGCAGGTTTTAGAAAAGGCAGAGGCACCAGAGATCAAATTGCCAACATCCGCTGGATCATGGAGAAAGCAAGAGAGTTCCAGAAAAACATCTATTTCTGCTTCATTGACTATGCCAAAGCCTTTGACTGTGTGGATCACAATAAACTGTGGAAAATTCTGAAAGAGATGGGAATCCCAGACCACCTGACCTGCCTCTTGAGAAACCTGTATGCAGGTCAGGAAGCAACAGTTAGAACTGGACATGGAACAACAGACTGGTTCCAAATAGGAAAAGGTGTACGTCAAGGTTGTATATTGTCACCTTGCTTATTTAACTTCTATGCAGAGTACATCATGAGGAACGCTGGGCTGGAAGAAGCACAAGCTGGAATCAAGATTGCCGGGAGAAATATCAATAAACTCAGATATGCAGATGACACTACCCTTCTGGCAGAAAGTGAAGAGGAACTCAAAAGTCTCTTGATGAAAGTGAAAGAGGAGAGTGAAAAGGTTGGCTTGAAGCTCAACATTCAGAAAACAAAGATCATGGCATCTGGTCCCATCACTTCATGGGAAATAGATGGAAAAATAGTGGAAACAGTGTCAGACTTTATTTTTTGGGCTCCAAAATCACTGCAGATGCTGATTTCAGCCATGAAATTAAAAGACGCTTGCTCCTTGGAAGGAAAGTTATGACCAACCTTGATAGTATATTAAAAAGCAGAGACATTACTTTGCCAACCAAGGTCCGTCTAGTCAAGGCAATGGTTTTTCCCGTGGTCATGTATGGATGTGAGAGTTGGACTGTGTAGAAGGCTGATTGCCGAAGAATTGATGCTTTTGAACTGTGGTGTTGGAGAAGACTCTTGAGAGTCCCTTGGACTGCAAGGAGATCCAACCAGTCCATTCTAAAGGAGATCAATCCTGGGTGTTCATTGGAGGGACTGATGCTAAAGCTGAAACTGCAATACTTTGGCCACCTCATGCGACGAGTTGACTCACTGGAAAAGACTCTGATGCTGGGAAAGGTTGGGGGCGGGAGGAGAAGGGGACGACGGAGAATGAGATGGCTGGATGGCATCACCGACTCTGTGGACATGAGTTTGAGTGAACTCCGGGAGTTGGTGATGGACAGGGAGGCCTGGCGTGCTGTGATTCATGGGGTCGCGGAGAGTCGGACACGACTGAGCGACTGAACTGACTGACTGACTGAGGACATAGAAGCAACCTAGATGTCCATTGGCAGATGAATGGATAATAAAGTTGTGGTACATATACACAATGGAATATCACCATCTGTTTTTATACTACACATGAGTTAAGAATGATGTTTGCTTCCTGAAAAAATCAAAAGAAGAATCATATTTCATGTCACATGAAAATTATATGAAACTCACATTTCAGTGTTTATATAAATAAAGTTTTATTGAGAC
The DNA here is from genome assembly GCF_049115385.1 of Moschus berezovskii. Lineage (NCBI taxonomy): Eukaryota > Metazoa > Chordata > Mammalia > Artiodactyla > Moschidae > Moschus > Moschus berezovskii. The sequence goes on along the minus strand of NC_142478.1, from coordinate 8,646,855 downwards.
ATAGCCATACTCATTAATGTATTGTCTATGGCTGCTTTTGCACTACAATGGCAGTGTTGAGAGATTCTAACAGAGACCATATGACCACAAAGCTTAAAAGATTTACTGTCTGGATATTTACAGAAAAAGTTGTCTGACCTCTGACCTAATCACAAATATAGTTCAACATTTTGACCATTTAAAATTCAGTGATGAGCATATATTGTCAGCACATATTTTTCTTGTGAGAGCTAAAGAATTCTTTGGGAGAAACTCTAAAATCATTTGACTGGACTGAATCCACTGTAATTTTAAATAAAAAAGAAAACAGACTCTTTCATCCTATCTGAAATCCAAAAGCCAAGATGCAATAATTATCAAACATTATTTAAAAATTCAATCAAAACCAGACTTACTAATGGATTGGAATGAATAGCTTCCTAACCTTTCCTTCAAGCATGCTCTTAATTTAGAAATTAGCTGTACGTTAGCAAATAAAATATGAAAGAGAGTTTGTACTAAAGGAAACTGACTTTTGGTTCTTTTCATTCTCAGAGATAAATCAAACAGGGCAGCAAATGACCTTTTTCAGGCCTGGAGCTGAAAAATTTTCAGAGATGGTAAATCCTTATTCATGTGTTATTTAGGGATGTGTCATGGCTAACAGTGGAGAAGACAATGGCAACCCACTCCAGTACTCTTGCCTGGAGAATCCCATGGGAGGAGGAGCCTGGTAGGCTGCAGTCCATGTGGTCGCGAAGAGTCCGTCATGACTGAACAACTTCACTTTCACTTTTCACTTTCATGCATTGGAGAAGGAAATGGCAACCCATTCCAGTGTTCTTGCCTGGAGAATCCCAGGGACGGGGGAGCCTGGTGGGCTGCCGTCTATGGGGTCGCACAGAGTCAGACAGGACTGAAGCGACTTAGCAGCAGCAGCAGCATGGCTAACAGGGCTTTCCTGGTGGCTCAGGTGGTAAAGAATCTGCCTGCAATGCAGGAGACCTAAGTTTGATCCCTGGGTTGGGAAGATCCACTGCAGAAGGGCACAGCAACCCACTCGAGTATTCTTGCCTGGAGAATTCTATGGACAGAGGAGCCTGGCAGGCTACAGTCCATGAGGTCTCAAAAAGTCAGGCACGACTGAAGTGACTTAGCATGCACACACAAAGGTCTTAAAGTGATTTCTCAACTTGAATAAATGACATCAGAAGCTTTTAGAAAGTCAAAGGAAAAGCAAAAATCAATTCAATCATGAGGAAAGTATGTCAGATCCCGTAACTATTCCAACAACAGAGAAAAGAAGTAAATTAAAAAGAATACTGTAACCAAAAAGATTTACAGCTAGAAAAGAAATATTTGTTTCCACCCTTACTCACATTTGACTGGTCTTTCAGGACTGAATATAGGAGTGGAAGATGGAAATCCACAGTGAGGACTGCAGATAAGAGAGGGAAACAGAGTGGTAAGCCTTCTGGAAAGCTGTCTATCTGTGAGAACTTCAGAGCTGTCACCGATGACTTGTTTTGTTGAGCCTGAAATAATCAGTATTTGATGTTTTGTGAAGGTAGGGGGCAGCAGGCCATGTAATTGTACTCATTCTTCTAAAAAAAAAAAGAAAGGAAATCGAGGAACAGATTAAGTTAGCACTCAAAGCTGAAACCTTTAGCAGACATTTCAAAACAGTTAACCGGCAATTCAGGTTTCTTCCTCCATCATGAGGAATTCTGATAGCCTGCTATGTTCAAAGCACTGATCCAGGCATGAAAGTGAAAGCGTTAGTCATTCAGTCGTGTCTGACTCTTTGAGAGTGCGTGGACGGTAGGCTGTCAAGCTCCTCTGTCCATGGAATTCTCCAGGCAAGACTACTGGAAAGGTACCTGTTCCCATCTCCAGGGGATCTTCCCAACCCAGGGATTGGACCCAGGTCTCCCACATTGTGGGTGGATTCTTTTCTGTCTGAACCACCAGGGAAGCCCAAGAATACTGGAGTGGGTAGCCTATCCCTTCTCCAACAGATCTTCCCGACCCAGGAATCAAACTGGGGTCTCCTGCATTGCAGGTGGATTCTTTACCAGCTGAACTACCAGGGAAGCCTTAATCCAGGCATAGTAGGACCCAAAGGCATGTAAAACAAGGCCCTTGTCTGTCTGGAAAAAAGAATTGTATAAGTTAGGTGTGTGATAATTTATCTTAACACTTTATTTTTAGTAAATAAAAGAGGAGGCTTTCCAATTGGGGTCAAATGCAAAATTAAGAGTAGAGCATGTGTGTCTGGTTCTAAGAGGTAGGGGGTTAAGACTCCCTCTCCCCTATTTTCATTGGAAAACTCACTTCTTTTATATGAACCTCTTTCAGGGTAGGTCAGGCCTACACTGACTGACACAGTAGGTAGCATAATTTTTTTGTAGATTGAGTTCTCGTTTTAATCTTTGATCTTATTGGACTTAATTTTGGTGAATTGTACATTTTTTTCTCACAAACAACTAATAATCACTGCACCATTTATTTGAATAATGGGTTGTTCCCTTTTCTCACTGGTTCAGGATAATGTTCATAGTCACCATGTACATAATACCTCTCATGTGTCAGGAGCTTTGATATCTTTTGTAATGGACCTGTGCATCTGCTTGGTGAATCAGACTCTGAAGTTCTTTCCTTTGTTTGGTAAATTCCCCATCTTATGGCTCTCGCTGGGAAAGAGCTTGCCTTGACTAGAAAACTTGAAAATGCCAAGAGCTTCTTCCCCATGCTCTTCTGCACTTAGGCAAAGAACACGCGATTTAGGCTCAAACAACCAACAGCCCTGTTTAGTCTTCACAACCGGAATTACTGATCTCAGGAAGGTGACGGAGCAGAGGTCATTCTGCTGTTACATCAACAATTTCTATTTCTCAGGAGCATGTAGGACCATGTAGTCGTGGCAACCAAGTGTTTGGTGGGGCTGGGAGTCTCTGCATGCTCTTTGGTGCCATGAATTTCTGCCGTCCTGATGCCCATGTGGTCTTCCTTCTTTCCCCATGTCTGATTCTCCAGCCTCCTGAGAAATTTCATAAGCAGCATGATGGTCTTGAACATGTTCCTCTTCTGCCTCAATTAGCCAGAGTATGTCTCTGTTACTTGGAACTAAAACCTTGATTGATACATGCAGGATACTATGTGAGTCTCAAGTCTTCGCACCTCTCAAGGCACATATCCTCACCCCTGTTAGGTTTAGATAATTTGTATTCAATAAGAGTATTAACTTGCTTAAGAGCACACAGCTACGAAGTGATGGAACTAGAATTTAAATCCAAATCGCATCACAAATATTCTCTCTCTCTTTATAGGTGTATGGTGGTGGTGGTTTAGTCACTAAGTTGTGTTTGACTCTTGCAACCCCATAGACAGTAGCCCTCCAGGCTCCTCTGACCATGGGATTTCTCCGGCAAGAATACTAGAGTGGTTTGCCATTTCCTCCTCCTATGTGTGTATATATATGCATACATATATATACATATATATACGTGTGTGTGTCTGTGTGGATACATACACATGTGTGTGTGCTAAGTTGCTTCAGTAGTGTCCAACTCTTGCAACCCCATGGACAGTATGTAACTCACCATGCTCCTCTGTCTGTGAAATTTCCCAGGCAAGAATACTGGAGTGGGTTGCCATTTTGTTCTCCAGGGGATTTTCCTGACCCAGGGATCGAGACTGAGTCTCTTGGGTCTCCTGAATTGGTAGGCCAGTTCTTTGCCTCTAGCGCCACCTGGGAAGCCCAACGTATATAAGTATGCATATACACACACACACACACCCCCACACACACATACATACTCAGCAGGTCATATGCATAGTTTTATTTCTTACCTCTTATTCTCTTACCTTACCTCTTCTTGAATGTTTCTTTGTCTAGATAAGCAATTGGACACTTTTGTAAAGTTTTTCAAAATCACGGAGGGACAAATTATCAGCTGTGATTTAAGATGCTTCATTTTTAGTGGAGAAAGAAAGAACTCCTGTATATGGTTGGTGGGTAGGAAACTGGTGCAGTCACCATGTAAAACAGCACAAATGTCCTCAAAGAACTAAAACTAGACGCACCGTATGATTCAGCGAATCCATTCCTGGGCATCTATCTGGAAAAAACTGAAACCCCTAATTTGAAAAGACATATGCATCCCAGTGTTCACAGCAGCACTATTCACAATAGCTAAGACACAGAAGCAAGCCAACTGTCCATCAACAGATGAGTGGCTTAGGAAGAGGTGCTGTGAATATACAGTGGAATATTACTCAGCCACAAAAGAGAATGAAATTCTGCCATTTGAAACAACAGGCATGGACCTAGAGGAGATCATGCTCAGTGAAATAAATCAGACAGAGAAAGATAAATACTGGATAATCTCATATGTGGAATCAAAAAATAACTCAGATGAATCTATGCACAAAACAGAACAGACTCACAAACACAGAGGAAAAATTTAGTTACTGGGGGGAGGGGCAAGTTAGGAGTATGGGATTAACAGATACAAAACACTTATATAAAGTAGATAAGCAATGAAGATTTACTGTGTGACGTAGGAAATTTCCCTAATATTTTATAACAATGTATAATGCAGTATAATCTGCAAAATCACTCTGCTGCACATCTGAAACAAAGACAATATTATAAATCAACTATAATTTTTAAAGTGAAAGTGAAAGTTGCTCAGTTGTGTCCGATTCTGCGACCCCATGGACTATACAGTCTATGGAATTCTCCAGGCCAGGATATTGGAGTGAGTTGCCTTTCCCTTTTTCAGGGGCTCTTCCCGACGCAGGGATCAAGTCCAGGTCTCCCGCATTGCAGGGGGATTTTTTACCAGCTGAGCCACCAGGGAAGCCCAATTTTTAAAGAGATGACTCATCTTTAGTGTGATTTTCACTTACCGGGGTTATGTGAGGTATTCCTAGCTCCTGTGCGTGCATGTGCACGCCCACCCACACACCCGCCCACAAACACATACTTATGTGAAGAGTTTTGGTTCCTATATAAAGATTTTTTGTTTGTTCGCTTCAGCATATTTTAAAGCTTTCCAGACACAGAAACTGCAGCAGGCTTGGCCTGAGAAGCTCTTTCATGTTCAGGTTGGTCCACAAACCAAAAGAAGATGCCTCTGATAAGAGAGAAGCTGTGAAGGGGAAAATAGATGGTCACAGGCTTTATTTATTTATTTATTTGGGTGTTGCTTTGTTTCTGCAAAAAGCATCATGGTTCATTTTGAGGCTTCCATTTTTATTTCCTTCAAGCAAAATTTTGATGCTGCAGGAATTCTTACCAAGAAAATACTCAGCAAATAAGTCCCAGGAGACTATCTGATTTGTGTTTGTACATAATTTTCCTGGTGTGGAACCTAAGTAACAGACAGGCTAAATAATAAACATGGTCCTGGAAGAATTTCTTCAATTATGGAGCTGGTGAAGCTCTGTTAAGAACTGTGGAAGTGATAGTCCCTGCCTGGTCCAATAAGCCAAGAGGGTAATTTCCACCTCTTTAAGAGGATGAGGATTTGATACAGGTAGATTCATCTTGAGTGAATAAAAGCCCATGCTTTTGATTCATGAGGATACAAGGCTCTTCTTTCTCTCTTGCAGAAAAACATTCAAGTAAAAACACCTTTGTGAGAATTTCCCATAGGAAATTCCAGGAATCTGCTCAGATTAAAAAGGCATCCATTTATTGATTTCCACTGATAGAGAGGACCTTCTCTGCACACTGAGTTCTCTCTTGGAAGGTCAGTGACTTGGTTCTGGGGATGGTGAGATGCTGGAAGATGGAGTGATGCTCTTCATAGGAGATTCTGGGCATGTACGGATGCTGACAGCCACGCGTCAACTGCACTGCAGAATCCAGCTACCTCTGTTGCAGGCACAGGCTCAGCAGTGCTAGGAAATCTCCGAGACTGCACTTTTATTCCAGATTCAGAGTTATTCTTTGGTACCCCCATTCACACAGGTATTTCTAGCCCGTCTTGGTTAGCATTGTAGATAACGTCAGAAATTGAGCCTGGCCTGTAGCCAGCAGGAGAGCTGACTTCTTCTGAAATTAAATTCGGATTAGCCATAGTACCTCCTCTCTCTGAAAGCTGTGCTGAATAATAAGGTGAAACTGAATGCTGTTCCCAGGAAATTTATGCCACATTTGTGGTGCCATTTCCAATAAAAAATTGAATTGATGAGCAGAGAGTTAATCATGTTGTAACTGTGTATAATCTCATGAACCACTCTCCACTGGAGTCATAATGAACTGGTGGTGGGCCCCGAGCTAGCCAGTGATGTTTCCTGCCTTGGCTTTCTGCGAGCAAGAATCAGGCAAGCAGGTACAATACCTTCTGTGGAAAGCCAGTTAAGAAACTGTAGTTGCCTATAAAAAGCTCACACTTTTAGTTTGTCCTGATTTGGAACAGATTTAGCTGTTTTTCTAGTTAAAGGTGTGGTGATGATGACTCAAAAAGAATTTCTTATCTAGGCGCATTCTGAAAGGTCTGTAAAGAAAATACTCCTAGGTGAACTGAAAAGGACAAAACCACAGTTACTTTAGTACTGCTGTTTTTAAGCCGTGACCTGTAAGCCTGGATGATTATGTATTAATGGTCCTTTCTCTATTGCAGTGAAAAAGGAACTTGCTTAAGCTTCAGATAAACCTGATTTTAGCATTCATCCAAACAAATGAAAATTACATTTGTGATCTCCTTTCACCTCTTTGAAATTCCAATACTATTTTGTAACCAGTGTACATTTGATCCCTCCAGTGATCATGAGCTCTACTATTAATATGTATACACAACGCCTTAAAAATCAGTTCTTGGTGCAATCTGCTATTGTGTTTTGAGTGAATGACTCATGACTGCAGATTTAAATGGTACCTACAGAGAAAGCTTATTTGAATTTTTTAAAAATGATGTTCCCTTTCCAGGTAAAGTGTCAAAAGAATTCTTCCAGTTAATTTTTCTGGAATCCGTTGAAAATGTATGACTCCATTTTCCTCCTTCTTCAAGGGAACAATTAACCATTGCTCAAGGATTAATACAACAGGCTGAAATTTTTATCGATTAAAACTATCCTCCCTATCAAATTTTGATTTAAATCTCAAATTTAAAAGATTAACATTTAAATGGCTTTTGATGTTGCTCACCAAAGTGAGAAAAAAGTCCAAGTGACTACAAGTCTAGTTCATAAATAAATCATATTTGTGGCTTCGCAGTTTTGATGAGAGCCAAGTAGTGTTGTAAAATTATGGTTCTCCTAGCATGGTGAGCTTTGTACCGGAGGTCCATCTCTCATGGATGGAAAGAAGTCATTTTCTATCAAATGTGTATTATCATTCTGACTACTGTCCTGGGTTCTGAAAAAGTATCCAAATGTTGACAGTTTACTATGACAGTGCAAACTGGTCATCCCAGAATATGTGATTTACAAAAAGAGAAGAAATGTACTCATTAATCCTAGATGTGGAAGAATCCAGAACAGTTAATGGGAGCTCTCTTAAAATTTGTTAGTTTTGTAATTCTCCATTTGGCACTTCTAAAACCTATGAAGACCCTTTGATCTGTTCTGTCCACACATGGCTATTTAAATTTAATTAAAATCTATACAAAATTAAAAATTCAGCTCCTCAATCGCCTTTGTCCCATTTCAAATGCTCAATATCCATGTGTGGCTGGTGGCCACTGTGTCAGGCGGTGCAGACACTGAGCATTTTCATCATTGCAGAATGTTGTAATGGATATTGCTGCCTGCAATGGAGAAGGAAAAAAGAGATATGTATTGAGAAGTTACCATGTGGTAGGCATCATATTTGCTCTAGATTCTTCCCATTTCACAGTGGAGAAGTTTAGCTTCAGAGAGTTTAAGTCACTTGCTCAAGTCACATAACTGAATCAGAGCGGTTAGGGCTCTAACCAATTACACTTGATTCCAAGCCCAGTGTCATTTCCAATGTATGGCCACGTGCTGGCTCATCCATTTATCTCTCTAACACAGACTTAATGAGGGAGAGACGGTATGTTTTAATAATTATTTCAAGACAGCAGGTGAAAACTGATACTGAACACACCGGTCCCTCTGCTTTCTGAGGACCTGTGCTAGCAACCAGGGCTATCAATTTAAGGGGATGAGTATATTTCCTGGCTTCACAGCACTAGTGGGGCAGTCAAACCCGCAACATATAATCAAAAACTAATTATCAGCTACAATTGTGATAAGTATCTACAAGGAGAGCCCATCTGTTTTGGGGGAGGCTTCTAAATTCCATGAAATAGCAACCACAATAATAATTAGCACGTGACGCTTTAGTTCCCAATGCCTGCAAAGTTCAAGTTAGTAAGACAAAGCTATGATACCATGGGCTTCCTGACGGATGAGCCCACTGTAATCTTTATGCCTGGTAAACAGAGAGATTTATTTCATTCAAGGTCATCCTAGGTTAGCGTGAGCAACTTCAATTTCATCCGATTCTCCTTGGGTAGAGGTGCTTCTGAAATGAAGAGCTGAGATCGGCTAATTTGTCAACATTACAAAGCAGGAGCCTTATTGTCGTAACTCTTTCCCCTCATCGAGGCTTCCCGCAGCAGCAGCTGACATGAGCCTCGCAGATGAAGATGCCAGCGCCTGGCTATTTCTCGACCACACTGCTGAGGGTCAGATAGTGAGGAAATGCTTCTTCTTAGCCATTTCTGTGTCATTTTTAACAGGTTTAAGCTCAAATACTCATGAAAGGAGATTGAGAACCAGTGCATGATAGCATGAAATTCAAAACGCTAGAAAAAAAAAACAAACCCAAGCTATAAACTGTTATCATTTTGAGTGTTTTATTCCTTTTAATGCTACTCTATTAGTTTCAATAAAAGGACAACAGAATGTCTATTAAACCGTAACTTGACACACTTATTATGCCAATACGATTAGTTTTTGTGAAGCACTCATGTACCGGTTATAGTTTATAGAAAAATTGATTTCACAGAATCAGAGAAATTAGAATTGGAAATATTATATTAGGTCACTAGATACATCCCCTGAGACTATAATAGAATTGATCCCTAGTTTGCAGTGTGTTATCCAATGCATTTTTCTATCCAGTTTTGATAGGCTTGTATATTTATTATAGGCTGGCAATATGTACCACTAAAAATTATACCAATTCATCTGAGAAATAAAACTCTAGAAAATAAGCATTTGTTGAGCACTAATTTTACTTTGGTGGATACATTTTTAATATACAAGTGTTTATAGCCTCTGTCTTGTAAGAGACAAGGAAGCAGCAGTGGATCGTGGGTTAGCATTACAATCAAATAGTGAATTTGCATATCTTAAGTTGCAGAAATTTCCCCAGACATCATTTCCCATCAGACTCCTACAAAATGTAGTATGAATTTTTGATTCTCAAGAAGGGCTTTTTTTTTTTGTACAGGAAATTGAGCCATGTACCCCATGCAAGTGCCTGCAATTAAACACTTGGCTGGACTGACATATTCTTATTTGGGAGCAGTGCGTACAAAACTGTGACTCTTGGAGACACATTTGCAAGGAAGTGGCAAATGAAGCTGGAGAGCTGGGGAGGGCTGCGGCCAGGGAATGAGCTGGTGTTACATAAACTTTCCCTGTTCTTTCTTCCTTCTTTCTTAGCAGTAACTCAGAGAGGGAAAAAGGAGAGCAGAAGGAGATGACTTCACCAGGAAAATTTGCATAAAATACAATCAGCCTATAAACTCCTGGGATCTCCCAGGTCAAATGCGTGGGATTGCTTCTCTCGGCTCCAACACAAGCAATTCAGGAATTCTCTTCCTCTATAAAACCAGCCTCGAGGTTCATTTGCATCCGATTTCATTGATTAAAGATGGAAAGAAGGGACTTCCCTGGTGGTCCAGTGGTTAAGAATCCATCTTGCAATGCAGGGGACACTGGTCTGATCCTTAGTCAGGAAACTAAGGTCCCACATGCCATGGCGAGTGCCACATGCACCTCTGAGCCCAAGTGCCACAGCTACTGAACCCGATGAGGTAAATAAGTGAAAGTAAATACTTAAAAGATGAAGGGCGGTTCACAAGATGAGTTTTTTTTTTCAGTCGTGCCAGGCTTTCCCTTTACCCCTTGCTCCTTCATGGAGATGGAAGAGAGTTGGATGTGGGCTGGGTTGGTAGGTCAAGGAGGGTGATCAAGGCTATGTGTGGAAAAAGGCAGACAGGAAGGCACCACAAGGTAGCATTTGGCTAAATAATGCCTGGTTTCCCCTGGGTGTTCGCATTCTTATGTCCCTGTTCAAAAGCCCAGATGAAATTCTTGTTTGTTCAGGATGCAGCTGATGGATGTTATGTCTGGAGAGCATCCCAGAGAAGGCCTTATGCATCTTTTGTACACCTGCGCATTAAATGAGCAAGAATGCCCAGGTGCTAGGACTTCTGAATTCATGGTAAATTACGCAAACAGGTAATTTTGCTTGTCCAGAAGGGAGTGCGATCAGTGGTACAGTTTTCCTAAGCTCCCCATCACTTAGGAGAATGCGAACTGAAAGGCAGTCAAGCAGCGACGAGTCCTGCTTGCTCAGCGCAGCGTATCTGCTTTGAAAGATGCCAGTCACAGACAAGGAGGCCTGCCCACTGGGCATCCTCACACCCAAGGCAGAAGCTAGTAAAACTGTCAGGAGATTCACAAAGGCAGGGGCCTTGGCCATGTTAACCCCTGAATGGCAGCAGTAAAGACAGGTTCATCCCGGGGACCCAAGGCTATGCCCAAGTGAACACAGGGAACCATCTCTGAAGAGAGACAGGGAACTGCGTTCTCAGTGTCAAACAGACTTCCTGTTGTGATGGAGCGCCTACCCCTCTTGCTCAAAGTGTGCTCCAGGGACCAGCAGAGTCAGCATGACCTAGGAATCTGTTGTACCTGCAGAGTCCTGGACCCCACCCCTGACCTACTGAGTTAGTATCTATTTCAACAAAATGCTAGTCATTTTCCATAGTAGCTGCCTGATCCAGCTAAGAAGGGACACAGTTTGTCGATTTAAATGGCAAGTTGATTTCATCTTCATCTCAGCAAAAGCCAATGAGTAATCACTCTATTCATGATTATAACATTCCCTTTCTTGGTCTTCTTCCACTGTTTCTTTTGGGAACTAGTTTTTCCTAACTGCATGTGATTTTGGAAAGGCTGTCACTAGGAAGGCTGGGCACCTGACTGAAGCTGGCCAGGAACAACCCCTTTCTGGAGATTGTTATAGCCTGGGGTGAAGGGGTGCTTTATTCTTCTCAGATTATAAGGTGTAAGGACAAGATGGGGACTGGCAGGGGTCTCTTGCCACCGCAGGAGGGTATCTGCTTGTGATGGAAATCAGGAGAGTCAGGCAGAGCAGAAATAAGGAGGGAAAGAAATCATTTGAATCTGCAGCTCACTTGTCCCAGAACTCAGGTAACCCCAGGTACTTCTGAATCGCATGAGCCAATGAATTAACAATTTCACATAAGCAGATTTAGGTTAGTTTTCTGTCTTTTGTAACTAAGAGAGGGTTCCTGATCAATACATTCCTGAAACGGGATTATTATTATTTGGTTTTTCCAAAATGGAAACTTTTGCATCTGGCCATGGGAATACATTCATTGTAAAGTTCACAACCTCTCATTTGACAACTGTGTGAGTTTTTGTGAGTATGTTTATTAAGTATAATCTGAATATAATTAAGCATGTGAAAGTGAAAGTGAAGTCACTTGCTCAGTCGTATCCGACTCTTTGTGACCCCATGGACTGCAGCCTACAAGGCTCCTCCCTCCATGGGACTTTCCAGGCAAGAGTACTGGAGTGGGTTGCCATTTCCTTCTCCAGGGGATCTTCCCGACCCAGGGATCGAACCCAGGTCTCCCGCATTCCAGGCAGACGCTTTAACCTCTGAGCTACCATATGGTTTAAAACTTTTAGGCACCTTAAATACTGGTTATCTGTATAACTGCAGCAGGCTGTGTTTATGTTCTAGATTTAGAGGCAATGCCTATTGAAATTAATATTCTAATTTATGCCAACCAATATGCAAATCAGCACAGCTTTGGTGCTTTAGAAAACAAGAGGATAGGATTGCAGCTCTGGTGTTTCGATGGTGCTGATGCTCTGATGGAAGAAGGCAAAGAGCCCGAGAATGCAGATGAAACACGTTCCCTTGGTATGCCTAATGCGAATGGAAATTTATGGCTCTGTAAACTGTTTTAAAACAGAAAACAATCTCTCAATTTAATATAGGCCATTTAGCCATTCATTAATTTACTAGATGCAAACACTGCAGCCTTTTAGAAACTATATCACCCATAAATAGAATCTACAACCACAAAAGAAGATGTGTACTCTACTGCTGCCAGACGCCCCAAATTAAATATATAACTGTTTGCTCCGATTGAGACCATGAAGTCTGCCTCTCTTCCATGACCAATTAATACTCACATATATTTCACTATTATGTATCTACATAAACGTTATGTAGGGTGTGTGTATATGCATTTTAAAATTATCAGCTAGGGTTAGGTTATAAATAACAGAAATCTGGAAAGTAGTAGCTTAAATAAAGTAGAATTTCATTATTTTTAGGCAGAAGAAGTTTGGAGGAGGATAGTCCAGAGCTGGAATGGGACATCCATAGTTATTGAGATCTAAAGATTTTTTCTTGTTTTCCAAACACAGTACCTAGGGCGTGACTCTAATCCTCTAGGTTCAAGATGGCTGCTGGGTCCCTAGCCATCACATCCAGTTTCCCAGCAATAAGATGGGGGAAAAGAGAAAGAAATATTTGCTCTTTATCTTTTAAGGCAACCCACTCCAGTATTCTTGCCTGGAGAATCCCATGGATGGAGGAGCCTGGTGGGCTACAGTCCACAGGGTCGCAAAGAATCAAGACACGACTGAGCGACTTCACTCACTCACTCCTGAAAGTTCCACAAAGTGTATCTGCTTACATATCCTTGATCAGAACTTAGTGTGATACCACATCTAACTAAGAGATAGGCTGGGAAATATGGTTGTTTATTTGGGAGACCATGTGTCCAGAGAAAGATTATTATTCTGTCAATTTTAGAGAGAAGCAAAAAGTAGGTACTTAGAAGGCAACTGTCAAATTCTGCTCCAAATATTAAATATACATTTGTTTATTGATTTACTGTGTTTCCTTTACAAGAAGCTAGCTCCATGAGGACATGAATCTAGTACATGATGGTATCCTTAACGCTCTTCTGTATATGTCTTTCCTGATTATTTTCTGTCAATTTAAGATCCTTGGTCAAACCAGAAGGCTGTGTTGAGAAGAAGGCAGAACCCGCATCCATATGTGTGATAGAGTGCTGTGATCAACTAATAATGTCTGCAGCGGCCAGTGCCTATGCGCCAGGCTTAAAGCATTTCCACCAACACCTAGCTTCCAACTAAAATGTTTGAAATGTATGGCTACTGTGACTCATTTAATTCTATGTGCCCAAAGGCTTTGTTTAAATTTGTTGTTTAAAATGATTTATTCTGAGTAGTGACATGAGTATTCTCTGCACCTTGTTTTCTCCTTTATGTGGAGCTCCCTTGTGCAGTTGTAAATTTTTCAGGTTTCCAGAGAGTTGCTAAAGGAATTACATGCAAATTCCAAGTTACCCTGAGTTGCCAAATTCTAACTAAAAGTTGCTGGAAAGGGGATTTTTGCTGTTCTTTAAAGAATAAAATGGAAAAACAGGTCAGGAGTTTTGAGTTGTCAGAGGAGCTTTTCTGTGACATGCTCATCTCCTGAGTCACTGAGAAGGCAAGAGGGGCCTAGAGGAGTGATAAGGACTTTCCAAGTTCCACATAAATGCTAGGAAGAAAAGCTCAGGCTTGCTCTTTATTTAGCTCCAACCATCTCAGCACAGGGACAAGAAGACAGAGTTAAATTAAACTACAATTAAAAATAGCTAAGACTATTGAGTAATGTACCGAATTGCATCTGAACAATTTTGTCTTTAAAAAGCTGTCAGTGCAGCAAACTCCTCTTGCTGCCCCACACAACACATTTTCTCATCAGCAGTGGTGACAGGACGGTGACTGGATGCGGCTGTGATCCTGAGGGAGGGAATTATGCAATACTCCATAAAGACAGACCAAAATTTCAAGAATGGAGCTTGAAAAGCCCCCTAGATGACTTTCATCCACTTCTCCTGGGGCACGTACATGTCCCTCTTTCTACCCGCTTGCCTACTTGTAGTCAAGAATCACTGCCTTACTGGCAGGGCCTGCTTTGTTATTTAAATTTTAAGGCTCCTTCCGTGGAGAATGGCGTGTTTGTAAAGAACATCTGAGAACTCCATGTCTTAGTTTGGATTCCTTCTAAAGCAGAGTCTGAGTGTCTTCAGAGCAGGCATTTCCTTAGGGAGGCGGTCCCAGGAAGCAGGGCTGAGTAAACAGGGAGAGTGAGAGAAGAAGAAAAAGCCAACAGCTGAGCGTGTTATTGAGGTTATCCTGTGGCAATGGCCGCTCGGTTCTATCAGAACCATCAGGAAAGTGTTGCTGTGTGTCCCAGGATGGGCCCCTGAAGGATGGAAGCCTGTAGCATTTACCTGCTGACTCCCATTCCTGCTGGTCCCAGGTTGCCCCAGGGGCATCAACAAACTCCACCCTTCACCACTGCCGGGATGCACTTGTATGCATGGTATCAGAGGACCTACCCCCCACTGCCTAGCAGAAAGGCTCATGAGATGCACACTGACAGAGCAAGGGCAGTCTGAGATTACCAGGTGCTGTCCTGGTAGGGGCAGGGGCAGCTGAAGGCAGAGGCAGACTGAGGGCAATGGTGTGGGGGTGGGGTGGTGCTTGACTGTGATCTGAAAATCAGCATCCTGAGAGACAGACTTCGTGGTCATAATCAATGCACTTGGGCATGTATGCTAACTGAATAATCAGGGATAAAGTAAAGTGACAAAGTGAAGACTAACATCCCAATACCATCTTATGCATGTGCAGATGTCATTCAAACTCCTGATTCTCTTCTTTCTCTTCTTGCTGTTGAACTTGCGAATTTCTCTTGTGGAAACTACTGTCTCTACTTGGTTATGGTTGAAAGGCAACGTGGTGAAAATAGAATCTGTCAAACATTCTTGTTGGGAACTCTTCTAAAAGTCCTTATGAAATGTTGGCTAAAATGAGATTTGAGGATTACACATGATTTTAATTTCTCCATGCTATCAAATTTCTAGTTAACTGGGACATGACTCATAACCCTTACCAAAGGGCACAAAGCACAGAAATAAAGACAGATCAAATGCTTATTACTGTTGCGGCTGCATTTCCTGGTGCCATGGGCATGGTAGGTATAGGGCACAGAGTTAGTGTGGCATGTGACAACCGCAGAGGCTTTGTGAGTCTGAGTTTGTGCCTGGCTAGCCATGAAACCATGCTCAGCCTCAGTTTTCTCAGCCCTCAGAGGAGAGCTATCATAGCTCCCTCACAGGGCTAGCACAAGGATTACGCATTATTATGCAAAGTATTTGGTGTATTCAATTGGCATTTGTTAGAAGTCAATACATGAAAAATCTGTGTTTCATTTTGAATCCCACTTTGACCTTGTTTCTGGATAGAGCTTACTTTTACTGAAATGAATGGCTTTGACTTATTTAGACTAAGTCTTTGAAAATAAAATTAGAAATTCCTTAGATTCATGTTGAGCTGAGGTGCCAAGAGGCAAGCATACTCCCCACTTTACCGATCCCAATAAGGAGCAGTCTCCAAGGGACCAGAGTAGCTGGTCCCATACGAGCAGCATGCAATAGTAAGTAGTAAGTAGCCCTCCTTATTCCCGCAGCCCCTGCTGGCATTCTGGACATGGTGAGATGAAACACAGGAGCAGAGTAGACCCTCCATGGTCTCTCATCATCCTTAGCTGTTTGGATTCATCACAGAGAAGGATTTGATTTAGCCTGTAGCCCAAGTTAGACCTCTCTCAAGAGCAACAGGACAGGTTCAAATCTGGGGATATACAAAGACTTTACAAGAGATACACAGGTATGCCTAGATTGAAAGGAATTCATTCCAAGACCCTCTACTTTCATATATATTCTTTCTAAAATTGAGTGGAGGAGCTCTGAAAACTAGACCGTGTTTCTCTTCCACTTTCCCTTTCATAGTCTTGCTTCTCCGTCTTTAGAGAACTATTTATTTCTCACACAATTATACTGGGATGCATTGCGCGCATGCTCAGTCGCTCAGTCATGTCCAGATCTTTGCAACCCTGTGGACTGTAGCCCACCAGGCTCATCTGTCCATGGAATTTTCCAGGCAAGAGTACTGGAGTGGGTTGCTGTTTCCTCCTCCAGGGGATCTTCCTGACCCAGGGATCAAACCCGCAGCTCCTGTGTTTCCTGAATTGGCAGGCAGATTCTTTACCGCTGAGCCAGCCGGGAAGCCCACGATGCATTGCTCAAGATGCAAAAAAGCCTCTGTGATGTCAAACAAAGGGAGACTTAGGAAAAAAGAGCATTTTTAAAGGACCTTGTCTTTTCCATACTCCAGAAACTGCCAAAGAAACATTTTCTGCAGAGGGAGATCCCTGTGTCTTTTGATAGGGCAAAGCGAAGGCAGTCTTATTCCATGGGAAGGTTGGGAGTATAATCTGTCTACTGGTAGTGGATGATGTTCAATGAGACATGTCTTAACACATTTATTTAGTTTAATAAATGAAGTCAGATATATTCTGACAGAAACTAAACCTGATTTGGCTGATTGGTTTGACAACAAGGATTGCTAATATGGCAGACATTTTCCATTAATGAATGAGTTTGATGTATAGCTCCAAAGTTGTATTAAAATATATTTAAAGCATGTACTATTAATAAAGCATTTAACAAAAAATATTGTATTGGAAAAGGCATGATGAAATAGCCAGTTGATTTTCCCAACCCTTTATGTGCGTATCAGGTTAAATGAGATGCCCTTAAGTAGAAGAGTCAAACATGCAAATGCTAGTCATTTGATAAGTCTTGGTGGAGACATTGTGATAGACTTCTCAGCATTTGAGAGAGGGTAGCTGACTCGGTAACAAATCCTTTTGCAAGTTGGGTGGTTTTCAACTCTTTGCTTTCAATAAAATTGAAGGAAGACCTAATTGAGTTGTCAGCGCTCAGACATTAAAAATAATTTGTGGTGATAGATCACTTTGTTATTTTTGATGGAAGAATCAGAAAAAATTCAAAGATATGAGCAGTACCTCTAAAACAGACCTCCTTGCTTTCCATGAAAGCCTATCCATGTGTTTACGTGAGCGTCGTATCTCAGCAATTAAATTTTAAAACAAGAGTAAGTAGAAATAGAACTGTTGCTGAAGTCATCTTCTTCTAGCAAAAAGTAATGTTTATTCATGGAGCATCAACTAATTGAAAACAGAAGGTTCATCTGTCCCATTGAATGATGCATCTTTAATAAAATTTGAATTTTATGTTTATTATTTATAAAGATTTGTAATATACTGATATTTTATTGCTAAGAAGTTTGTATCAGTATGAAATTCCATGGGCAATGCAATGTTAATAGAATGAAAATAAGAGTTCAAAGAGAAAAAGGAATGATGTAAAATTTGCAACTGCAAATATGATAATTTAAATGTTAAAAATGTGTTGAGGGGGTACATTAGCTTTCAAAATTTTATTAGAAGAGAGGCGAATGGAAAAAACCCCTGTTGCAACAGGCAGCTGCCTGTAGTCCTTTGGAGTAATAAATACGTTCTTTGCTGGCATGGGGACGAGACAGGGAGGATGGAAGTGCCAAGAGCCTCTGGGGGAGTCTGTCTAGTAACTAGTTTTGTGGGATTTTGATTTGTAGTCTAGTGTCTCTTTGAAGATAACTTGAAATTCTGGATTCACTTTGGATCCAGCCTTATGCCTTAACCTGAACTGGGTTAGCCTTCTCTGTCATTTCTGACCCTCTCCGGTTCAGATGTGTATCGTTTTACGCATATCTTCGTCTCTGAAGTTGTCCTTGACATATGCTTCACTTGGGTGGGTTCTCACGGCCTCCGCGTTGATCAAGGCTCTGCAGCGTTTGTTTTGTTCATTCACTCACTCGCTCGTCCAGTCACTATGTATGTGCCAGGCATGGTGTAAGGTGCTGGATATGCCGCTGTGAACAAAATGAGCGAGGGTCCTAACCTCGTGGGAGTGATATCCCAGCGGAGGCAGGTGGACAGTATGAAAGGAAATAATGATACAAACAGACGGCTAAAGACCATAAGTGCTCTGAATGAAAAGAACATGGAGCTGATGGCAAGAATAACAATGGGCACTAAATTTTAATCGAAAAAAATAGGGCAAACCTTTTTGAGGAGATAATGGTTAAACTGAAATCAGAAGTATGAGAAGCAGCCTTCCATAAGAAAAGTGATGAAACAGTGTTTCAGCTAGTGGGAAAAGCATACAGAAAGGCCCAGAATCAAGGAGCCTGCCTGTCAGTGCTGCTGAAACACCTGTGCAGAAAGGCAAGTCGGTGCTGTTGGGAGAACAGCTAGTGATGTAAAAGTAGGGCAGAAAAAACAAGGGCCAGAACATGTTAGGGAGCTCTGATTTTATGCCACGTGCCATGGAAACCCAGCAAAAGTCTTCTAGCAAGCTTGGTTTATTTTTAAAACCTAATTTTGGCTTCTGTTTGAAGATTGGATTGGAGTGGGGCAAGATAGAACAGGGAAACGATATAGGAGGTGTATCAGCTAGAATAGGCTAGGTAAAGCAATAACAAACAACTCCTGAATCTCTGTGGCTTATGTCAGCAAAAATCTTGCACTCAGTCTACATAACCGTTGCAGGTCAGCTGGGAATTGTCTCCATAACCATTCACTCCAGGATCTGGGCACCCACCATCCTGAACATTGATGGTCACGATAGCAGGAAAGGGCACACAGCAAGCCATGGTCTTAAAACCTCTGCCGAGATGTGTCACTGACACTTGTATTTTATTGTCAGAATAGAGTTACATGGTCCCTCCTGAGTTCAGAAGGGAAGGGATGGGCTACTTTGAAGGAAGGGCACTGCCGGAAAAGAAAGTAAAATATTTGGTGACAGTAATACAGTGTCACCCTTCTGAAGGTTACCTTTGTAGTCCAAAGAAGAGATGAAGATAGCTTTAATGGGAGTGGTGCTGGTGAAGATAGATGGATAGATTTGAGGTTAATCTTAGAGTTTCTTTTTGGATGTGATGATGGCTTGACTATGATTTTTCATTCGGTCACCCTCATTAGACTGTGAACCCTGTGAGGCAAGCCATATTATTCATTTCCAGATCTCCTGGACCAAACATGAAACGGCTTACTGAATGAATGAGTAAGATTCCACTAATCAAAAATTTGCTCTCTGGGTGGAGCATGGTTTGGAAGTTTTCACAAATAAGCTGACCCTGTTAGGCAAAGAGCGGAAGAAGGAGATTTAAACAATCATTTAACCATAAGAGACAAACCTAGACAACGTATTAAAAAGCAGAGAAATCTATTGGCCAACAAAAGTCCATTTGTCAAAGCTATGGTTTTTCCAGTAGTCACGTATGGAGATTTGGACTATAAAGAAGGCTGAGCCCTGAAGCATTGATGCTTTCAAATTGTGGTGTTGAAGACTGTTGAGAGTCCCTCGGACTGCAAGGAGATCAAACCAGTCCATCCTAAAGAAAATCAACCCTGAATATTCATTGGAAGGACTGATGCTGAAGTTGAAGCTCCAGTACTTTGGTCACCTGATGTGAAGAGTCAACTCATTAGAAAAGACCCTGACACTGGGAAAGATTGAAGGCAGGAGGAGAAGGGGACGACAGAGGACGAGACGGTTGGACGGCATCACTGACTCAGTGGACATGAGTTTGCGCAAGCTCGAGGAGATGGTGAAGGACTGGGAAGCCTGGCGCGCTGCAGCCCACGGGGTCGCCAAGGGTCAGACTGAACGACTGAGCAACAGCAACAGCCATAAGAGAGAGCCTTACACAGGTTTCTGCAGGATCGCAAAGAAAACTGATTTCAAAAATCTTTATTTGCGCCACAGTGCTGTTCCTTTCACAGGAAGGTCTGACTTAGAACTCAAATGTTGTGCAACTGTCCTGCTCCATTCCCTCTTGGGTTTTAAATTGCTTCCGTTTCTTGTCAGTTTCAGATCTCTTTACATCCCAGGATAGAATGAAAGTGTAGGCATTTGCAGCAATATCTTTGGAGAAAATAAATTCAAAATATAGCGAATAAATCCAGCACAGTCACTCCCTGAAAAAAAGAGAATGACTGGTAGACCAGAGAAAATCCTACAGAAAACAAACCATCAAAAATGGCATTGAAACATGTATATTATTATATGTGAAACGAATCGCCAGTCCAGGTCTGATGCATGATACAGGGTGCTCGGGGCTGGTGTATTGGGATGACCCAGAGGGATGGAATGGGGAGGGAGGTGGGAGGGGGGTTCAAGATGGGGAACACATGTACACCCGGGGCGGATTCATGTCAATGTATGGCAAACCAATACAATATTGTAAAGTAATTAGCCTCCAATTAAAATTAAAAAAAAAAAAATACGGCAGAGAAGCTGGTCTGCCATGCACCTGAGAGCCCACAGGAGGGGGCTGCTCACCCCTTTGCCCTGGGGTCCTCATGTTGCAGGAAGGAGACCCCTTCCAGGGCCTGAGAATGAGTTCTTGTCTAACACTCTGCAGTGAAATACTGAGGAGACACATGTGCTGACAAAGCAAGTGACTTTATTGGGAAGGGGCCCCAGGGCGGAGAGCAGCCGGGTCAGGGAACGGGAGGACTGCCCTGTCACATGGCTCGCGGTCTCAGGTTTTATGATTAAGGGTTAGTTTCCAGGTTGTCTCTGGCCAATCATTCTGACTCAAGGTCCTTCCTGGTGGCACACGCATTGCTCAGCCAAGACGGATTCCAGCGAGGAGAATTCCAGGAGGTTGGGTAGGACACGTGGCATCTGGTTTTGACCTTTCCTGAATGCTTCTGGTTGATGTTAGCTTGCTAATTTCATGTTCCTTGCCAGGACCTCCTGTTGTAAAATGTAACTCATGCACCTGATCACTGTGGTGCCTGGCCAGCTTGGGTGGTTTCAGTCCTTGTTTCCCTAACATCTGTGGAGCTCCAGCCTGGGTGGGAGGCTGAGTAAGAATGACCGCCCCATGGTGGGTGTCTGGAGGACGTGTGGGCTGACCTGACTGCGGCCCTGAAGTTCAGTGTGGGCCACTCCGGTCTCCACCTAGAGTGGATATTACTGGCTCCCGTCAATACAAATCTCTAATACAAGAGTGCCTGCCACCGAACAGAGCACATGTGCTCGATCTCAACTCCACGTGTGTGTTACACCAGGGACCAGACTGCTCTTTAAAACTTGTTTAGTAGAACCCCCTTTTGGGTTCATCTCTGTTCTCAGCACATCCTTATCCAACTGATGTGATGTAGTTCAACATCAGGGGTGATGGGTAAGGGTACTGAAAGGAGGGTATTTACAGATCATTAGAATGTTCCGTTCAGTTCAGTCGGTCAGTTGTGTCCGACTTCGAGACCCCATGGACCACAGCACGCCAGGCCTCACCGTCCATCACCAACTCCCGGAGTTCACCCAAACCCATGTCCATCGAGTTGGTGATGCCATTCAACCATCTCATTCTCTGTGGTCCCCTTCTCCTGCTGCCCTCAATCTTTCACAGCATCAGGATCTTTTCAAATCAGCTCTTTGCATAAGGGGGCCGAAGGATTGGAGTTTTAGCTTTAGCATCAGTCCTTCCAATGTAACACCCAGGACTGATCTCCTTTAGGATGGACTGGTTGGATCTCCTTGCAGTCCAAGGGACTCTCAAGAGTCTTCTCCAGCACCACAGCTGAAAAGCATCAATTCTTCGGCGATCAGCTTTCTTTATCAGCACGCTGCTCCCTTTCTTTGTCCCACCCTGCACTGCACTCCCCCAACCCCTGCCGTCATCCTTCACCTCAGCCTCTGTCACTCCCTCCCACAACTGCCCCTGGTCCCTCACCCCAACCCCCATAACAGGCTAGGCTTGGAGTAACCACTAATGAGGGACAAGTTCTCAACCACGAGGGCATCAGTAGAGTAGACTGTCTGGGAGGAGTGAGTGGGCATGGCTCCCACCACATGGCCCCTCTGAGTCCTCAGCTGGCCAATGAAATTCAAGGTCCCAGGCAAGGTCAAGGGCAGGCTTCAGAGCCAGAACAGTGCCACCACCGCCCACCCCCAGGACTTCCAGCCTTACTTTGCAAGTGAACAAGTAGCGATCGATCGTATGCATAACAGATCGAGGAGCTGTCTCTGGTTTCATTTCAGCTAGTCCCACTCTAAAAGTAATTTCCCTTGGCCCATCTCTGGAGGCTGAAATTCCATGGTTTGTGGTTTGTTCCTTAGGGGTAAGCAGGACCGTCCTGTTGAGGTCTCTTTAAAAAAAGTGAATCTTCCTCAGAGGCAGGATTCCTCGAATCAGACTCAGCTTCCAGTAAATAAATGAATTCTCCACCAAATGCCTCAGGCTTGGAGTGGGAACAGAATAGAGCAAAAGGGGATGGGGTTTTCAGAGGGAGGAGGGGCGCTGAAGCAAGGATGAAAGAGAAGGGGGGTGGGGGCTGTAGGGCTTGGGGGGCTGGAGCAGGGGGAGGGTTCCCCAGGCCCTGTAGTGAGGTTTCTAATGGCATGGACCTGGAGTTCAGCCCGACCGGCACTTGGCACCTGCAGAGCAGAAAAGACCTGGGGCCCTGAGGGAGAGGATTAGTGCTTTGGGTACACACTGTGCCGATTTATCCAACCACTCTGACCTCGACCTGCGTGGATCATTCTAGCACAGGTCCCAGGAACTGATTTTTAGCAGAAAGGGCTGGTTCTGGGATTCAGAAACACTGTTGTTCTCTCTGGTAAGACGCGACACAGGAAAGACTCAGTAGGGAAAGAGAAGGAAGGGCTCCCAGTGTCAGGCCCTAGCCAGGGACTCTTCTTCTCAGCGGGCCTTCAAGCCCAAATGCACAGCCAGGCCCCCATTTGCCAGCGATCCCGAGGTTCAGAGAGCTGAGGGAGCCACGTGCCCCCACAAGGCAGCCTGCCTCACCCCTCCATCTGCTCCTCTGAATGAACAGCCCTCACAGAGAGGCCTCCTGGCCAGGAACTCGTGCCTGATTCTCCCTCTGCAGCTGTGGAATGGATGCAGAGGGCGCTGGTGTTGGTCCTGAATTGTGTTCTGAGGCAGCGGATGTCGTCTGCTTGTTCCGGGCAGGGCACAGACGCTGCCAAGGAGGCCAGCGTGCAGCCGTCCCCTGGCTCTCTGAGAGGCCCTGAGCTTGTTGGCAGGTGCATGGCTGGTTGGATCTGATAGCGGTTGCTGAGTGATGTCCTATTTGCTGCCAAGGTGATCATAATGCGATGCTTTCCTGCACTTACTGCGATGTGCAGTAAGGTTAAAATCAGTATTCTGTTGGAGAAAAAGCAAACAAAACTTGTTTCCAGAATAACCCCCTGCCTCCTGCTATCATCATTCAGTTCAGTTCAGTTCAGTCGCTCAGTCGTGTCTGACTCTTTGTGACCCCATGAATCACAGCACGCCAGGCCTCCCTGTCCATCACCAACTCCTGGAGTTCACTCAAACTCACGTCCATCGAGTCGGTGATGCCATCCAGCCATCTCATTCTCTGTCATCCCCGTCTCCTCCCACCCCCAATCCCTCCTAGCATCAGAGTCTTTTCCAGTGAGTCAACTTGTCGCATGAGGTGGCCAAAGTATTGGAGTTTCAGCTTTAGCATCAGTCCCTCCAATGAACACCCAGGATTGATCTCCTTTAGAATGAACTGGTTGGATCTCCTTGCAGTCCAAGGGACTCTCAAGAGTCTTCTCCAACACCACAGTTCAAAAGCATCAATTCTTCGGCAATCAGCTTTCTCCACAGTCCAACTCTGACATCCATACATGACCACTGGAAAAACCATTGCCTTGACTAGACGGACCTTGGTTGGCAAAGTAATGTCTCTGCTTTTTAATATGCTATCTAGGTTGGTCATAACTTTCCTTCCAAGGAGTAAGCGTCTTTTAATTTCCTTGCTGCAATCAGCATCTGCAGTGATTTTGGAGCCCCCAAAAAATAAAGTCTGACACTGTTTACACTGTTTCCCCATCTATTTCCCATGAAATGATGGGACCAGATGCTATCATCATTACACCTTCATTATTCATGACACGTCAAAAAGGAGTGGGGATCCACTGACATGCCAATCAACAGCCTCCCCTGTCATCATTAGACCCGGGAGGGACACAGATTCTCTCCTGCTGTGATAGGTATATACTTACACAGTATTAGGAGCCCAGTATTAAGGTGGAAGCAGTGACAGATTTTCTCCTCTTGATCTCTAAAAATCACTGCAGATGGTGACCCCAGCCATAAAATTAGAAGATGAATGCTTCTTGAAGGAAAGCTATGACAAACCTAGACAGTGTATTTAAAAGCAAAGACATCACTTTGCCGACAAAGGTCCGTATAGTCAGAGCTATGGTCTGTCCAGTAGTCATGTACAGATGTGAGAGTTGGACCATAAAGGAAGCTGAGCACTGAAGAATTGATGCTTTCAAATTGTGGTATTGGAGAAGACTCTTGAGGGTCCCTTGGACAGCAAGTAGATCAAACCAGTCAATTCTAACGGAAATCAACCTTGAATACTCATTGGAAGGACTGATGCTGAAGCTGAAACTCCAGTACTTTGGCTACCTGATGCAAAGAGCCAACTTATTAGAAAAGACCCTAATGCTGGGAAAGATTGAAGGCAGAAGGAGAAGGGGATGACAGAGGATGAGATGGTTGCATGGCATCACTGATTCAATGGACATGAACTTAGACAAACTCCAGGAGATAGTGAGGGAAAAGGAGGCCTGGAGTGCTGTAGTCTATGGGGCCACAAGGAGCTGGACATGACTTAGCAACTTAACAACAATATTATTGTTGCTAATTCACTTCAGTCGTGTCCGACTCTGTGTGACCCCATAGATGGAAGCCCACCAGGCTCCCCCATCATAATACAATAGTATTATGAGCCCATAAATGCAAAATCCACAGCTTCCTTTGCTCCCTCCCTCTCCCTGGGACAGGACCTGGCACAGAC
This sequence comes from Moschus berezovskii, assembly GCF_049115385.1. Lineage (NCBI taxonomy): Eukaryota > Metazoa > Chordata > Mammalia > Artiodactyla > Moschidae > Moschus > Moschus berezovskii. Next base: position 8,621,771 of record NC_142478.1, on the reverse strand, counting down.
CAGAACTAAATTAATGAATTAATCATTGCGGTCAACTCTGAAAGGGGTTGACTTCTCAAAAGCCAGTTCCAGAAAAATCAGGAGGGAATTGTCCCCTTACTGATCTCAGATGAACATTTGATAAACTATCGATTCTTTTGGTTATTTATTACTTATGGCATGCATATAAGTGAGCATGTATTTATGACCTCGTGGTTGGTACAAACATTGCATTTTATCTATATAAAACATGTGTTTTATTTGACAGGAAGCTAACCTGGGTTTAAAATGAGTTTCTGAAGTGTGGTTTGAATGTGTGTTCTTAAAGACCTATCTGCGGAGAAGGCAGTGGCAACCCACTCCAGTACTTTTGCCTGGAAAATCCCATGGATGGAGGAGCCTGGTAGGCTGCAGTCCATAGGGTCGCCAAGAGTCAGACACGACTGAGCGACTTCACTTTCACTTTTCACTTTCATGCATCGGAAAAGGAAATGGCAACCCACTCCAGTGTTCTTGCTTGGAGAACCCCAGGGACGGGGGAGCCTGGTGGGCTGCCGTCTATGGGGTCGCACAGAGTTGGACACGACTGAAGCGACTTAGCAGCAGTAGCAGCAGCAGCCACGTGAAAGGATGGTCCTTCCAGCCCTCGTCTCTAGCTCTGCTGAACTCATCAAGCTGCATCTTTTCATCGAGGAGTGAACAGAGCTCAGCCCAGCAAGTGTCCTGTGTGTTGATGCCCAGCATGAGGTGGTGGGGCCACCAGTGTCCAGACTTCATGGGCTTCCAGTCAGCTCCTTCTCTGCCACACTCCATAGGATCAGCCTTTCTAAGAGCCTCTCAAGCGAGGGAAGGACTTTTTGTCACTCTCTTTAAAGCACATCATAATTAACAAACTGCTTTTCCTCTTCTCTCTAATCCACACGGGGCTTATAAGACATCCTGTGTTATTCTGTAGCTGGATCATGCTGGCTTCTTATTATGTTGAAATGTTTCCATTAAGTCTATTGGACTCACATAGTATTTATTTTAAACAAGCCTCTAGGAGATGAGCTAGTTCCTAGATTAGGGGCTCAGACATTTTAAATGAGGACGAAGATCCCAGGTAAACCTGCAAAGCAGGCCAGCATGCTTAGTGTGCAGGTGAGGGAACCTATTACAAGGCATCAGTAGACTCATGTGTCCTGATTATAGATGAAATGAACTGCATTTCTAGCACGTATGTCTCCCACAGCTCCACAAACATCTATTTCAAACCTTGGGGCCAAATGTGTCTTGGAAGTCAGATATTTCAGGTTTTAGAGGCCAGGTAATAGGATGTATCTACCAGATATTAATAACATCCCCAGCAGAGTCTGGGGCAACACCCTATAATCAAGCACTTTAGTCATCTGCAATTAAGCATGGGAATGTTCACTGCTGATGGGTTAAAGAAAGACTATGAATAGTCCTAGGCCAGAGCAGGTCAGGGTTTGCCCCCAAATTAGTTTGTCACAAACTTACCAAAAAAAAAAAAAAAGAGAATCCGCAATAAAAAACCTAAAGCCTATCTTCTGTTGCTTTATGAAGTTCAGGGATAAGGGACTGTAGAACTATCACAATTTAAATAAGAATATATTGATCAATCAGAGATATATTTTTTAAACAAGTCCCAATATTTAATGTACCTTGATGCTGTTACATGTTTTCTTAAACAGTGCCTGGATACAAAGATAACCCCAAATATTATGCCAGAAGTCCCATTTTATGGGCTCTTGACTATGCTTGGTGGAGCCCCGATACCTGCAGCCCCACCCATGGGACCACTTCCCTCCCCAGGGCACAGCCTGAGTCAGACCAGCTAAGACCTAAGGCAAGACCTTATCCTTGAGGGTAAGGGTTCAAATCTCATTAAGTAGAAGGACCACTTTTTAACTGTACAGGATCTGGAACTAGACTCCAGGGTTAGAATATTCACTCTGCTATATACCTTGTTTTTTTTTAATTATTTATTGTTGGCTGCACTGGCCTTCATTGCACTTTCTCTAGTTGTGGTGAGTGGAGGCTGCTGGCTAGTTGCGGTGGCTTCTCTTGTGGCAGAGCATGGGCCCCAGGGCACACAGGCTTCAGCAGTTGCAGCACGCGGGCTTTGTTGCCCCGAGGCATGAGGAATCTTCTCGGACCAGGGACTGAACCCATGTCCCCTGCACCGGCTGGTGGATTCTTAGCCACTGGACCATGAGGGAAGTCCTTTGGTGAGACCTCAGACAAGACATTTGACCTCTTCTTGCTTCAGGATCTTGTTCATTCATAAATGAGATTAATAATAGTCTTATCTCATAGGGATATTGTAGGGACTAAATAAGTTAATTCAGATAAAACTCTTAGAGGGTACATAGTAATTTCTGAGGAAATGTTGGCTATTATCATTATTATCACTATTGGCTTATTTATCTATGGTAGACAGACTAATGATGCTCTCCAAAGATGTCCACAGCATAATCCCCATAACCTGTTACAGAATATATTGAAACATACACCCAAATATGAGTTTGTAGATGTGGTTAAGCTTAGGATCTTTCAGTGAGTTGTTATCTTGGATTATCCAAGTGTTCTCAGTCTAATCACATGACTTCTTAAAAGGAGAAAACTTTTCTGGCTGAGAAGAGAAAGAGATGTGATAACTGAAGCAGAGCAGAAGCTACACTCATAACTTTGGAGAGGAAGGAAGGGGCCACAAACAAACAAGTGTATCCATAGAATCAAAGGCTATTGGGCCACAATCAAAGGTTATTGGTATGAAAATTTGATACCCACTACCATAAGGATGAACCTTGAAAATGTTAAGTGAAAGAAGCCAGACACAAAAGGATACATGTTGCAAGATGGCATGTGTGTGAAATGTCTAGAACAGGCAAACCTGTGGGGACAGGAAGCAGACAGGTGGTTGCAAGGGGCTGGCTTGAGGGCGGAAGTGGGAGTGACTGTTCAAAGGGCATGGGAATTTTCTTTTAAGAGAGAGATTGAGTGCTGTTGACTCTCACTAAACAAGGAGAGAGGAACAATTTTGTGCTGCAAACATTGCCAAATAAGATCAACAAAAAGAAAAAGAACTTGCTGTTGGAACTGAGTGGGCTCTCTAACTTGCATCATCCATTTCTATTCCCCCAAAGCCATAAAGAGGAGAAATGGCCAAACAATGAAATCCTGTGGATTCTCATTAATACACTCCAGCTTCAAGAGGAACAGATTGAGGGGAGAGAGTAAGCAATTACAGGAAAAGTTCTTGAGAGAAGAGGCCCCAGTGCTTGACCCTGGGGCTTTGACTGAAGCAGGAAGAGCTTCCAGGTCAGCACATTGAGCTACAGGAACAAGCTGAAGCCCAGCGGCATATTCTACACTATCGGTTCGGTGGACTGGGCTTTGGTTAAAGATCGTTTGCTGCATCTCTGAAAGGAGTGAGTCTGTGGGCCCCAAGCAAGGACTCCACCCAGGCCCAGCTGAATTGTCCCCTGTCCTCATCCATACCTTTAAGCTACAAAAAAAGAACTTGAAATTAACACCCAGTCCTCAAATTGCAGTTCTGAATGGAGAAGATGGAAGTGCCTTCTGTATGAGGAAGGGAGGATGTCGAGGAAAATTCAACCTGTACTGTATTCCATTAAAGCAACAGACAGTCAGAATCACTCATATTAGGCATAGATAAGATGGAAAGAAATGGCGTATTCAAAGAAACTAAAGGAAAAGAATAAACAAAGGGAAATGTAATAAACTATGGCAAAACACATGTTAAAGACAGATGAATAATGCTGTCTGGAAGAACCCAAAACCAAAATGCAAACATTTCTTGAAAGCACACTGCACGATATATTATCGTAACTTAATAAGAACAGAGATGAAATAAAATGAGATTAAAATAACATGACCAAACAGCAAAATTATATGGAATGGGATATCGAAGAGCTGAAAGGGATGAAATAAAATTTCAAGTATCTGTTACAAAGAGGTTGTACAAATAGTTAAAAATCATACTAATAACATGTGAAGACTTGAAATAATTACAACTAATGCAGAGGAAAAAATTAGATAAAATTAAGGAATTCAAAGACAATTCAGTATAAAGATCTTTGACATGCTTGTTAAGAACCCAACAAGTGAAACAAAAAAATATTGGAAAACATACTACAGGAAAATTATCCTGAAGTGAGGGAGGAGATGAATCAGCTATCTGAAAGATCATAGTGTATACTAGGCAAAATTGATATAGAAGGAACAATATTGAGTCATATAATGATAAATTGATTCAACGTCAAAGATAAAGCATTTTTCAGATATCCAACAGAAAAAGCAAAAGGGAAAAAAAGGGTCCTTAGACTTCTCTTCATATCTTCCCAATGCCAAAGAACAGTAGGGAACCATCTACAGAGGAAAAGAGCAGTGAGCTAGAATTTTTTATTCAGTCAAATCATCATGCATGGATAAAAGCAAAAGAAGAGCATTTTATTTTTTATTTTTATAAATTTTAATTGGAGGCTAATTACTTTACAATATTGTATTGGTTTTGCCATACATTGACATGAATCCACCCCGGGTGTACTTGTGTTCCCCATCTTGAACCCCCCTTCCACCTCCCTCCCCATCCCATCCCTCTGGTTCATCCCAGTGCACCAGCCCTGAGCATCCTGTATCATGCATCGAAACTGGACTGGCGATTCGTTTCACATATGATAATATACATGTTTCAGTGCCATTCTCCCAAATCATCCCACCCTCACCCTCTCCCACAGAGTCCAAAAGACTGTTCTATACACCTGTGTCTCTTTTGCTGTCTCGCATACAGGGTTATTGTTACCATCTTTCTAAATTCCATATATATGCGTTAGAATACTGTATTGGTGTTTTTCTTTCTGACTTACTTCACTCTGTATAATAGGCTCCAGTTTCATCCAGCTCATTAGAACAGATTCAAATGTATTCTTTTTAATGGCTGAGTAATACTCCATTGTGTATATGTACCACAGCTTTCTTATCCATTCATCTGCAGATGGACATCTAGGTTGCTTCCATGTCCTGGCTATTATAAACAGTGCTGTGAAGAGCATTTTAAACCATGACAGAGCTCAGAGAATAAAGCATCCATGAAGTTTCTTGAAGAAACCCTTCCAGGACATAGACTCTGAAGGCAGACTCCCTGGGTTTGAATTCTGCTTTGCCACTTACTGGGTATGTAATTCAGGCAAGTTACTTTTTGTGCCTTAGTCTCTTCATCTGTAATTTGGGGATAACAACAGTCACCATGTCACCGGGTTGTTTTTGTGGATTTAATAAATTAACATGTAATATACAATGGAATATCACTCAGCCATTAAAAAGAATGAAATAATGCCATTTGCAGCAACATGGATGGACCTAGAGAGTGTCATACTGGGTGAAATAATTCAGACAGAGGAGGAGAAATATCATATGACATCCCTTATATGAACAGTCTAAAAAGAAATGATACAGAGGAACTTACAAAGCAGAAAGAGACTCACAGACTTAGAAAATGAACTTATGGTTCCCGAGGGAAAGGGACAGTTAAGGAGTTTGGGTAGGTCATGTACACTGCTATATTCAAAATGGACAACAAACCAGGGTATGGACTAGCATGGACATGAATTGCACATGGAAATCTACTCAATGCTGTGTTGCAGCCTGGATGGGAGGGGGTTTGGGGAGAATGGACATATGTATATGTACAGCTGAGTCCCTTCACTGTTCACCTGAAACTGCTACAACATCGCTAATTGGATATACCCCAACACAAAATATAAAGTTTGAAAAAAATTAATATGCATACAGTGTTGGGAATAGTGCCTGGTTTGTAGGAAAGCTGTATATACACACGTTTGCTGTAATCAATGTTATATATCATGATGATGAAGAAATCTATTCCACCAAGAGATAAACCACTGGTGAGGATTTAATTAGTTTAAAAGCAGAGCCAAAATTAAACAAAAAAACAGCAACAACCAGGGAAAGAATGACTGCAGAACCGAATGTATATGTATATATCTTGACTAAGCAAACAAAATTAAAGCTCCGAAAAAATCGAGAGTTGGAGTGAAGAAAAGTGGAAGAGAGTCTAAGTATGCTGGTCACTTGATCTTTTATGGCAAAGTCTTTCAAAACTGTCTAAAATGGAAACAAGTGATTAAAAGGCAGCCTTTTAATAATGCTCACGATCTTTTTTCTTATCCTCAGAGCAATCTCTTATGAATGAGGAAAGATCTATGAATTTCACTGTTTCTTTTATTTTTGCTTCAGTTTCTTTTGCCTTCTATTCAATCCATGGAAAATTTATTTTCACTTTAAAAGGAAATATAACGTGATTCCATTAATATGAGGTTATTTTATCCATTCATCCAATTATAATTTGTAAATAGAGATATCTGAATTGAAGTCCATGATATATTAATACTAGTTATTGTTGAGTAAGAAAATTTGAGTAAAGTATTGTTTTTTGGTGTGTTTCTTGAATTTTTATAATATACATGTACAAAGCCAGTAAAGGTATTATTTTAAAACATATCAATCTTGGATTTCAGCACCCAAAAAAATCAATTAATAAAAAACCAACTACATAAATAATCATCTTACAACCCTGTAGAAATGACTCATGCCTGTTCAAACACATTTTGTTCCTAAGAGAAGAGATTCTATGTATAATCAAAATCAACCTTTTCATTTTTTGTCAACTATTTTCCACTCAATTACTTAAGCATTAGGGAACAGTTTTATCTTATCAACACCCAGCTGGAAATCAAAGCTTATGTGTGATGAAAAATAGTGACTGTGGGGTGTGGAGTGATTCATAGGAACATGATTTCCCGTGTTGGGGAAAAGTAGGAGGTTTTTCTTTTAATGTTGAGCAAAGATATAGGGATTAGAGGAGCCACAGGCAACTTTATTCCCCTTCCACTCAAACTACTGTGATAATGATGTAGTCCTTTGGCTAGAGATAATGCTATTGGCCTGACATGAAACCTGCCATAGAGCCTGGAGCCCAGGGTTCAGGAGTTGGCTGGGTCTCTGAGCTACCCAAGCAGCATTTGCTGTTCCTCCCCTTCACTCCCACTGCATCTTGATTGCTCTCTACTTGCACTTTGCGGCAATAGTCAGCCCGCCACCCACAAGCCTGTGAGCTCCTTGAGGGCACAGACTGCCCGGTTCAGCGCTCCACTCTAAACCCTGTGCCTGGCACAGAGCCTCTCTGACGGCGGATGCTTAGTGGGTATTTGCTGAGTGGATGAGTTTAGAATGAATTATGTCTCCTTCTAACCCCATCCCTTCTGTCATCAAGTACATACATGTGTGAGGACAAATCGCTGGGATAAAAAATCTGTGATCTCACAAGATCATGTGAGACTGAAAACTCTGAGCTTGATCAGCCCTGTTACTCAGCTCATCACTGGATGTAGGCATGGCTCCCTACTACCTAAAGAAGTTCATTTTCCCCTTCTTTTTTAGAGCCAATAAAGAAAGCAAAAAAGGCTTGATTAAAGAGTATTCAGTCTTAAATCATCCTCTTCCCCCACTGAAAGACTTTATGAACCAGTAGAATAATACCTTGCTCTAGTTACTACCTTGGTACCATACAAGGGTACTGGGCTTCCCACTGTAAAGAATCTGCCTGCCAATGTATGAAATGTAGGAGACACGGGTTCTATCCCTAGGTTGGGAAGATCCCCTGGAGAAGGAAATGGCAACCTGCTCCAGAATTCTTTCCTGGGAAGTCCCATGGGCAGAGGAGCCTGGCCGGCTGCAGTCCACGGGATCACAAAAATCAGACAGACTTAGTGACCGAATAGCAACAAATAGCACCCTGCCATTCCCACCCTTGGCGAAAGGGCACCTCCTCTGCCCATTATGAGACAGCCTTCACCAGCTAGAACACCGCTGTCCTGTTTTCTTTGACTGCCTTTAAACAAATCTCCAGTGAATTAAAAAAACCCATTGCGAATTGGCTAGAAATCCTCCCAAGTCCACATGCAGGACTCAGTTAACATGCAGAGTCCTGAGCCCCACTCCGCTGAGATCTGGGGTGGGGCCCAGGACTCTGCAGTTTTACCAGCTCAACAGATGTCCCCACTGTGAGCAGCACAACTGGGGAGGCTGAGCTTAAAGGCTTATACAAATTCCCCTTGAGCCACTGATGGATGGGCCATTATTAATACCCATGAGAAAACGTGAAGAAACACGAAGAAGCAGAAGCTCTTTTGAAAGGCTGGTGATGTGTTATGTTACTTCAAGGACATTCATGATAACTCTAGATGTCATTCCTTTGAGATGCTACTCTGCGTGGGGCTTGATGCCAGATCTTCAGGTGGCATCACTAATTCTCACAGTCATGGGCAGGGGATGATTCCCATTTTGCAGAAGAGGAAGCAGAAACCCAGAGAAATTAGGAAAATTTCCCCAGGCCCTGCAGGTCCTAAGGGCCAGAACTGAAACACAAGCCCAGGTTTGTACATCCTCAAAGCCCAAGCGAGCTCCACCCTGCTGCGGGATCGTCAGGTACTCACTTAAAACAGCTCTAACAGGATAGCCTGTTCCTTTTACCTGCATTCAGGTCCCCCAGCATCTCTCAGGGTCAAAGGCATTTACTTCAAAACTGTTTCTTATTCTGTTTTCCCCCAGCAGCAGATGTCACAGGGAGACTTTCCCCTCATTTTAATTTGGGTGCTAAGAATCCCATAAAGCTTCTATCAGTGTCAAGAAAAAAAGAAAAGGTCCATCTAGAAAGATTTAGCCTCCCTTACAGAGTTTCTTCTGCAACTGCTAATTCTCTCTGCCCCCAGGTGATGGGTGACGGTGCTCCAGCGTCCACAGAGGCATCAGAGGCTCAGTCACCAAGGATGCTGAGCTGTGACCTAGGCTGGATAGCGCTGATGGGCTCATGCAGTAAACCTAACTGTGGAGTGATGAGCGAGGAAGCCGTGTGTTTATATTCTAGGGATGACATGCAGTTATCTTTTTCCTTCCCAAAGGAAGAGAGGAGTTAGGGGAACAGCCAAGTGAGCACCTGGGGACCGGTACACCTGTCCCTGGTAACGGGTCTGCATGATATCTTCAAAGCAACACTTGTAAGAAAAGAAATCCATAAATAGACTTTTTATTTACCAAGATGACATAGGTTAAAAGTGGCTGATGAGAGATATTATTTTTTTTTCTTATATTCAATCTGTCATGAGGATTTGCACTTTGAGGGAAAGGCTATCTGAATATTTAGCAAACTAAATATTTGATTACTGCCAGTGCTCTATTCTCCTGCAAGTCTCTTTTCTCTGAATTGTCCATGCAATGACCAGGGTGCCTTCATTCGGGTTCATCTCTCAATTATACCCAGTTACCAGCCCCACATTTCACCAGTTTAGGTTGGGACGATGGCTTTTTGAAGAGTTAGCATCTCACACAATTTAGCTCACCACTTGGACTTCTTCCTTGGTTCTGGCTCAGAGTCTCTGTTCACTCAGAGAAAACATGGCTTCAGTTCTCCTGATGAATGCTTTGTTTTCCTCTCCAGTTGTCCCTTGAGTAGGGACCTGTTCCTCTCTCTGTCCACACTGTTGTTAGTACTGGCTGGGTTCCCGTGGCAGGGCTCACCGACCCTGCCCTGACCATATAGTTCCTGAGGCCACGGAGGTCATATAGCTAAGCTGACCCCGGGTCTCCTGCCTATAAACTTGGACTTGGAGGACTGTTCCCTCCTGGCTGGTGGGATCAGTAACACGTGATTTAGAGGATTCTCTAAGGTCATGTTTTTCTACCACGTGAGCCAGAAAAGCAGAGGCAGCCAGTTACAGAGAGGAAGTGAAGAACGGGGAAGAAATGAAAAGGAGGAAAGAGAGATGTGGAAGGCATCAGGGGTGTTCAGGCCCTGGCTGAGTCATGCTTTGGTCCAGCCACATTTGTCAGTTCAACTTAAGTAGTCCCACTGAGCCCCAGGAGCTGCCATTCAGAGGAGTTCTCTCTACACGATTCATCTTCTTTTCCTCCAAGCACTGCAGCATGAGAATTGTCATGGTCGATGAGGTTGTCCACGTGGTATTCCCAGCGTTGGTTCAGAGACAGCCATTGGCATTTTCCTAAAACATCTTAGTTTGCTTTAGAATTCATGTCATAGCAATAGAAATAAATATTTATGAAGCATCTATTTACAATGTTGACTTGATTTGCTGGTGGTAAAACAGGCTCAGTGAGCTTAAGCAAGTTGTTGCAGGTGGGACAGCTAGCAGGTAAGTGACTGAGTGAGGATTCCAGAACTCTTCCCTGTTCTGCTCTGTGTAGATTTAGCTCAATGGAAGGGTCATCTACTCAGGGGCTTGAAAACTAGTTTGATCATCACAATCGACTAACCCCTGCTTAAAAACTGCTTAGAGATTTGGAGTGGGGAAAGTAACAAGGTATGTTTTGAAAAAGTTTTTGAAAGTTGAAAATGTAAAAGAAAGACACATGCATATTTATCCACTGTATATATTGTACATATATCCAATAGATTTATATATATTTACTGCACACCCATATATCAGAATTAGATCTGGCTGCAATTAAAAAATGGGGCTTCCCTGGTGACTCAGTGGTAAAGAGACCACCTGCCAATGCAGGAGACATAAGAAACATGGTCTCAGCCCTGGATCAGGAAAATCCCCTGGAGGAAGGCATGACAACCCACTCCAGTATTCTTGCAAGTAAAATCCCATGGCCAGAGGAGCCTGGAGGGCTACAGTCTATATGGTCACAAAGAGTCAGACATGACTGAAGCAGCTGAGCCTGCAAACACACAATGAAAACATAACACTAATCATAGAGCTTAAGCAAGGTTGAGGCTTATTTTTCTCTCCAGAGGTAGGCAGTCTAGACCTGGTACCAAAGACACCTGTCCCTCCTAGAGTGGTTCCTGCAAATAAGTTTATATTGTGGACATAATCCTGGCTATTGCAGCTCCAGCCATTGCATTCATGTTCCAAGCAGCAGGAATGAGGATGGCCCAAGGGCAAAAGGGCATGCTTTTTTTAATGGAGTACGCTTTCTTCAAAATGTTTTCCAAGAAGCTCCATCTCATGACTTGACGACTTCTATTGACAAGAGAGTCTACAAGCGAAACTTTATAGCTGGCACCTATGCTGGACCTGGCAATACAGGGACTCTGATATGGACAAAAAAGGAAAACGTCGATGTTAGGTGAGAAATGGGCAGCCTTAGCAATGTGCATTATGTTCCAGGCACTGTTCTAGGCCTAGAGGATGCAGCAGTGAAATCCAAAGTCTCCGGCCGCTCTTCAGTTGAGTCAGTTCAGTCGCTCAGTCGTGTCCGACTCTTTGCAACCCCACGGACTGCAGCACACCAGGCCTCCCTGTCCATCACCAACTCCCGGAGTTTATTCAAACTCATGTCCATCGAGTCAGTGATGCCATCCAGCCATCTCATCCTCTGTCGTCCCCTTCTCCTTCCATCTTCAATCTTTCCCAGTATCAGGGTCTTTTCCAATGAGTCAGTTCTTCCCATCAGGTGGCCAAGGTATGGGAATTTCAGCTTCAGCATCATTCCTTCCAATGAATATTCAGGACTGATCTCCTTTAGGATGGACTGGTTGGATCTCCTTGCAGTCCAAGGGATTCTCAAGAGTCTTCTCCAACACCACAGTTCAAAAGCATCAATTCTTCAGCACTCAGCTTTCCTTATGGTCCAACTCTCACATCCATACATGACCACTGGAAAAACCATAGGTTTGACTAGATGGACGTTTGTTGGAAAAGTAATGTCTCTGCTTTTTAATAAGCTGTCTAGGTTGGTCATAGCTTTTCTTGCAAGGAACAAGTCTTTTAATTTCATGGCTACGGTCACCATCTGCAGTGATTTTGGAGCCAAAGAAAATAAAGTCTGTCACTGTTTCCATTGTTTCCCCATCTATTTGCCATGAAGTGGTGGGACTGGATGCCGTGATCTTCGTTTTCTGAACGTTGAGTTTTAAGGCAAATTTTCCACTCTGTATTCCAGAATGGAGATAGATGATGAGGAAGCAAAATAAATATTATAATTTTTAGTAGTGATGTGTAAGGGTGGTAATTTTAAAGTTCCCAGAAGGGGAAGGCTCTCTGAGTAGGTGGCATTTGTGCAGAGACTTGATTGAGGTGAGGAGGGTAAGAAAGGATGTTTTGAGCAGAGAGAACAGCATCAACCAAGGCCTTGGGGAAGGATGACACAGCAATGAGCACTCCAGTGGAGACTCACTGATCCCAAACCTTGAAGTCTTGAACAGCTTGTTCAGGTGAGGTTAAAAAAAATCTGGTTACATCAACTAGAGGAACAATGTTAGCGACATTCCATTAGTGATATTTCATTTATTCACACAGGATATTTTCTTATCAATTTGGTAGATACTGACGTTGCAAGATATTACTACCAACCTTGTTGGTGTAACTGTAATAATAGATATCCCCTGCTCCCAGAAGTGTTTTGTGGGATGTATTTTAGAAAATTAAAGTGAAATTACTGAAGTATGGTAAATGTCATTATAGGGACTTTCCCGGTGGTTCAGTAGTTAAGAATCTACCTTCCAATGCAAGGGAGGAAGGTTCAATCCCCAGTCTGGGAACTAAGATTATACATGTCGCAGGACATCTAAGCCCACACACTTCAACCAAATAAGTAAATAATAAAATAAATATTTTAAAATTTTATAAGAAAATAATAAAAAAATGTATATCTGTATAGGATGGGTACTTCAAGCTGTGTTTCAAGACTTTTCTTGTTGATATAATTCTGGATTCTTCCCTCTCCCTAAAGGTACTGGTTATACTTGGTTATATGAGTTATGCTTACATTTCAAATACAAGTTAATTTTGGTTTAAAATTTTCCCCTTAATGGACATTTTAACCTCTACCATTTCTTGAGAGGTAGTATCTTCCCTAACAGTATTTGCCCTCACTTTTCCTTTCTCTTACCCTGAGTCAGTATTATATTCTGGGAGCTGCAAAAGTATTTGATTGACCTTTCTTGTATCATTTATGACTTTAGTGATGTCAATACTTCAACCTTTGTCCTCATAGTAAAATGCTCATATTTTAAAAATCCCTTTTGTATGCCAGACTTCCCTCCCCACACACCATGCCCTTGGTCTTTTTCATTGCCCTTTTCCAGTTTGTGATAACTTTCTTGATAAAATAGCCCTCAGCATGCACATTGTATTTTCTATTTTTGGGGCCACACTGTGTGTCATGCAGGATCTTAGTTCCCCTACCAGGAACTGAACCCATGCCCCTTCCAGTGGAATCATGGAGTCCTAACCACTGGACAGGCAGGGAAGTCCCTAGCATGTACTTTATGTAACCGTTACCTGGAACAAGCAGACCATGATGTATAATCAAGAACCAATCCGTTGCTTCTTCTTGTCACTTTAAATCTGCTGCATAGGCTTCATTCTTCTCTTGCATTTGGATGAAAAATCAGGCAGGTTTTCTAGTCACCCAGGTGACACAAGCTCCTCCGATCAGTAATGTGAAAATCCAGTCCCATGTAACAGATAATGCTTAGAACTTCATTCAGTATTAAGTTTTCTCTTTCTTCCCTGATGGTGACGTGTTGTAGGTGGAAGCTAGCAGCAGGGAAAGGGGATGTGTTTTCTGTCCACCTTATGCTTTTCCTCCATCTCCTCCTCCATCCTGTTAACTCTGAATTCAGACCTCCTCAGGGTAAAGCACACGGAAAGAGAAGAGAGAACATTGGTCAGAAAAGTTTTTCCATTTCAGGTGCTATTGTGAGCTCACTGTTGCCCTGTCTGGGCCTGGAAAGTGTTAAAAGCCGACTCCTGTTCTCCTCTCTATTTTATGTTATTTTTTTGGTTTGTTTGTTTGCTTTTTGACATTCCCATCCCTGGAAACCTCTGTCTCCTCCGTAGATCACTGACAGAGATAATACACTCATCTCGGGTTTGTTGTTACCCCTGAACTTCCTGGTATTTGGCATTATCTCCAACTTAACCTCTCTTGCTGTCCATTCACCCCTCCAGGTAGTTTTCTCCTGCTTGCTGTGCCTTGGCCACATGGAAGGCAGTCATGTATCTTGCATGCTGCCAAACTCTGGGAGAGTGGATCACGCAACACAGCCTCTGCTCCCTGGCTTGTGTGTCTTGAAACTCTTTTGACATTTCTCAGGTGGGAGTCAGACACACTGAATGTGTCCACCCATGCAGGGCACCCAGATCATGCTTTCAGGGGGCTCCTGTGAAGGCTCTTCACTGATTTTAAAGCAAGGGACTGACATCCTAGTCTTACCTCTAAGGAGAGGATTGGAATCCTAACACACTTAAAGTATTCTCTAGAAAAAGATTCTCTGAACTTCCACCCTCTTTCTTCGTGGCTTCTTCAATCTCTTGTCAACCCAGGCAAGAGGTGGGTTGGCAGCTCACCATTGAAAATGGTTTCAACCCCTCAACTCTTTTTTAGAAACTTTTATTTTGAAATAATTATATGTTCATCCGTTCAGTTCACTCACTCAGTCATGTCTGGCTCTTTGCGACCCCATGGACTGAAGTTGCAAATAAATGTATAGAGAGATCCCATGCAACCTTCACCCTCAGTGTTAACATCTTGCTCAACTGCAAAGCCGTATCAAAATCAGGAAACTGACACGGGTACAATCCACAGTGCCTATTTGTGTTCACCATTCAGGGTGTGTGTGTGTGTGTGTGTGTTTGCAGCTCTGTGCCATTTTATCACATGTGTAGTTCCATCTAACCACCGCCAGAACCACATACACGACTGTACCACCACTACAGGCTCTCTCAAGCAGCCCCTTTAGCACACCCCTTTCTTCTATGACCCCTAACCCAGAAACCACTCATCTGTTTTCCATCTCTGGAATTATTTTATTTCATGGGATCATTCAGTATGCCTGTTTTTGAGATAGTCACCTCCTTTTTAAAAGTCTTTAAAAAAATAATAGTCTTACTTAACATACTATTTTTGTGCTTCAGCTAAAACAGAGACAAGAAAAGTCCCGTTTTAACATCCTGTTACAGTTATGTTCAAGCTTGAACATATTTTCTATTTTGGGTCTTCCTGATGATTCAGCAGAAGTAGACGCTTTCATACTGTCCATGGGACTCTCAAGGCAAGAATACTGAAATTATTAGCCATTCTCTTCTCCAATGGACCATGTTTAGTCAGAATTCTCCACCATGACCTGTCCATCTTGGGTGGCCCTACACAGCTTGGCTCATAGTTTCATTGAGTTAGATAGACAATGCTGTCTATATCTACTTCTGCTTCATTGACTATGCCAAAGCCTTTGACTGTTGGATCACAACAAACTGTGGAACATTCTGAAAGAGATGGGAATACCAGACCACCTGACCTGCCTCTTGAGAAACCTGTATGCAGGTCAGGAAGCAACAGTTAGAACTGGACATGGAACAACAGACTGGTTCCAAATAGGAAAAGGAGTACGTCAAGGTTGTATATTGTCACCCTGCTTATTTAACTTCTATACAGAGTACATCATGAGGAACGCTGGGCTGGAAGAAGCACAAGCTGGAATCAAGATTGCCGGGAGAAATATCAATAACCTCAGATATTCAGATGACACCACCCTTATGGCAGAAAGTGAAGAGGAACTCAAAGGCCTCTTGTGAAAGTGAAAGAGGAGAGTGAAAAGTTTGGCTTAAAACTCAACATTCAGAAAATTAACATATGGCATCTGGTCCCATCACTTCATGGCAGATAGATGGGGAAACAATGGAAACAGTGACAGACTTTATTTTTTTGGTCTCCAAAATCACTGCAGATGGTGAGTGTGGCCATGAAATTAAAAGACACTTGCTCCTTAGAAGAAAAGCTATGACCAACCTAGACAGTATATTAAAAAGCAGAGACATTACTTTTCCAACAAAGGTCCGTCTAGTCAAAGCTATGGTTTTTCCAGTAGTCAAGTATGCATGTGAGAGTTGGACTATAAAAAAAGCTGAATGCTAAAGAAGTTATGCTTTTGAACTGTGGTGCTGGAGAAGACTCTTGAGAGTCCCTTGGACTGCAAGGAGATCCAACAAGTCCATTCTAAAGGAGAACAGTCTTGAATATTCATTGGAGGAACTGATGCTGAAGCTGAAACTCCAATATTTTGGCCACCTGATGCAAAGAACCAACTCATTGGAAAAGACCCTGATACTGGGAAAGATTGAAGGTGGGAGGAGAAGGAGACGACAGATGATGAGATGGTTGGATGGCATCACCGACTTGATGGACATGAGTTTGATTAGGCTCCAGGAGTTGGTGATGGACAGGGAAGCCCGGTGTGCTGCCGTCCATGGGGTCACAAAGAGTCAGACATGTCTGAGTGGCTGAACTGAATTGATGATTCCTTACTGCACTCATTTAACAAAAATTTATGGAGTGCCTGGCATAGTATTATCTTTGACGCTTTTGCCCTGCATTGGCCTTAAAGTTCTTGGGGAAGCAGATAATTCCCCAGGTCTCCTGTTGGGTTTATGGTTAATTCCCAGGCTGTTGTTCTACAGGGGTTCATTTTTAAGGTGATTTAATTTAAACTTACCAGCACTGAATTTCCTGTACTAATTTCTGCCTAGCTTCAAAAAGTTTCTATCCCATTGATTTTCTGTTTTATTCCTTAGAAGGACTTCCCAGCAGACACAAGTTCCTTAGAACGTCTTGGGGTCATCCACAACCATGAAAGTTTCACTGTGTGCTCAGTTCTTCAAATCTCTTTATAAAATTACTCACCAAGATCAGCCCCTCTTGGGCTCTGAGAACTCCTACTTTTTGCAAAGGAATAACTCTATTTTTTATTGCTTGGTTTTCCTGTATTGAAATTCAATTCTTTATCCATTTCAAGTAGTCCCTTAATCCTATAGAGACTCAACAGCTTTTTGTCTGTGTAAAAATTTTTATTTATTTGGCTGATTTCGGTCTTAGTTGCAGGGTGTTCATTGTGTCATGGGGATCTTCCGTTGCTGCACTTGGACTCTAGTTGTGGGGCATGGGCTTTGGAGCACTTGGGCTTCAGGAGTTGTGGCATGTGGTATCTTGAACCCGGCTACCTGCATTACGGAAGGTGGATTCTTAACCACTGGACCACCATGGAATTCCCTCAACTGTTCCTTATTTGCCCACAGTAGGGTTTTGGTGTGGACATTTGCCAAAGGCAACTCCAAAGCCTGAAAAGTGACTCTCTCCTCTTTTCCCCAGACCCTCAAAGAACTCTGATAATCAGAGCTGGTTCCTCGTGTAGAATCCATCTTGCCTTTACCTCCGTATGTTGTGCAGATTTGAGCTTTCTGCCATTCTGTATTTCATTTGACGATTCGACCAGCTTGGTGAGCAGGGGAGGGAGAAACAACCAGTGAGTGGTATCCTAGAGTCCCCTCTGGGGTCTTCGAAGGAGCCTGGTATTAGCGACCTGACTGCTCTGAATCTAACACAGCAGCTATTGCAACAACTAGTTTCACATCGTGGTCAACAGCTCAACAATCCTGCCCGTGAATTTACTCGAAATTCTTAGGTGGATTCCATCCTGTCTGGGTGATTTATTGATATCTGTTTTGTCAGTTAAGACTAGAACATTCTGTGCACTGACTGCAATTTCATTGAACGCTCCGACCTGTCCATTTGAAGGGTGCTCATTTCCCAGGGAGAGGGCATGACCCAGAGCTAGCACAATTTCTCTTCTTTAGGGCATTCCATCCAGGTCTTCAGTTTCTTGGCTTTAGTTTTGACATTTTTGGGGATTTCTTGCAAGGTGTTCTTTAGTGAATCGTAGAATTTCAGCACTAAAAGGAAAGTTAAAATGTGACTTGGTTTGAAGGCCACAGCCTAAAGATGAAAAACTAAATTTGAAAGAAGTTATGTGCCGGGATCTGACCCATTTAGTAGCTTTATACTTCCTTTCTGGTTATGTGTGCTTAGTTTTTGCTATTTATGTTCCTATGAACTTTTGAACAGGAGAAATTTCCTTTTAGGTCTTTAATCACTGTCCTTTTGTAAACTTCCCTGATGCTATGAAGAGGGTCTCTGAGCCAGGTACCCTGCTGACAGCTGGTTACTTTCTTTCTGTTATTTGGGATCCAGAGGTGCCTCCAGTCACCCTGCAGGATAGCAAGCCCTCCGCCCAGCCCTGCCCAGCTCAGGAACCCCTCTGCCTGTTTCCTGCAGCGTCTGCTTGACACACTCTGACAACTTGTTCACTTCTCCACAGACGGGAATTCCTGGTTACGCTGTGTTCCTTTTATAAAACAGACTGCTTTCCCAAAGGCTGCTTTCTCGGAGCATCTCATTTTGCTGCTGCTGTCGGGAGATCTGAGACGTGACACCTGCGGGGTTTAAGTGGGATGGGAAGAGGTGGGTTGCCCGTTCCTTTCTTCCTGAAGTGTGTGAAGCCAGCCAGCTTCCTTTGACTCATCATCCTGCTGCCTGATTTTCACAGCTTCAGCGAGGCGCAGATGGCCCGCCCCCCTCCCAGCCGGCGCTCTGAACACCGCGCGCTCAGCACTGTCAGGGAGTCTGTCCACACCTGGTCCGAGTGGCCGTTCCCACTCCTGTGATGTCCCCAGCGGCCGTCCCCAGGGCCAGAGCCTCCTGCTCTCTCTCTCCGCCTCTCCTGCAGTCCATGCACAGGAGTGCGTGGAGAACCTCGGGGCTGAAACCGAGCATGCCTTGCCTTTCCTCCAGGCTGTCAGAGCGGAGACCACGGCTCCGTGTCTGGGGCCCCTGAGGCAGGGCTAAAGTGTTTTGGCTTCTCTTGTGGTCCAGCTGCCCTGCACGTAGCAGGCTTCAGCGAGCCCAAGGTCATCATCGGATATATTCTGGCCAGGGCTCTCTACCTCCATCTCGGCCCTCAGCTAGAGAGAGAACTCCACGCTCCTCTGCTCAAGGCTCTCCGCCTGCCACCCGCTGGTTGCCCCATCCCGCTTGCTGTGGAGGAATGAATGACTGTCCCTGCTCACGTTTCCCTCCCTGCCGGGTGGCGGTAAAACACCAGGGCTCTCTTGCCACAGCCTGCCCGAGGCCGTCGAGTCCTCCCGCCCTGTGATGCTGACCTGTTCGCAGATGTGCCCTGGCCGTGGGGTGGTAGCAGACCCGACTCCAGGTGGTTAGGTTTGCCTTCCTGCCCCTCCCCTGTCACAGGGACAAGGATGGACCCAGGGGCTGTGTGGCTGGGCCCCAGAGGGACACTGTGGGGGAGGACTGCCCCGCAGACCCCCAGGTGTGCAGAGAAATGGGTGCTCACTGCTGGGCACCCCTTGGCTGGGGTAGCTGCCTCGGGGCCCCCGGGGTCCTCTCCGTGGGCCTTTCTGGACACTCAGCCCCATTCACTGCATTCTGGCAGCTCCCGCTGGCCTCAGGGCCTTGCACGTGCAGTGTCTTCCGCTTCTGAAGCTTTTTCTTCAGTTATCTGGTGGGATGTCTGGAGGCGATGAGTGCGATGCAGCAGGGTGACAGGGAGGTGAGCCTGGCAGGCGCAGAAGGAGGCTGTTTTCAACAGAGTGGCCTGAGGGGGCCCTCTGAGTGGAGACTTGAAGGAGGCGCAAGAGCAAGGCAAACAGCGTCTCCTCCACACTCCACTCTTCCTCCTACCTTGGGGGCTTGGTCCAGCTCTTCTCTTAACCTGCAAAGTTGCTTCTCCCTTCTCGTCCTGCCTGTACCCTTGTCCTCCTAAACCGAGGCCACATCCTTTCCCAGTTCCTTGGCTCATCGGAGGAGGCTGGCATCTGCTGTGGCAGATGGCCCCGTGTCCTAGTGGCAACCCAGCAGCTTCCCCGGTGTTCGCTGGGGAGAGCCATCTTGGTTTTATAGCCACCTGGTATTCTAAGAAGTTAGACTGGGAAAAACAATATTTAGCAAGAATTTAAAAGTCACGTGCAATCTGCCATTCTTCCAGTTTTTCTGAAAACAACTCCTGGATCCAGTCAGGTTGGCAGGAGCTGCCTACGTGGGTATCATGTTAGCCTCCTGGCCGCCATTCTGCTACAGTTGAACTGTGCTTTCTTGCGATGCCACCAGCCAGGGCTGAAAGTTCACAGAAGACACAGTGAGTCAACATGCTCTGGAGCCTCCTACTCACAGCGTGGTCTGCGGACCAGCAGCATGGTGGCCTTGCCAACACCGGGGAGCTTGTTGGGCATGCAGAGACTCAGGTCCACCCCAGCCTGTCTGGATCAGCTCCCCCAGTGACCTGGGGGCACCTCAGAGTCTGAGAAGAACCAATCGATTCCTCATTGATGCCATCATTCGGAGGCCTTTTGCTTTGCTGGTGAATTCCTGTTTAGTTCAAGTGGAAGTTAAAGTGTTAGTTGCTCAGTGGTGACTGACTCTTTGTGACCCCATGGGCTCTAGCCCACCAGCCTTCTCTGCCCATACAATTCTCCAGCTAGAATACTGCAGAGGGTAGCCATTGCCTCCTCCAGGGGATCTTCCAAACCTCCTGCATTGCAGGCAGATTCTTTACCATCTGAGTCACCAGGGAAGTCCCACTGTTGAGTTAGTCCCAACACATATGGCTCCTCTGAGCATTTTCTTTGCTTTGCTTTTCTTACAGACGTTGTAAATTGTGCCCAGTTTCTTTCTTCCTGATGACTGCTAGATCTGTATCTTCTGCCCCACCTAGCATTGTGATTTGTACAGAGTCAAGTATTTGATGCATGAATGAATTAATCCATCTCCAGTATTACTAGACTAAACTAGTTTTCAAGGCCCACAGTGGCATGGCATGCTTGTTTCCATGGCATCGGCGTGGTGGAGAAGTTGGCAACTGGCCTGAGGACATGGACCTGCGGGCCGAGTGGGTGCTGACCATGAAAGAAGACAGCTGCTTCTGCTCATGAGGATGAGGAGGAAGGCCAGTTTTCAGTGCTGCCTTTCACACAACCAGAAGCTCTGCCCATTACACATAGAGCCCTGTGGGCCCCTCACATGAGCCGTTTGGGCTTCGGTGTTGTCAGTTGCATGATGATGACTGTCAGGTGGGCCAGGTGAAGGTGCCCTCCTCCCACCGAAGGCAGGGCCGTGCCCCGGCTCCCTCTCTCCTGCATGCTGCAGGGGCTGCCTCTGGACTGCCAGCACTGGGACTTCTCCCAACACTTTCTGGGAGGGAGAATGTTCCAGGTTCAAACTCCCCTCCAAAACCATAGCCTCCCTGGGTGTCCTCACCCGTCTTCTGTAGGGTCAGGCTTGGGGAGCAAAGGGAGCCGGGCTGGTGGAGGCCCTCTCTAGCTCAAGCTGCATAAGGGTAGGTGCAGGTCGTTTCTATCTCCTGCTTCCAGAAACCAGCACCTCTCTGAGCAGGCTTGCAGATTTGGGGCAGATGGGCTCCTGCCACAACCTGTCTGGAGGAGGGTCAGGTGGCTAAGACAAAGGTATGATTGACAGACCTGTGCCAGTCTCTTCGTGCCGTGTATAGAATGGTGCTTCTAAAGTGCCAGGAATATTGCTTCCTTGTCTACTGGGTTTTTGAGTCAGGTGGAGGCAGACCTACAAGAATCATAATTAGCAAGTGTGTGTGTAAGTGTGTGAGTGTGTGTATGTATACATACGTGTATACATACATATATGTATTTGTTGTGTGTATGCGTATGTATGTACGTGTGCATGCTGCTGCTGCTGCTGCTAAGTTGCTTCAGTCGTGTCCGACTCTGTGCGACCCCATAGACAGCAGCCCACCAGGCTCCTCTGTCCCTGGGATTCTCCAGGCAAGACCTGGAGTGGGTTGCAATTTCCTTCTCCAATGCATGAAAGTAAAAAGTGAAAGTGAAGTCGCTCAGTCGTGTCCGACTCTTCGCGACCCCATGGACTGTAGCCTACCATGCTAAATAGCTTCAGTTGTGTCCAACTTTTTTGTGACCCCATGAACTGTAGCCCACCAGGCTCCTCTGTCCCTGGGACTCTCCAGGCCAGAATACTGGAGTTGATTGCCATTCCCTTCTCTAGGGGATCTTCCAGATCCGGGGATTAAACCCAAATTTCTTATGTCTTCTGCATTGGCCAGTGGGCTCTTTACCACTAGCACAACCTGGTAGGCCCTTACATATATTTATGATGTATATGTTTATATATCCCCCTTCACCCTGGAATTAAATTCTGTTTTATATGTCATATACATAAGATATTAAAATGCAGATTTTTGGGTCATTTTTATATAAGAAAGTGGAGAAGTGACTGAGATGGGGCAGGACAGGAGTGGGTGCTGCTCTAATTGGAAAGCTAGGTCCCTCATCTAAATGTGACCCTGGGGGTTTAAGAGCAGATACAGATAGGCTAACACCTTCTGGGTTTTGGTGCAGAAGTGGTCAAGAGGGGCAAACCCAGACCTGCCCTTCTCCACATCAGGAAGGCCACCATGCCCTCCCAGCCTCCCCTGCCTCTGGAAACCGCTCCTCACTGTCTTCCTACATGAGATCACAGGGAGTGAGGGTCTGGAATCTGTACTGATGCAAGCACACCTTTCAGTCTGGGTCACAGAGTCTGCACAAAATGAGATCAAGTTTTCCTTGTTAATGGGTCATGACCCTGGGCCACTTTTTGGCTGCTCTGCCCACTTCATCCATTTTGAAGTACTCCCAAATCACCTCCTTGGAGACGGCTGCCAATTTGGAGCATACAGATGTGTGCTCATGTCTTAGATTACCTTTGCCAATGCACATTACCTTCTGTTTATTTGTGTTAAGTTTCAGCTGCCTTCAGGCTCCCCTATCCTGCAAAGTGTTCAAATGCATCTGGAGTTTCTTGCAAATCTCCTTAGTTTTTATTAGCCAAAACAACAGAGAGCCAGCTGATATCTCTGGGAAGAGATTAAACAACAATTAGGTGAAAACTGCTGGTGTCATCTCTGACCAGGGCGTGGAAGTGGGGACGGCTAGGGTGCCAGGTAGGACAGCGCTCAGATCAACTTGTGCCCCTGTTGCTCTCACAGCCCTGGAGAGGAGCCAGGGAGCCCATAGAGGTGTTTGCTTCTGTAAGTGGAACATGTAGATGTCTGTGCTTCAAGAGGGCTTGGAAGCCTCCCCCTGCTGGGGGTGTGGGGGAGGCGTGTTATATAAGGCAGTTCTGTCTGAGCAAGTTGGTTATCGGAGAAGAGAGAGCAGAAGAGCTGGCAGGAAGTGAGCCGGGGAGGAGAAGGAAGTGTGTGCAGCAGCCTGCTCAGATATATAAAAATACCAGCAACATTTCAACCAGGGTGGGAGGGAAGCAGGCATGTGCCTCCAAGGGCTTGCCCAAAGGGGCCAAGCTGTGAACTTGACTGAACCAGAAGCGGGAGTGAGGGGCTGGCCAGGATGGAGTGACAGCCCTCAAGACCAGCGGCCAAGAAGATGATGAGCATCCTAAACTGATGGGAGAGGGAAACAGGACTGTTGGCAAGAACCAGATCTCCTTGACCTCGGCAGGTGCCAGGATCCTCTGTGTGGGTAGATCGATCGGAGGAGGTCCCAGGGCCTGTCAATGAGCTAAGTGTGTCTGCTCCAAGCTGTTCCACAGACAGTAGGTGTGAACCCCAAATCATCTCAGACATTCAGCTGTATACTATTTCTCTTAAGAAAAAAAACATTGAGAAAGCACCAGACCCAAAGGAGTCCTTTCTCTTCGGGCTGGTTACCTGTGTAGAAATTGGGCCATTCGGAAGATGCAAGTCTGGGTGGGTGGCTTGCCAGCTCCCCTTCCCTTTCAGCAGCAGGCTGGAAGAGCTTTTCCCCTTCAGACTCAAAGATATGCACCATTTCGCTTTTTTGTTCCATTTGTAGGACCAGAAGCCAGCAGCACACGACACACCCCCCTCCCCAGACAACTCTATCCTCTTTGTTGGTCCTTCTGTTTCCAAGCTGGGTTTATCATTTGCATGACCTGAGCACCCCACGTCTAGCAGTCAGAACTTGATCAAGCTCAGGCATCCAGGAGAGCGACCACCATCACCTGTGCCGCCCTGCTCACAAATCACCCCCAGCCCTCCCAGCTGCGGCACTTGGGGCTTGCTTCATATCCCTCGTGACTGTGACGAAGACCCACTGTTCAGAAAGAGAAGCGAAGGTTACCTGGAGCGGGAGTGAGGGGCTGGCCAGGATGGAGCGGCAGCCCTCAAGACCAGCGGCAAAGAAGATGATGAGCAGCCCAAACTGGCGGGAGAGGGTAACAGGACTGTTGGCAAGAACCAGATCTCCTTGACCTCGGCAGGGGCCAGGCTCATTGATCCCTTAGGGGGATCAAATGCAGAGCCAGGGACTGGGTCAACTTGGCTGACCCTGCAGGTCAACCAGTTGGGGAAGAAGTGGGTCCAGGAGAGAGCCTCCCACAAAATCCCTCCTGCTCCCGCCTGGGATTCTTTCCTCGTCCTCCTCCTTGTCCCCCTCCCCCTTCTCCTCTTGCTTTTAAAGACTCTGAGTGGTTGTATTAGTTTGCTAGTGCTGCTGTAGCCAAATACCATAGATCAGGGTACTTAAACAACAGGGATATGTCTTCTCACAGTTCTAGATGCTAGAAGTCCAAGATCGAGGTGTCAACAGGGTTGGTCCTCAGGAGGGCCTTGAGGGAAGGGTCTGTTCCAGGCCTCTCTCCTGGCTTCCAGGTGCCTGTCTTCTCCCTGCGTCTTCACAGAGTCTTCCCTCTGTACAGGTGTGTGTTCGGACTTCCTCTTGTTATAAGGACACCAGCAATACTGGCTTAGGGCGGCCTCATTTAACCTTAAATATGGGCTTGTAAAGTCATGCTCAAAATTCTCCAAGCCAGGCTTCAGCAATATGTGAACCATAAACTTCCAGATGTTCAAGCTGGTTTTAGAAAAGGCAGAGGAACCAGAGATCAAATTGCCAACATCCGCTGGATCATGGAGAAAGCAAGAGAGTTCCAGAAAAATATCCATTTCTGCTTTATTGACTATGCCAGAGCCTTTTACTGTGTGGATCACAACAAACTGTGGAAAATTCTGAAAGAGATGGGAATACCAGACCACCTGACCTGCCTCTTGAGAAACCTGTATGCAGGTCAGGAAGAAACAGTTAGAACTGGATATGGAACAACAGACTGGTTCCAAATAGGGAAAGGAGTATGTCAAGGCTGTATATTGTCACCCTGCTTATTTAACTTATATGCAGAGTATATCATGAGGAACGCTGGGCTGGAAGAAGCACAAACTGGAATCAAGATTTCCGGGAGAAATATCAATAACCTCAGATATGCAGATGACACCACCCTCATGGTAGAAAGTGAAGAGGAATTAAAAGGCCTCTTGATGAAAATGAAAGAGGATAGTGAAAAAGTTAGCTTAAAGCTCAACACTCAGAAAACTAAGATCATGGCATCTGGTTCCATCACTTCATGCCAAATAGATGGGGAAACAGTGGAAAGTGGCTGACTTTATTATTTTGGGCTCCAAAATCACAGCAGATGGTGACTACAGCCATGAAATTAAAAGACTCTTGCTCCTTGGAAGGAAAGTTATGACCAACCTAGGCAGCATATTAAAAACCAGAGACACTACTTTGCCAACAAAGGTTCATCTAGTCACAGCTATGGTTTTTCCCGTGGTCGTGTATGGATTTGAGAGTTGGACTATAAAGAAAGCTGAGTGCTGAAGAATTGATGCTTTTGAACTGCAGTGTTGGAGACTTTTGAGAGTCCCTTGGACTACAAGGAGATCCAACCAGTCCATTCTAAAGGAGATCAGTCCTGAGTGTTCATTGGAAGGACTGATGTTGAAGCTGAAATTCCAATACTTTGGCCACCTGATGTGAAGAGCAGACTCATTGGAAAAGATCCTGATGCTAGGAAAGATTGAGGGCAGGAGGAGAAGGGGATGACAGAGGATGAGATTGTTGGATGGCATCACTGACTCAATGGACATGAGTCTGAGTAAACTCCAGGAGTTGGTGACGGACAGGGAGGCCTGGCGTGCTGCAGTCCATGGGGTCGCAAAGAGTCGGACATGACTGAGTGACTGAACTGAACTGATGGGCTTACCTGGTGGCTCAGACGGTAAAGAATCTGCCCGCAATGCAGAAGATGTATGTTCGATCCCTGGGTCAGGAAGATCCCCTGGATAAGGGCATGGCAACTCACTCCAGTATTCTTGCCAGGAGAATTCCATGGGCAGAGGGAGCCTGGTGAGATACAGTCCATGGCATCGCAGAGTTGGACATAACAGCGACTAATACTTTCATTTTCAACTTAATTACCTCTTTGAAGACCATATCTCCAAATATGGTCATATTCTGAGGCACATATGAATGTTTGGGGTCCATACCTGTGGACCAAGAGGATTTTCTTTCCTAAGTTTAGCTGTGAGGAAGACCCATTTATAACAGCTTACAATAGTTCTGAAGGACAAATTCCAACTCCTCATCCTTAGCAGTTAATTGCTGGCTGAGCTACAGTCAAATTCTGTTTGCTTCCATGAATGTGAAGATAGGCAGAGGCTGAATAAGACCCAAGGCTTTCCCAGGTTGTTGACCAAACCACCAGGGATGTCCCAGAGTAGGCTGACAATTCCTAGCATATGAGCTTCCCAGGGGCTTTGAGTCTTGGGTGCACACCTGACCAAACCTTGGCCTGGGTGGCCAAGTCATGAAAAATGGCCCATGTTTTCATTGACTGAGGTCACATAACAGGGGTGTGGGCTTCAGGTCACCAGTCAAGGGAATAGGACCATTTCCAGATTTTGCATAAAGCCACTGTTGCTCTGAGTCGTACACTCAACATGAGGGAAAGGATCTAGATTAACTAAAGGATCTGACCCAATGCCAAGGCCTAGTTCAAGGTGGGGGGATGCTGCAGGAACCCCTCAGTCACCTGATACCACGGCTGGCCTTAGGAAATAGTGAGTGTCACCTGAAATCAAGAATGCTCAGAGCTGTGCCGTCGGAGTGCAGGCGTTTGCTGTGAGTGCTTCACCCTCAGCGCTGGCTGGATCTGGAGAGAAGGAGCATTTGTGTGGGGTGCTCTGAGGGGGTGGCTAGCGCTCCAGCGAGACTGCCGACAACACCAAGCCCTCACTTAGCCTCGGGACCCGTATCCGATCCTGGCCTTTGGTGGCATATTCCAGGCTTGGGGGGATGTCTCAGCTCATGGTGGGTGACAGTAGGGAAGCAGCAAGGGGAGCTGGTTCATAAGATGTGAAGGTGATTGTCTGGGATCCTTGAGAGGGAAAATACCACCACACACACACACAAAAAGCCAGGTCTCATACCGTATTTCATCAGGCAGCAACTTTGGCCAACTTACTTTGGATTGAGATGGGAATTGTGGTTTTCTTTGCAGTGGCAGCTGGGGTGATGAGAGAGATTCGCATTGCAAGGAGGGAGAGGAATGAGAGGTGACAGGCACAGAGGGCACAGGCCTTGCGTAAAGAGGGTTCATTCAACGCGCTTAAAAGGGGGAAAGTGAACATAGCAGCTGTATTTGGAGAACCTCAAGTACAAACCTGATTTTATCTACAAACAGGAGAACATTTCTTTACCACTTCACAGTTTATCAGGAGTCTTCACAGTTTTTGTCACATTAAACCTTCACAACTGTCCTAGGAAATACTAACATTTCACATGAACCTTTTACAATAGAGGGAACTGAGGCTCAGAGACGTGAAGTGACTTGTCAAGTTCACAGAACTAGTAAAGTTCAAGCTTAGGATTCTAACCAGGGTGCCTGACTTCAGAACCTCACCTTCTTGACCACCATTTGCTATGAGGCTCCTGGTACAGAAGCATGTTCCACTCTGTCGAGGATGAGTGTTTGACCCTGACATTGTTTGGAATTGCTGGTTGGATGATGATACTATGCGTGTGCCCAGTTGTTCAGTCGAGTCCGATGCTTTGCAACCCTATGGACTGTAGCCCGCCAGTCTTCCCTGTCCATGGGGTTCTCCAGGCAAGAAAACTGGAGTGGGTAATCATCCCCTTCTCCAGGAGATCTCCCCAACCCAGGGATCAAGCACAAGTCTCCCACCTGTCTTGCATTGCAGGTGGATCCTTTGGCCACTGAGCCATTGGGGAAGCCCTATGATAATACGAAGCAGCCCAACTTTTAGCTGGTTCTATTAGTGTAAAATCTCTACAGACGATTCTCACCCTACTGTCTGCAGCCAGGCAAACCTCGCCCTCTGCCTTCTTTGGGTACCCATTGCAATGACTCTTACTATCGGTCTCCAGACTGCCTGGAGCAAGGCTCTGCCAAGGTTCTCTCCTGTTTATAGCCTGTGGCTTCCCAGAACTTTGAGGAGAAACAATAGGGTGCCTGCCCTGGTTTCTGGAGGGAGGTACAGAACCTTTTAGAAAGTATTTCACTCGGGGGTTGAGAAGCTGATCCCACTCGCAACCCAGAAGCTGGAGGTGAGCAGAGACTGGTCCTGCCATAGCTCAGGCTAATTCTTCATGAGGAAGCAGAAGCTTCAGACTCAGCCCAGAGACAGCAGGGCAGGGAGAGCCGAGGTGGAGAGATGGTGTGGGCGGCAAGATTGACAGGTACACACTTGAGGGCCGACAAGCAGAATTTCCACCAGCACCAGATATGGGGGAGAAATAGACACACGCGCTCTAAGATTGGCATTTTCTGCACATTTGATGAAATACCCGCAGTATCTTCTTAAGTGAAGTTACAATTTCTGTGATAACCTCCCTCTTGTGTTCCTTGAAAAAACAATCTTAAAGCAAGATCCTTAGTCAGGTAACTATGCAAATGTGTGTGTTTATCCAGGTGCCACAGCAGGACGCGCAAAATATTTTCATTCCTTGGCTCTCAGGGTGAATTCTATTAGGAGGAACAGTTGGAGTCTGAAATTTCAGGCAGATACAGTACCGGCAGGTCGTTGGGGGCTTAGCTGGAATTTCCTCTCCAGATTCAGCATCAGGAGCCCTTCCTGTGGGCACAGTGGAGGCGCAGATGTTATAGTCAAGTGCTCAACTTACCTGAGCCTCCCGCATCCCTAGTCACCAGCCTGGGGCACCGACCACCATTCCACAATGCAAACTGCTTGACTATCTGGGGACCATAATCTTGATGGGGGACTATCTTTGTGTTTTTGCAAAAAAAAAAGAATTACAAAATTAATGCATGTTCCTTGTAAACCCAAAGTAATCAGTACAGAAGTAAACAGAAGTGAAGTTGTTCAGTCTTGTACAACTCTTTGCAATCCCATGGACTGTAGCCTGCCAGGCTTCTCTGTCCATGGCATTTTCCAGGCAAAAGTGCTGGAGTGGGTTGCCATTTCCTTCTTCAGGGGATCTTCCCAACCTGGGGATCGAACCCAGGTATCCCACATTATGGGCAGATACTTTACCCTCTGAGCCACCAGGGAAGCCCACAGAAATAAATAGAATAAACAATGAAACCCCCCCTTAACCCCCTCTTCCCATGGTTTCACTCCCCTCTCATCCATCACCCCTCTTGAGAGTTTGGTAGGAATCTATCCCGATCTTTCCCATGTATTATCACATACATATTTTACATATAGACCTGGCTAAATGTGTAGGTACATGCATACATTAATGGGATCCCTCATACTATCTACATTATTCACTGACTTGCTCTTTTCAATGGAGAATTTTACGTGTCAGTACTTACAGATCTAACTTATTCTGTTGATCGATGCAAACTATTTAATCATTCCCCTAATATGGACATTTAAATTATGGGAAGGTCATACCCAAGTAGTCCATGCTCCTTTCACCCTTTTATTGATCCCATTCATTAACAATTCTCAAAAGGTTTGGAGTTCCTGCCTTCTGGCAACTTGAGGAGAGCAGAAAGCTACCCCTGACTCCTATCGAGGCTCTATCCCTAATCATTGCTCCCCTGGAGCCTGGAAAATTTAAACTTTATGTCTTCATCCTTAATTTTTTCTGTTCTCTACCACCAATATCATCTTCCAAAATGCAGCGAAACTGAGAGTTGAGAGGAGTGGGGATGCAACCTTAAGAAGGGCCTCTATGCCACCGAGACAAGAGGGCTTTGCAAAGTGTAGAGATGATCCTCACACAAGGTGCTGCTGTAATTCTTGTACAGGACTTCGCAGGCCAATCACCTGGTCATGCCACTTCCACACCTATCCTCCATGTCCAGGCTCTTCTACGGAGACACAAAGAGGCCTGGAAGGATGAGGAGGATGGAATGTTTGAATCAAAGAGGTACTGAAAGATGATGGGGAGACAAGAGAGGAAAAGGCAGAGCTGACACACTGACAGCTCACGTCACCCCGCTCATAATGTCGCCTGCGGCTGACCTGCCGCCAGCCAGCATCTCTGCCTGCTGACTAGGCTTGAAAGTTAAAACTGGGTTCTTGTGGATACTGGCCAATGACTTCCTTGCCATGGGAGCAATTGTTTTTTTTTGCTGTGCTTGCAAGATGTGAATTCATTCTTTTTTAATATCAGTAATACACAGTAAAGAGCTTAATCCAATTTACAAAGAAATAGGATCAGACAAGCCTTGAAAATACAATGTGCCTTTATGGCTGAGACGGCAGGGTGGGAGGAGAGTGAGTGGTGCAGAAGCAGGGAAACCCTCTCCATCGTGAGCATCCTCCTCCTTGGCATCAGGGCACAGGAGCGACAGGGCTGCCAGGGGCTTGGAGCTTTAGGGGTACCTTTGGAACTTTTATTTCTGTGAGTCAAGAAAATCAGAACCTACTTATCCAGAGAGGTGCCATATTAATGTGATACCACTCATGTATGTAAATGAGACTTCTGGTCTCCTCTCGGGAGGTAGAGTCTATATTAAAGTTGCTGCTCATGCAGAGAGCGTGTAGAACCACCAGCACTGCCTTCTGGTCCTGTGAGAGCAGTGCTGCTTGCTTGCTAGATGTGTGACTCTGGCCAGAGGTGCCATCTTCCTGGCCTGAGTGGAGGATGTGGCACAGAGTCATGCTGGGCTTGTTTTAAGGGTAGAAATTGATAGGGAGGAAAGGCTGGGAGTGAATCCTTGCCAAGAAGCTGCCGCAGAACATAACTTTCATCTATATTCTCCAGGCAAGGAGAGGCACCAGCCTGATTAGCTTTGACACCCTGATATACTGATTTGGTGAGTGGGTGGCTGAAAGTCTCCAGAAGACTAGGATCCTGATGGTCAGGCATGCAGGAGGGAAGCGGAGCTCCCCAGTAAGTGTTTGGCTTCCCACCAGGCTTCAGTGCCGTCAGGTCCATACATTTTTTGAACGTTAATTCTGTGGCCGGCATGGTGTTAGGCTCAGCAGTGAATAAAACTTGGCCCCGCCCTTGCAGAATTTACAAGCTGCTGTCAACAAAATCTGCTGAGGTTGCTCTGAGGGCGTGGAGGAGAGTTTCAAGCTGGGATGGGGACCGAGGGGAGACTTTCTGCAGAAGGTGAACTGAAGTTTGGGGGATGAGTCAAATGTTGGGGAGGACCGTCTAGGCAGAGTGAAAAGCAGCAACATCAAAAACGTGTGGAAACACCATGGCTTGTTCCATGTGACTAGACTTGCCAGAAATGGAACCAGAGAAGGAGCCAGGTCATGGAAGGGGGGATGTAACCTTCTAAGGAGCTGGGACTCCAATCGGTAGGTGATAGGGACCCCTTCAGAGGTTTAAAACAAAGCTTAATGTGTGTTTTCCTAGATCATGCTGGAAGATGTCTGGGGGATGGAACAATTCTTGAAGCCAGAAGACCACCTGGATATCCAGGACTGCAAACCAAGGGAAACCCAGTGAGGTCTGCACATGCACGGAATCTGAGAGGGAGGAACTGGGTAGAGAGGGGCATGGGCCGGAGAGCTCGGGAAAGGGAATTGACAAGGGCTTGGCTGGCTGTCAGAGGATTCAGCTAAAGGAGACAAGAATTCCAGGGATGGACCCAGGGGAAGTTGGATCCTTCCTCCCTGGGACTGGGAAGAAAACAGACAGGACAGGGAGAGTCCAGCTCTGTAAACATGTGCATGGTTGGAGCTCCCCTGGGTACCAGAGAGTTCTAACTCAGGACAGTGTGACATATTCCAAAAACCACCTTCTGATGGAGATGGAGTCAGGATGGGCCAGGAGGGTACAAGAAGAGGAGGGCTGGCAGGCAGAGGCCTTTGGTTACTGCAGCAAGATGGAACCCGGAAAGGCAGTCACTGGCCCAGTTGGAACCCACCACCACTGACCCACTGGCCATTCTGCAGGAGTGTGCAACAGGCAGGCCCTTGGTTCCAAGCAGATCTGAACTGTAGTCTTTTCTTAGACACTTCTCGGCAAATTGAGGAACTTATTTAACTCTTCAGAATGTAAGTGCATACACCCATCTGTAAAGCAGAGTTGAAAATACCTGCTTCACACTATTTATGATAGCCAGAACATGGACTCAACCTAGATGTCTGTTGACAGATGAACGGATAAAGAAGTTGTGGTATGTATACGCAATGGAATATTACTCAGCCATAAAAAGGAATGCATTGGAGTCAGTTGAACTCGGGTGGATGAACCTAGAGCCTGTTATACAGAGTGAAGTAAGTCAGAAAGAGAAAAATGAATATTGTATATTAATGCATGTATATGGAATCTAGAAAAATGGTGCTGAGGAACCCATTTGCAGGGCAGGAATAGAGATGCAGATGCAGAGAACGGACTTGACACAGCTGGGGAAGAAGCTGGAGGAACGAATTGGGAGAGTAGCAGTGACATACATACTTTGTTGTTGTTTAGTTGCTGAGTCGTTTCCGACACTTCTGAGACCCCATGGACTGTCTGCCAGGCTCCTCTGTCCAAAGGATTTCCCAGCAAGAGTACTGGAGGGGCTGCTATTTAGTCCTCCAGGGGATCTTCCTGACCTGGGGTTGGAACCCGCATCTCCTGAAGTTCAGGTGGATTCTTTACCATGTGTAACAAAGACAGCCAGTGGGAAGCTGCTGTGTAACACGGGGAGATCAGCCCGAAGCTCTGTGCTGGCCTAGAGGGGTGGGAGGGGATGGTGGTATGGAAGCTCAAGAAGGAGGGGGTATATGTATGCATATGACTGATTCACATTATTGGAGAGCAGAAAACACACAACACTGTGAAGCAGTTAGCCTCCAATTAAAAATACATAATTTTTAAAACGAGAGTACCTGCTTCACTTGGGTTTTGTAAGGGATCGGTTGAATGAATGCTATATGCAAAGACATCAGCTAGAGTAGGTTCACTTAGTGACTTTTCATCCACTGTCTCCTCAGGACCATGCAAAAAGCTAGAGATCGATCGAGAGCTTGACCAACAAAGTCCTTATTCTTCTGGTGCTTCCATATCAAATCTTAGTACCAGTATCAGTGATGTGGTTCTCTTCTTTCTCTCCAAGTGACTGCCTAGTTTGCAGAGGAAACCACTGTGTGTGAAGTGGTGCTTTGCTCAGCTTTCTGGGAATATATCTCCAAGGCTCTTGTTCCTACCAGCAACACCTAGGGAGCTTCTCCAGGGAGAAGATCCCAGACCTCGTCACTTGTACATGGAATCAGAGCTTCCAGATTCTCCTCATTCGTGGAAAGCTCCCAGTTCAGTTCAGTTCAGTCGCTTAGTTGTGTCCAACTCTTTGCGACCCCATGGACTCCAGCACTCCAGGCCTTCCTGTCCATCACCAACTCCCAGATTTATCCAAACTCATGTCCATTGAGTCAGTGATGCCATCCAGCCATCTCATCGTCTGTCATCCCCTTCTCCTCCTGCCCTCAATCTTTCCCAGCATCAGGGTCTTTTCCAATTAGTCAATTCTTCACATCAGGTGGCCAAACGATTTGGAGTTTTAGCTTCAGCATCAGTCCTTCCAATGGACACTCAGGACTGATCTCCTTTAGGATGGACCGGTTGGATCTCCTTGCAGTCCAAGAAACTCTCAAGAGTCTTCTCCAACACCACAGTTCAAAAGTATCAATTCTTCAGTGCTCAGCTTTCTTTATAGTCCAACTCTCACATCCATACATGACCACTGGAAAAACCGTAGTCTTTACTACATGGACCTTTGTTGGCAAAGTAATGTCTCTGCTTTTTAATATGCTGTCTAGGTTGGTCATAACTTTCTTTCCAAGGAGTAAGCGTCTTTTAATTTCATGGCTGCGGTCACCATCTGCAGTGATTTTGGAGCCCCAAAAAATAAAGACTGACACTGTTTCCACTGTTTCCCCATCTACTTCCCATGAAGTGATGGGATTGGATGCCATGATCTTAGTTTTTTGAATGTTGAGCTTTAAGCCAACTTTTTCACTCTCCTCTTTCACTTTCATCAAGAGGCTCTTTAGTTCCTCTTTGCTTTCTGCCATAAGGGTGGTGTCATCTGCATATCTGAGGTTATTGATATTTCTCCTGGCAATCTTGATTCCAGCTTGTGCTTCTTCCAGCCCAGTGTTCCTCATGATGTACTCTGCATATAAGTTAAATAAGCAGGGTGACAATATACAACCTTGATGTACTCCTTTTCCTATTTGGAACCAGTCTGCTGTTCCATGTCCAGTTCTAACTGTTTCTTCCTGACCTGCATACAGGTTTCTCAAGAGGCAGGACAGGTAGTCTGGTATGCCCATCTCTTTCAGAATTTTCCACAGTTTATTGTGATCCACACAGTCAAAGTGAATAAAGCATATTGACTTCGGCATAGTCAATAAAGCAGAAAGAGATGTTTTTTCTGGAGATCTCTTTCTTTATCAAAAGCTCCCAGGGTGACCTAGTGATGCCCTGGGCTCGGCAGTGACTGCCCCAGGTCCTTGAGTGAAGAGGACAGCACAGGGCTTAGTGCAAGCACACCGCAGGAGAGAGACGGCACAGGACCGATGCCAAGAACTGAAAAGTGCAGTGGGAATGAGCTTGTGTTTTGGGTGGGCTTGCTTCCTACAGGAGAATTTTATGGATATTTAATTAAAACATTCCACTTTGATCAAAGGTGTTGCTTTGACTTCCTTGACTTCTTCAGCATGAAATACGAGGCTTGGGAGAGTCGAAACTTGTTAAATGCAACGAGTTTACCAAGGGCCCAAAACAAAATGAAGCTTAATAAATAGTAAGCCTTCGAAATTAAGTGTCTATGTCCGTGGAGGAACTAATTGCTCATCTTCTTCTGAACCTTAACCCACATTCAGTTTTCTGGACTAATGATGTTCCCTGTCAGCCAGTTCTGACTAGGAAGAACAGTGTCGGCAGGATTTTGTTTACACACGCACGCCGGGGCTTGCAGCGCACTGTCTCTTGGTGGGAGGTTCTGCAGCCTCAAGTCTTCATTCTGCGTAGAAGGGAGGGGACCCGGAGCTGTCCTGACGTGGGTGTGAGACAGTTTGCATTTGTAGCAGAGTCGAAGGGCTCGGATAGCACATGGAGGCCCGCACAGGGCACAGAGGTCTCCTCTCAGCTGAGGGCTCGAAGGACAGAAACACGCCAGAACTCTGCCCCAGAAGCGGACCCTGGGGCTGGGGGGTGGCCGCTGTGCCCCGACGGGCCTGAGGAGAGAGCAGCACAGAGGCTCCGGGGCCCTGTCAGCGCCAAGGCCACCCGCCCCTCCAGCCAGGTTTGGTGAGCACCTACGCGGCAGGCAGCGTTCTGGGCCCTTGGGCTGTTTTGGATCAGTCCATGACTGTAGCAGAACAAGAAGTCCTGTGGCGGGAATCCAGGAGGTGCAGAAATCGGCGAGGGTGACCCTCAGACCGCGATGGCAGCAGAGGCGAGACAGCCTGCAGGTGAATCCCTGGGTCTGGTTCCAGCAGGATTTCCCAGAGGACTGTATGCAGGGTGTCAGATGAAACAAAGCAAAACACCAGAGCTAGATAATTGGAATGACTGAAGAAGAGAATCATAAGGAAAGCAGTGACACTCAAGTTCTAACACTGGGCCACACCGGGAGTGCTAAGGCTCTTAGAGGGGCCACCATACCACGCGGGCAGCTCTGGGTGATTTGCTGGGCGCCGCGGTGCTGTGGGGAGATGCTGGACTTCCACCACGCCCCTGCCTCTTCACTGCAGCAGTGGGTTAATCCATGGATGCCGAACTCTGGGATATTCAGGGCCAACTGCCCTGTTCTATGATTTTGAGAAAGTGGTTTGATTTCTCAGCACCTCAGTTTTTTTAAAAAAACAATTTATTGAAGTACCGTTGAGTTACAATGTGTTCATTTCTGGTGTCCAGCAAAGTGATTCAGTTATACATATACATATTAAGGCATTATTTTTCGTATTCTTTTCCATCACAGTTTGTCACAGGATACTGAGCATAATTCCTGTGCTATACATTAGGACCTTGTTGTTCATCCAGCTTACGTATACTAGCTTGCATCTGCTAATCCCAAACTTCCGCTCTATCCGTCCCCCACACCCCTCCCCCTTGGCAACCACCCTTGCTCTGTGTGTCTGTCTGTTTCACTGATAAGTTCATTTGTGTTGGAGCTTAGATTCCACATACGTGATATCACGCGGTATTTGTTTTTCTCTTTCTGACTCACTTCACTTAGTATAATAATCTCTAGGTTCGCACATGGTATTACAAATGGAATTATTTCATTCCTTTCATGGCTGAGTAATATTTTGTTGCATATATGTACCACACCTTCTTTATCCGTTCCTCTGTCAATGGCCATTTAGGTTGCTTCTGTGTCTTGGTTACTGCGAATCGTGCTGCAATCAGCAATGTGCTGTGCTTGGTTGTTCAGTCTTGTCTGACTCTTTATGACCCCCATGGACTGCAGCCCGCCAGGCTCCTCTGTCCATGGAATTCTCCAGGCAAGAATCCTGGAGTGGGTTGCCATGCTCTTCTCCTGGACTTGGGAAGGCCAGTAAACTCTGAGGAGTCAGGGAAGGGCCAGCGTTCTGCCCCACGTGTGTTTGCATGGCTCGGGGGCAGCCTCTGCGCACTGGTTAATTGCTGATTTTGAACCAATGGACATGAGAGCAGGTTGAGAAAACCTAGTGTGAGTCGCCATCCCCATCAGTCTTCAGCGGGGGCCTAGATCATCCCACGCTCACTCACTTCTTGCTCCCCTTCTCTATTAGTCAGCTCAGGCTTCCGTAACAAGATTCTACAGACTGGGTGACTTAAACCATGGAAATTAGTTTTCTCGCAGTTCTGGAGGCGGAAAGTGCGCGATCAAGGTGCTGGCAGGGCTGCTTTCCTCGGAGGCCGCTCTGTGTGCCCTGCGGGCGGCCTCCCTCTTGCTGTCTCTTCCTGAAGTCACCCCTCTGTGCTGTACCCCTGGGGTCTTTCCTCTTCCTACTCAAGCGCCCCAGTCGAATTGGATTAGGGCCAATCCTAACGGCCTCATTTTAACTTAATCTCTTCTCTAATGACCTGACCTCCAAATACGGGCACATTCTCGAGTGCTGGGGGTTGAGACTTCGCATATGAACTTTACAGGGACGTAATACAGCCCTTCACACTCCCTCTAGCTCTAGCTCCTAGGCTTTATTACTCTGATTATTATTGTTGGCAGTGATTTGGACTAGGCTCCAGGCTTGCTGAATGTCCCCTGTTTGTGTCTCCATCTCCCTCTTCCCTGCTTATGCTTCAAACCTGCCCTAGAGAAGGCCTGCTGCTGCTGCTGCTGCTAAGTTGCTTCAGTCGTGTCCGACTCTGTGCGACCCCATAGACGGCAGCCCACCAGGCTCCCCCGTCCCTGGGATTCTCCAGGCAAGAACACTGGAGTGGGTTGCCATTTCCTTCTGCAAAGAGAAAGCCTAGCAGGGCCTAGAGAAAAATCTTGTCTGAAGACCGAGAACCTGGTTCCTTGGCTCTCCTGAATGCCCTGGTGCAGTCTTCTGTTCTGCGTCTAAAAGCGTCCTGGAGGCGGTGCTCACCCCCACAGGCCCGAGGCCCTCAGACCAGGCGCTGTTCAGGGAACATTTCCACCTTATCCCTTGCCAAAACTCTGACCTAAATTTTGCCTGTCATGTGCCAGTCATAAGTTTCCAAATCCAAATTAAAACTTTAAGTTCATTGGACTCCTACTCGCTTCCAGACATTGCACCAGCTGCTTCCCATACATTAACTATAGTAACTCATTCAATTTTGATTTAATTCAGGAAAGCTGATGAAATTTGGACCTACATATTTTTAAAAGTACAAGTCATAACACAAATTTTAAGATGTCTTCCCCAGCTCTCATATAAATCTATTGGGAAACAAAACACCAACATTTAAATATTTTCAGTGTTAATGTGGTGGATATGTTTGCTGGATTCTTTCACATTGCCATGGTGGGTTTCTCTTTAGTTAAGAGGGCAGGCTGTGGGGATTCAGGAGAAAATAAGAAAGACACAAACTTCAAATGGCCCCGAGGCTGCAACGTAACCGTAAGAACATTCCAGAACTTCACCCCCGTGGCAGCTGGTTTACTATGTAGCCACAGAAGCAGCAGGCGGGCCCCGAGCTCTAATTCTTCACCTTTACCATCCTCAGTGAAGCTGCCCCTGCTTCCTCAATTTCTGCAGCTCTTATGGAAAACCGAGCCTCCCTCTGCGGATTCTGAGTTCAAACTCTCCTAGAAAAGATCTGATGGACTCAGCTTATTTGGCACAATTTTCACACCTCCAAGGTCCCCAGGCCAGTCTTGAGGGCGGGGACCTGGTCCCCCCAGCTGCCCTGTGGTGAGATCCACAGAGCTCTGAGGAGTCTCAGCAAGGGCATGACGCTTGGCCTGCTTGGTATAATTGATTAAAATGACCTGGTGGCAGAGGGCTATGGGTAAAGCGCAGGAGCGGACCTCAGAAAGTCATTGGCTTGTTTCTGCCCTGGGATTTTTTTTCCTGTGAAGTGCCCTTGTTTCTTCATCTCCAAATAGAAGAGTGGGGAGAAATGTCTCACCTTGACTTAGGAGCTCTGTAATGATTAGGTAGAAAGACAGAAAAGCAGCAGGCTTCCCCTAATTGCAGAACAGCCCGGGTATTAGCAAGCCAGCCAATAGACCTAATCAATTCAGCAGAAAACACCATTAGCACTTAGCTACAAGGCTACCGGTGAGAAAACAAGCTGGTGGTTTTTATTGTATTATCTCTGAACTGCTGATGCTCTTCCCCCTGGTAGGAGCCTGGGCCGGAGTTGTGCAGAATTATTTTGTCAAGCTTGGCTCTTTGGAGGATAGGAGGGAAAAAGGATCTGGGGGCGTTCTCTGCTGTGAATAACCATAAAATCCACCTTGAACAGCCGTGCAAAGTTGCAACAGAGATACGGTGGCTGGAATTGGCTTCGGTTTGCTCAGAAAAAATAAAGAGAAGGAGGATTCCATCCCAGGAGGCCGAGTAGCAGGAACCTCTCTTAGGAAGTTAAGTACTGTTCCCAGCAGGTGCCGCCACAGGGACGGGGCAGACTGGCAGGAAGGAGAGCGTAGGTGCCAGGCTGCCCTGCTCAGTGCTTCTTCCTGGTGAGATTCAGGGAAAGGACAGGGTTGCAGAAATGCACTTGGAAACATGCGCCAAGCCCGGCTATCCACATGGCCAAGGTCAAGGGTGATGATGAGCCTGATTGCTTCAAGTAGACGAGAAGCATGGTGTGTGTGTGTGTGTGTGTGTGTGTGTGTGTGTGTGTTGGTGGTGGGTGGGAGGGGGCAGGAGGGGATCAAAGGCAGAATTCAGGCGAAGAAACTGACCAGAACAACAGAAGGCATCAATACCTTAGATATACAGCCTTAGAAGAGTAGGGACAGATAAGAAATCCAAAACCTCCAAAGTGAGCCATCCAAGGACCTAAGAGCACATCGTGTAAGGAGTTAGGACTCAGGTCAGCACTACAGGAGTTTGGCTGTGGCTGCAGGAAAGGGACCTGGGAGAGGCAGGAGCAGCTGTTCTGGGACCTGGCTTGAGAATTATCGTAAGTCCAGGCTCCACTTAAGCTTTGGTGACTCAAGAAAAGTAATGAGCAGTCCAGGGTTTGATTTTCCTTTCTTGGAGTTAAGGGCAGAGCGCTCCTTCCAGGGAGACAAGGAGGCAGGCAGGGAGAGAGAGCATGTGATGAGACCCACTGGATGTTTGTGAGCATCTTAGCCATCCTTGGAACAACGGTGCCCTGAATGCAGTCCTCGGAGCAGGACATCCAGAAGCTACAGCATGAATATGATTAAGGCAGTCAGTTCTTTTGATGGACCCCAAGTTAAGAAACAGACCCAAACAGTGCAGCATGAAGTTATATGAAAGAAGCAGAGCCCTGAGAACTGTTTTCTCTTCTGTCCTTTGCCACTCACTTTTCAAACATTTTTTGCTTAATCAGTGTAGGGGTCTCTGCAGGCCTGGCGGAAACAGGCTCCCCAGCTAAGGCAGCCAATTGCAAACCCAGGACGGCCCTAGGTGCTATCCATCATTCAGGGTTTCCAGGAAGATTCTACTCAGAAGCTGGGCTCTTAACAGGCAAGGAACAGTGTTAATAAAAGTTCTTTTTACTTGAAAGGACACAGAAAAAAAATCCAATAAAGCTAAGCCCAGCTCTTTAGGAAAAAAAAGTTGATAAAACTGACAAAAAATAAAGAAGTAGTTTATCGTGGTTCTGAAGCAAAGATGAGGGTTTTTCTTTCCCCTTTTAAAGACAGAATTAATTAATCTACCACCACCAGCAGCTTGAGCTCTGAATGGAATGTTAGCTCTGACTCTGGGGAGTGGATAAGTCCTCTGGACCCTGGATAAGTTTTCATTAAAGCAACTGTGTTTAAAATAGTGAATTTAAATTCATCTACTAGATGTAACGGGGCACCAGAAGTGGAGAAGAAAGTGAAATGATGAGAATGCTGTTAGGAAGCAACTCTTGAGAGAGGAAATGCAGTTCCTCAAGTCTCCCTTAGAGACACGATGATGAAAATATTAGAGCGACCAGAGTGCTGTCGGTGACCCTGGTTCATGCCCCCTCCTGGGCCTTTCCTGGCTCCTCCCAGCGACATCCATGTGGTGTCTGCATCCCTGAAGCCCAGGCTGATTTTACTTCCTGAGCAACCATGACAAAGGAGGCTGTCACCTGTCACTCTAACCAGTGGGGCAACCAGTTGGGTTAGGACAGTTGCGCCTGCCCCTCCCTCCAGGCCCCTTCACTGCAGCCAGAGCCAAGCTTCCCTAGCGTAGGCCTGAGATCCTTTGAGCTTCCCTCCCCTCCAGAGCGACATGTCCCCTAGGCCTAGGATGGGTCACTTTGGAGGTCTTGATATCTTTTCTGTTCCTCTACTTCCAAGACTGCATAGCTAAGGTCTTGATACCTTCCATCCTTCTGGTCAATAACCTCCTAGAGACTGAATTCCACGCTTGACCCCTGGGCTATGGTCCTCTCAAATGCAGACAGATTTTGTGGTATTAGGACCATAGCCTGCCTGAGCATCTGATTGAAAGCCGGATTTCTTGCTGCTATGCCCAGATCCTGTCTGGATGCCCGGGAGGGCTGAGGACTCTGTCACCTTGGATGCTTCTTGCTCTGATTTTTCCCCACCCTCTCAATCATCCAGGCCCATCTTCCTCTTGGGCCTTCTCATCCTGAGTTGTTGAGAGTTTAGTTTCCCATTTGGTGCATTTGATGACCAGCAACCTGGAAGAAGTCGTGGAACCCTGTGGAAAGTCTGGAAGGAAGAGAGGAAATACTTTGCCAACACAGTGAAGATAGTTCAATGTGTACAGATATGTTTAGATCTCAGATTTAGGTAAGTTTCACATTAGTTAAGTTCATTCACTGATTCATTCATTCAATTAAAAAATCGAGAGCTTATTAGTGCCAGGCATATTCTAGGTGTCAGGAATATAGCAGTAAACACACACAAAAAATGCAAACCCTGTGAAAATTAGGATCTACTAGGGAGGACAGATGATGGACAAGACCGAGTGAGAAAAAGTATACATGCTAGGGAGAGAATAAGCGGAAAAGAAGACAGACACCATGGGTGACCGTGGTTGTTTTGGATGGAGTGGGGGGATGATGTTGAATAAAGATCTGAGGGATGTTAGGGAGTCACCCAGGCCACACGGGCACCTGGAAGACAGCATTCCAGGTGAGGCAACAGCCAGTGCTGAGGCCCTGCGATAGGAGTAAGCCTAGAGTGTGCTGGGGGCTGATGGGCTGGGACAGAGGAAATGAGGGTGAGGCTGGGGAGGGAGGTCTTTCGGAGTCTGTGAAATGAGTGCCTGGTCAGCTCTGTCTCCTACAATGAAATACCGTAGATGTGGGTGGGGGACCTTAAACCACAGACATTGATTTCTCACATTTCTGGAGCCTGGAAGTCCAAGATTGGGGTGCCAGCATAGTTGAGTTCTGGTGGGGGCCCTCTTCCTGGCTTGCAGGTTCTGCAAATCCTTATGAAAGTTAGGATCTACTTAGGAGGGTCGGGGGCTTCCCATGTGGTGCTGGTGGTAAAGAACCCACGTGCTAATGCAGGAGACTTGAGAGATGTTGGTTCAAACACTCCGGTATTCTTGCCTGGAGAATTCCATGGACAAAGGAGCCTGGCAGGCTACAGTCCAAGGGGTCACACAGAGTCGGACATGACTGAAGTGACTCAGCTCAGCATGGCACGATGGGGAGTGTGGATAATGAACCAGATTAAGTGAGAACAAAATATACATGCTAGGGAGAGAATAAAGCAGAAAAGGAGACAGACACCATGGGTGACCGTGGAGATTTTAGATGGAGTTGGGCGGGGGGACGGCCTCAGTGAGAGGGTGACGTTGAGGCTGCCTTCTTGCTATGTCCTCGCATGACGGGAAGATGCTCTGCTGTTTCTTCTTATAAGGGCACTAATCCCACATGGGGACTCATCCTCATGACCTCATCTAACCCCAGTTCCCTCCAAGAGGCCCCACTTCCTAACACCATCATGTTGGGGGTTCGGATTACAGTGTATGAATTTGGGGGTGGAGAACACACTTCAGTCCAGAGCAGGAAGCTCCTGTAGGGTTTTAAATACTAAGAAAATTTATTTCAAAGTATTTTACCCTCCATTAAGTCAACAGCTACCTGTCTTAATTTTTTCAAATTCCATCCTGGACATTTCAAGAGGCTCTTGAAGCGGTGTTCCTCGAGGGGCTATGAGTCTTCCTTAAGGACCCCTGGGTCTCTGCTGGGTGATGTTTTGCCAGTTCATGCAAATCTCTGTTTACTCCATGCAGCAGAGAGAGGTGATTTTCAGCTTATAAAGTTAAATGTCGTCAGCTTTAAAGTTTCCCTTTGGTCGTGCTTCTGTGAATTAAAGACAAAAAGTCAGCAGTGGGCCACATGAAAAGATGTTTGGGTACCCCTTTGACTATAGATTAGACCAAGAGGCACTGGCTTCAGACAATGTTAATCTTAACCCAGGCTGGATTTATTAGACCGCCTGGCATCTAAGATCGCAGATAAGCACA
Source organism: Moschus berezovskii (assembly GCF_049115385.1). NCBI lineage: Eukaryota > Metazoa > Chordata > Mammalia > Artiodactyla > Moschidae > Moschus > Moschus berezovskii. Next base: position 8,578,561 of record NC_142478.1, on the reverse strand, counting down.
TTTTCCACTTTTGCCTTTGCGGTATTAAGCCTCACAGGGAAAATTTCTAAAGGTTCAGAAGAGAAATGCTCCAACTGTAAACCACATAAGCCTTTCTTTTCAGTCTTGTCTCTTTTTTTCCACCTTTTTAAAAAAGTACAATAATGAAACTATCTTCAATGCCCAGCAGATTCATCTGGAAGCCTGATCAGTGAACTGAATTATCTTCACTTTTTAAAAAGCAAGAGGAACTGTTTATCCAGAACCAGAAACTGTGCAGCATGATGAGTTCTTGTAATGCACAGAGAGGATGCAGTACCGTGGCAGGGAGCTGAGCGGGGCTCTGTGTTCTGGCCCAGGGCCCTAGGGGTACACATTGAACAGTTAATGAGCACAGTCTCATGGTCCCAGCTTCAGGAAACCTGTAGGATTCTAGACCAGTCACTGAGGCCCACTTCCGAGTGGGGCTTGTCCGATCTGAACTTGGTCCAGTTGATGTGTGTGGCCAGGCTCCTGGCCCAAACCCAGGCTCAGCTGCAGCACCGCCCTTGTCCCAAGATTGTCTCTCCTGGAGCCATCATTCATTCATTTAGCAAACATTCGCTGTGCATTTGTGTGACAGCACTGTCCTAGGCACTGGGGCTATAGTCAGGAATCAACACGTATCCCTGCATCTCCAGAGCGTACATTCTAGTGGGGGTAACAGACAATACCCGAGCTTTGACCCTGGCCTTGACTTCCAGGGTTCCTGTGGGTCAGAGAGGAGAGCAGGTCCTCTCTCCACAGTCTCCTATCTCCACTCTCGCCCGAGAGTGGAAATGGACTGGGCCAGGCTCTGGGCCCTGGGAGCCGTGATGGGTCAGCCAGGCCAGCCCCAGAACCCCCTGGTCTATAGATGGATTTGCCTCCATGAAGTCCTCTGGCCGGGAACACTTTCTAGAACCTTTTAGTTATAGCTAGGCGTCCAACATGCAAAGCTGAAGACATTGTCCACTCGTGGAACCCAGGATTAGAAGAACTCAAATGGCTGTGATGGTGCAGAAGGAGAATCTGAGGTAGAAGGCTGATGGGTCCCTGAAGAGGGGAAACTGAGGGAAGACAGCAGCAGAGGATGAGAAAAGGAGCCAGGAGATGCAGGCTTTGAGAGGATGAAAAGGCTCCCTGAGAATTTGCTTTCTTTGCCTGCCAAAGCCACACCCCCCACTTACATCCCTAAGGCCCCCTCAGAACTCCCGTAGTCCTTATGCCTTAAACAAAATTCACGATGCTGGAGAAAACAAACGATATTTTATTGTGACATGGATGATTTTATTTCCCCAGATAATGACTTATTACCCCCAAGTTTTCAGAAGGCTAGAAGCAATGAGCCTCAAAGCCCAACAACTGTTTCAAAGCCATTAACTAACTGGATTTTAACCACACAGCTAATCCTTCTGATGGAGGCAGCACATGTGTGCATTTATGTCCGATGCCTCAGTCATTATAAATATTTGTGAAAAATACAACAGTGCTTGAAGATTGGAATAGTAGGTACAATTCTGCTTCAGTTTCCAATACATGGAATTTTTCTACACCACCAAGCAATTCTCTGACACCAACTGGGTGCCCTACCTTTCACCTCAATACTGACACTACCCCCCTGGCAGTTGGTGGGCTTGCCAACCTTGCCTTAAATAAGCAGAAGTGTCAGATCTGATAGGTTAAGGGCTCCTCCCACAAAGCTGCTCCCACCGACCTTCAGAGTCCTGGTCGTCCCCGTGCTTCCGACCAACTGGCTGTTTATTTGTTATTTATTTGGCTGTACTGGGTCTTAGTCGCAGCATTTGAACCCTTAGTTGCAATACATGGGGTTTAGTTCCCTGACCAAGGCTCAAACATAGTCCCACCGTACTGGAAATGCATAGTCTTAGCCACTGGACCACCAGGGAAATCCCCCAACTGGCCGCGAATGGGAGGTTCCCACAACCCCCTCTTTGGGTGTGATTAGTTTGCTAAAGTGGCCCGCAGAATTTAGAGAGATATTTTACTTACTAGATCACCAGTTTATTACAAAAGAATATAACTCAGGAATGGGCCTGGTGGCTCAGTGGTAAAGAGTCAGCCTGCTAATGAAGAAGATGGGTCAAAACCCCCTGAGAAGGAAACGGCAATGCAGGGATTCTTGCCTGGGAGATCCCACGGACAGAGGAGCCTAGCAGGCTACTGTCCGTGGGGTCGCAAAAGAGTCGGACACGAGTGAGTGACTAAACAACAATAACAAACAAATAACTCAGGAAGAGCCAGATGGAGAGACGCACAGGGCTAGGGGTGGGGGAAGACCACGGAGCTTCTCTGCCGTCAGACCGCTCTCCCCAAACCTCCACATGTTCACCAACCTGGAAGATCTCTCAACCCCATCATTTTGGGGTTTTCTGGAGACTTCATTACATAGGCAGGATTGATTAAATCATTGGCATTGGCCAACAATTCGACCTCCAGCTCCTCCCCTTCCTTGGAGGTCAATGGGGGCGGGACCAAAAGTGCCAGTCCTCCAATCACAAGGTTGTCTCCCCTGGCAACCAACCCCATCCTTAGGTGCTGTCCCACAGTCACCTCAATAGTGTAAACTCCACTGTGGTTGAAAGGGGTTTGCTATGAATATCAAGACAGCTTTATCTTTTTTTATCACGTAGGAAATTCCCAGGCTTTTAGGAGCTTTGTGCCCAAAACAGGATGAAGACCAAATGTATATTTCTCATCATAAATCACAATATATCACAGTATGTGAACCTCAGAACTGTGCCATTAGGGAGAGTAAGGGGAGCAGATGGGAAGCCTGGAGAAATCTAACACAAGGGGTGGGTAGGTTGGGAGCCAAGGGGGATGTTGTCACTCTAGAATTTTATCCGAAACCAAAGACAGGGAGTAAAAGGCTCTAAGTCAATAACAAGTTCAGGAAAGCACCAGTGATAGTGGCCAGTCACAGCTGTGCCACAACCATGCATCCATCAGGAGGGCCTGGGCAGATAGGGGAGTTCAGTGTTCGGGAGGGGAGAGGAGTGACTTCTGAGGTGTTTTGGCTGCAAGATGGGGCTCACCAAACCATCCTTCTTGACTGAATTGTTTGCTGATGACTGAGCCTCCAGAAGGGCTGGCACTGCTGGGGCTTGGGGAGGGGGCAAGAGAGAGATGACCGGGTGGCCAGGTAGAGAGTGGAGCAAGAACATTCTCTGGTCTCTAGACTCTAAACATGTCAGGAGTCTCTGGAGGTGGGGGCAGTAGAGTGGGGATAGCTGGTAAGTTACAAGTTTACAGGATATTTGTGGATATTCCTCCTTTGTGGAGGAATACTGAAAAGTCATAAGCTGGTGGTTTGCTGAAAAATGTCTTGATTCTTGCAAAGAATTATGTGGCAGAGACTGTTTTTTGTCTACTATGAGTTAGTCTCAACTTCCTCCTTGCTAAGAAAACTTCAATACTTTTGAAAACGTCAATACCTGGCTAAAAACAACATTGCCTAGCTTCTCTTGCAGCTCACATTATTCAAGTAAGACAAGCCTGGCCAATGACTGGAAGTCTGCTGGGGTTTTCTGGGAAGGCTTTGCTTTCCTGTTATAGGCAAAATCCTTTCTTCTTTTTGCTCTTTCTTGTTTCTTGGAACTTAGATGAGATGGCTGGAGCTCCAGCAGCTGTTTTGTGAGAATGAGAATAAGTCACACCCTCAGGATGGCAGAACAACAAGTTAGAAAGAGCTTGAGTCACTGACAACATTGTGGAGCTATTGTACTAGCCCTGGACTATCTACTCTTAGACTTCTGATTATCCTTTTCTTTCTTAAGCCACTATTACTTGGATTTTCTGTCACCTGTAACATCATTTGATTTTCAATGACGCAGACCCCCACTGGTAAGAGAACTGCCACTAACTCTCTACATAGAGCTCACAAGCAGTGAGCAAGATGCAGTGAATGACTGACCCCAGAGAAGGACTATGACTCCTCCATGGTAGCAGCATAAGGAGAAATCCCTGCCCCCTGTTCCTTGTTCTTGCCCCAACATCCAGTGGAAAGGGGAAGAGTGTGAGTATAGATACCTAGGCCCCACTGCCAGATAACTGGTCCTCTGTAGCCTCAAAGGACTCAAATCCAGTAACTATTTTAATAACCAGAAGTTATTGTCAAGTTTCTAAATCAAGCTGAAATGTTGTTAAAAGGGCTTCTGGCTCAGATGGTAAAGAATCTGCCTGCAATGCAGGAGATGCCAGGTTTGATCCCTGAACTGGGAAGATCCCCTGGAAAAGAGAATGGCAACCTACTCCAGCATTCTTGCCTGGAGAATCCCATGGACAGAGAAGCCTGGCAGGCTACAGTCCATGGTGTCACAGAGAGTTAGATATGACTGAGTGACTAACACTTTCACTCTCTTTTCCAGTAAGAAAAAGGAGTTTGAGTTAGCAGAGTTGGAGACAGTTAGGAAAAATTAAGATAACTTCGTTTTTGTACCTACATAGAGTTAAAACATATTAACAAATTGTTTACAGAATAAATCTGCTTAATTTCCATTGCCTTAAATCCATGCCACATCTCTATGTACTGACGTGGAAAATTTTCCAGGGTAGAATATAAATGCGAGAGAGAGAGAGGGAGGAGAAGAGAGAAAGCAAGATACAAAATAGAGTATAAAGTAAGCTACTTTTGGATAATATTAGTAGAAAGAAACATACAAGAATTTATACTTCTATTTACATAAAGAAACCCTGGAAGCATACACCAGATTTTCTACAGGGTAGATGGGAATGGACTGGGAACAGGACTCTCAGAATACATATCTCTGTGTAGATTTGATTCTTGAATCATGTATGAATGTATTAAAATTTTAAATTAGAAATGTTAGTGCCACAGAGAATTCAATGTTCTGATAGAAAAGACATTTAGAAGGTCAGCAGACTAAAATAGGAGACTCTTAAACTCCCCTCCACTTCAAATAACGAAGTTAAAGTGTTTGCTATATTTTTAGGAAGTAGTTCTACACCCTGGTTTTATGAGAGGGGAGGTTTCAGTGAGCTGTGAGTTAGCGGCAACATCAAGAACCAAATAAGGAGCCTTAGCTTTTGTTTGAGGGGAAAAAATGGTTTGTGATGATAATTAGAAGAAATCAATATATTATTAGATATAATTTATCATTACATATAGCAAATTATATGTTTTTATATAATTATAATAAATTGTATATTATATAATTTATATACTGACATATATATTATATATTAACATGATGGTTAATAAGTACATTATATACATTATATTATGTATTGAATATATATGCTTGGTGCATGAAGTCACTTCAGTTGTATCCAACTCTATGCAACCCCATGGACTGTAGCCCTCCAGGCTCCTCTGTCCATGGGATTCCCCAGGCAAGGATACTGGAGTGGGTTGTCATGCCCTCCTTCAGGGCATCTTCCTGACCCAGGGATCAAAGCTGAGTCTCTTACATTTCCTGCATTGGTAGGTGGGTTCTTTACCACCAGCACCACTTGGGAAGCCCAATATATAATATATTACTGCAAATAACTTGTATTTATTAACTATTTTTTAAACTTCCTATGATCAGATTTTTCTGTACCTAAGACAAAGTTTCTGCAGTTAAGAGATTTTTTTCTTGCAGAAATATAACACTAGTGAGAAATCTAACAATTTTGCTTATTTAAAGCAATGGTTGGCAAACCATGGCCTGTGGGCCAGATCCATCCAGTTGCCTATTTTGTTATGGCCAGTTAGCTAAGAATAGTTTGCACATTTTGTTTGTTTGTTTGTACATTTTTGAATGGCCACATTTTACATGGTTATATAAATGCCGAGTTTATAGCCTTGCTTTTGCCTCTTGGCCTAAAAAGACTAAATTATTTATTATCTAACCCTTCAGGAAAACTTCTGGTCACCCTAGATTTAAGACCTCTTGAGAGTCACTTTCCAAATTTTGCTCTAAAGTGTGTAGTGGCAACTGAGACCATCCTCTATCCAAATACATCCCAACGAAGACATAAAGGCCATTCGTGTGGATGGAGCGAGGCTAGTCAGGACATGCAGCTCTCCCTGGGTGGGCAGCAGTAGGCAGGATACACACACACACACCCCAGGTTGGAAACGGGGAAATATTGCTCTCGGCTAGGTTTTCATACTGTAAAAACTTCCCATTTGGTATCCAAAGCCCCAAAGCCTCAGGATAGAGTTGGGTCTCGTTCCAGCTTCCAGACACAGAAGGCCTCGTCTGCACAGCTCAGTATGCACTGACCCGGGAATGTGGCCCTTAAGGTCAGAAATGGGACACATATCAGCTGCTGAAATAAGGTACTGTGACTTTAAAGAGACCTCGGCATTGTGTGTGCCTCTAAGTAATTGGAACTCGACGCGTCACATCTTTTTTAGCAATGACATTGAACAGCATGGACCCATCCATCATTGTGTCGTCCTTAGGAAAATGGTTTTCAGTGGTCAACTTGCCATAGTTAATTATTCTTCTGATGTATGAATAGTCAGAAGCAGAGTAATGTGGAGAGCCAGGTTTTCAGATACCTTTAGTGGTGAACTCTACAGATATCTGATCTTTCCTGTCTTTTAATTAGAGCCCTTTCATCTAAGAAGGAGAGTGTCATTGTGGTTAGAGATACAGCTAGCCTGGTTCTGTCTTCTGTTCTCTGGTGCTAATTCATAGCAATCACAAGCAAGCCAGACTTCGAGGCTCAAATATTAGTATGTTAAACCCACAAAGTTCTGCAGCAAAATATGGTAGCTGATAGCTCTTCAAATGCAAGTATCATGAAGTTTTAGTGTGAAAGGGAGCATATCAGTTAGATACTACTAGAAGACCCCCAAACCTAGGAGTTTAAAAAAGAAAAGCAGCTATCTGTTTAGCTCAAGATTCTGCAAGTCACCAGTTTAGTCTGGGTCCTGCAGAGGTTGCTCAGGCAAACAGTCAGTGGTGTGTTTGTGTATTGGGGACGTCGTGGTTTTGCTGATCTTGGCTGGGCTCCCTCACTTGTCTTAGAACTTGGCTTGCTCAAAGGGGCCGTCAAACTCCCATCCATGTGGTTTCTCATCATCCAGGAGGCTCACTCAAGCTGTTTAAATAGCAGAGACAGGGGTCTCTAAAGATATAGTGGGTACATGCAAGACCTCTCGAAGCCTGGGCTTGGACTGGCAAAAACATCACTTTTATCACATCCTAGTGATCAAAGCAAGCCACAAGGTCAACACAGACCCCCGCAGTGATATACCCTATCTCTTGATGGAAAAATTTCAGTCACACAGGAAGGAATTGTGGCCATTTTCACCATCTGTCACTGGGAGCCAAGACATTAAGGACATGAGTAAGGTGTCCTAGCAGCTGTCTGCTGATGGAGCAGATAAGAAGGGAGGAGGTCTAGATGCTAGTCCTGTAATCAAGGGTTGGAGATTACACCATGCTGGCTGTCCCCAGGCCTCATGTCCAAGGAGAAGTAGGATCTGCCGTGGATGGATGAGTGTGAGCAGTGCGCATCTGGGTTTTGGGTTAATTCAGAAAAGAAAAGAAAGTGGGTATTTTTCCATATACATTGGAAACTCAAGAATGCATAAGGGCTCTGAGTATGATAGCCTCATGGAGAAGAAAGCATCTAAGTGTCTGCACCCAGGTGAGGACCCCCAGCCCCACTCCCAAACAAGAGGCAGTGCCATTTGATGTTACAAGCACAGCCTTACTTGACAGACAAAACCATCTAATGCGGTTTCACACCTTAGAAACTGCGTGACTCTGGGTGAATCACTTCTTTGAGCCTCAGCTTTGTCATCTGTCAAATGAAGATAGCAATATATACCTCTGAGTATAGTTGGGGTGATTAAAGTAGCTAAAGTGAAAGTTGCTCAGTCATGTCTGACTCTTTTCGAGTCCGTGGACTATACTGTCCATGGGATCCTCTAGGCCAACTAACTGCAGAATCCCAGGCCCTCTCTTGATGTTGAGGACTGCTATTGGATTCTTACAGCTCTAGAGTCCCTGCCTTCAGGCTCTATACACTTTAATCCATTCTGCACACCCTTGCAAGACTCATCTTCCAAAAGACCATCTCTTGCTCAAAACCACCAGTGGTGCCTCTCACAACATAGCATCCAAATGCTGAGCCTGGCATCCCGAGCCCCCCACAACTTGACCCCAATTCCCTAAGACCCCAGGGAGTTTCATCTTGCATTGTAATTCTGTACATACCCATCTCATATTCCTGTTAACAGTGCAAGTCTCTCCAGGAAGGGTCAGGACACGATGGTCCATGGACAAATTCTACACGACCCACACAGCCTAAAATATTGACCACATGGTCCTTTACAGACAGTTTGCTGACCCCTGATCTAGAGGGTGGAAGCGTGTCTTATGCCGTTTTGTTTGCCCTTCAGAACTGTGTACCTTTCAGTAAACATTTACTGAATAAATGTTCCAGGTACTGACCCCTCTGCGCCCCTCTCCTTTTTTGCTTCTATAAATTTGTTTCTGTAAGAGAGGGCTTTCCCCTCTTTTGTCTACCTGAATAAATCTCTCTATACTCTAAGGCCCATATCACACCCCGCTTTTCTGATGGCTTCTGCTGAGTTCTGCCTTCTACTCATGCTAACCTCTTCCATCTGACATTTAGCTTTCTGGTTCTAGTGAGTCAGTTTTTTGCATCCAAGAGGGTCATGAACCTGATGGATACCCACTCCCCCTGTGACCGGCTAGCCTCTCCCCTTCAGAACTCAGCACATCACCTGGCCTGGGAAGCCTTCTCTGCCTTCCTCTGCCCACCCAACCGAGTCAGGGGCCCCTTCCTTGTGCTCCCATAGCTTCCTGAAAGTCCCCACCACAGCACTTATCTTTGTTTACGATAATCATTGATTTCCTTCTCAGCTTCTCCACCGATGCTATGCGCCCCTTACATTAGGCCTGTGTCTCCCTCACTGATGTATTCCCAGTGCTGGCCTGGGGCCTGGCCCATGGAGATACCTAATTAATATTTTGGAATAAATGGTTGTTCAATCAATGCATGTGTATTGATTACATGGTTGATGAAAATAACTGGCCCTGCTCCTCACATTTCCCTACTTGCATACTTGAGTTTTCTCTTCTCTATGTGAAGAGGCATTTGTCTTACTTACGTATCTATGGGTAGCTTTCTGAATAGCAGTAAATAACTGTTAAACTTTGTATGACTGAGGTCATCAGGCTAAAATGGGGGCACCCTGGAACACATCAAGCCTGGAGATCCTGAAGTCTTTGCTGGGAATGCTCAGTCCCTTTTTTCAGGCCAGGGTTGTCTTGGATGGTGGGTTACTAAACCCACAGCAGCTATTCCTCCTTATGAGTTAAGCGTACCAAGGGCAGCTTGACGGCTGAATAAAAAGCTCCATGACCAAATGACACACACTCGTAGCCGCCTTTGTGGATCCAGCCTGAGCCTGCTCAGAGCTCCCCGCTCACCTAGCATAAGGTAATACCAAATGGTTGGACTTGGACACCCTTTCCCAAATGTTGGGATATCACAGCAAAGCACACATGGTATCTGGAAAGGAAGATGGCATCCTGGAAACTGTTCAGGCACTGCACCTGAGAAGGAGGAGCCTCATTCAGCAAATGACTTCCTTTCCACCGTTGGGCCCCCTCCTCCCACCCCGCCCTCCAGGCTGTGCTGCTGGGGCCCCTCCCCTTCCCAAATCTTCTCTGAGCTCATCATACTGGAACCTCAGTGCTCTTTAGCTGTCCGCGATCAGTTTCTGTTTCCGGGCGGAGGAGGTGTGGGATAGACTACTCCACTACTAACAGGGAAATCACCAACAGTATACCTAGGAATCATTTAAAAATCATTAACTTGTGAAGTCAACAATGGTTTTTAATGTACTTAGACACACATTGCTTCATTAGAGTCTCAAAACTGAGTAGCCTAATTGATATATAATTTTTCCATTCAGGAATGTGGAAGTTCAAGTTTTTAAAGGCTTAGCTAACTCTGATGAAAAATTCAGCAATACTCTAATATATATATAACTAACAAAAATGTTGATGGAATGGATTGGATCACAGTAAGTTTCTTAAATGCAGATAAATTAGAGACAGGTTGCTAATAGGTCAGCTTCACTGGCCCAGATCTTCTTGCCAGAACTTGGTGCAAAATAAGCAAGTTTCCACTCTCTATCCCCTGTGAGAGTGGTAGAGCCCTCCCCTACAGAGTTAAAGTGGAAACGAGGTGCAGAAGCTCACCCAATCAGACAGCGAACAGACAGTTGGCATTTTAAAAATGCCTTTTAAATGTCTAGATAGATAGTATATTACCCTGTAGCCTTTTCAAAATCAGGGAGACACGCCATGAATGCTGTTGCCTAAAAAAGCTATACCTGGAATCACCTCTGACGTTCAGTTCAGTTCAGTACAGTTCAGTTGCTCAGTCGTGTCTGACTCTTCACAACCCCGTGGACCACAGCACGCCAGGCCCCCCTGTCCATCACCAACTGCCGGAGCTTATTCAAACTCATCTCCATGGAGTCAGTGATGCCATCCAACCATCCCATCCTCTGTTGTCCCCTTCTCCTCCTGCTGTCAATCTTTCCCAGCATCAGGGTCTTTTCAAATGAGTCAGCTCTTTGCATCAGGTGGCCAAAGGATTGGAGTTTCAGCTTCAACATCAGTTCTTCCAACGAACACTCAGGACTGATCTCCTTTAGGATGGACTGGTTGGATCTCCTTGCAGTCCAAGGGACTCTCAAGAGTCCATGCCCAGATGATAAGGGCAGCAGCCTGCACACTTTGGCAGCAAAACACCTCCACTTGAGCACGGGGTTCCTGTTTCTGCAAGTTGGGAAGAGCTAGTGAAATGCTTTGGTCATAACGTTTGTTTGATCAGTCATGTGATATAGGATAGTTTGGCCACTAAGACAATACACAAGGTGGGGACACACTGCGTCAAGGGCAGGCACCCTCGCTGCTTCAAGTGAGTGGTCGGGATCGAAGGTTCAGTTGGAATGGGAACTTTCATATAGAATCTGATGGCCTGAGACAGCTGCTAATTCCTTCCTCCACTGCCACCTGCATATCCCCAGGAGACCAAGCAGCTGGGGCTTCCCCAGATGAGAATGACCACGAGGCATGTGGTGGTTGTGATACTAACCAGGGTTCTTGGGCTCCTTAATCTATAGAAATTGACTAGAGACCAGACAAGAAATTCAGGCTAGACTTTATTGGGGCCCCTGCTGCAGTAGTGGGGAACAAAAACAAAACAACAGGTTCCCTTGCTTGCTAGCTTCCCGAGGTGGGGTAGGTTGGTTCCTTATATGAGGTGAGGGTATGTAGGGGTGTGTCTAGGAGTTGGGACAGAGGAACAGATCCGGTGTTTTGCCCACCCCTCCGATGATGTTGTGCAATGCCCTGATTTTGCTCCTGGCTCTTCAGAAGTGGCAGTTGAGGGTTTTTTTGGGATTTTTTTGTACCATTTTGTCTATAATTTCCCCCAACTGTGCATGCAAGCAGTTATTTTTAGCCCCTTGTAATTTCTTTATATTTTGTAGCTGGAGGAGACGTTTGTCCAGGTGCAAGCACTGCAGCAAAGCATCGCAGGTCCCAGCCTGTCTCAACTGGATAAAAAGTCTGTTTTTGCTTTTCCCTCCCAAAGTTCACACCCAAGCCTCGCTTGTTAGCACTCTCTTGTGAGAAAAGGCCAATCCACACCCCATAAGCCACAGGTGAGAGTCAGAATAAAAAGAGACTGTGCCCCAGTGACTCGAATAAAGATGGTCTGTATGGCAACCTCAAGCCAGCAGAGACCAAGTTCTCTTTAGCAGAAGTAAACCTGCCTAACCCCGTGTGTGCTTAATCATTACTCAGTCATGTTTGACTCTGCGACCCCATGGACTGTAGCCTGCCAGGCTCCTCTGTCCATGGGATTCTCCAGGCAAGAATACTGGAGTGGGTTGCCATGATTTCCTCCAGGGGATCTTCCCGATCCAGGGATCGTACCCATGTCTGTTGCATCTCCTGCATTGGCAGACAGGTTCTTTACCACTAGGGCTCCCTGGGAAGCCCCAGGCAGTACCTCAGTGGTTCTCAGACCGCAGGCCCCAGGCCCCAGGCTTCCCTGGGAATCCAGCCTGAAGCTTCCCGTTCAACCTCCTGGAGACGCAGCACTTCCAGCGGCCACACTGCGAAAAGAAGAGAAAGCAACAGCTTTTACTGCCCATTAACATTGGTGTGCAAAGCAATTCCACCCAGCCCGGAGTGTCGCACAGAGATCCCCAAGCAAAGCGAGAGCAGATGAAGGAGGGAGCTGCAAGTTGGGGGGAGTGGGAGGGGCGGGTGACGCATTGCTTCCTCACCTCCTCACCTCCCTGGAGGCGCTCAGGAGGAAGCCCTCTCTGTCTTTGGTTTTCTGATGAGTAGGTGGGGATTCTTAGCTGGCCACCTTGGAGTAAAAAAGATGATGCTTCTTCACACCTATATAGCATTTCACAGATTTAGGAGTTTTTATCCACTTAATGAAACTGCGTGCACTTAAAAGGCATAGGGTAGAGATGAGGCAGCAAGAACCACAAGTTGCTACTTCTGTTTTAATCACAGAGTTGATCTCGTCCTGTTGATCTCTCTGTTAACACATTTTGAATCGGATTCCAGCGCACTCTTCATTCGTTCTTTCTGTGCTGTTAGCGTGGTTCAGCCGGCTCTCTGCTCCCCACTCCACCCCACCGCCTGCCAGTAATGAATGCCAGAACGATTCCCACTTCACTGCTGATTTCACTCAATTCCACACCCGGCTGTGGCACACCCCCACCGTTTCCTCCCCTCCCCCACCCCGCTACCTGCTCTGTCATCAGCGTCCCAGTCTCTCGGATACTCACCCTCCATCTCAGAGGCTGCACCTGGAAACCATACATCCCAGTCTCCCTGCGTCCAGGTGAGAAGCACTCCAGGGAGATTTGAAAGCAGGAAAGGGGTTCCTCCTCTGGCACATGTGTTTTGGCTGTGGGCTCCGTGTCCTACAGTCAGTCACAGCATCAGGTCCAGGGATGGCTGTGAAGTCAGCGGTGGTTTCCTGCCCCCGGATCTGAGGACCATCATGGTGATCTCTGGAGTGGGCCTGCTGTAGTGTAACCTGAAAGCTCAGGGCTGCTCCCCTAAATTCTCTCTTCCGCACAGCTAACAATCTTGCTCACACCTGATTTTCTTCCTGCTTGGAATACTCCTTTCTGCTTGAAAATAAACCTCTTTGTATTTGAAATACCTTCAGCAGTGGTTCTTACAGAGTGGTCTTGGGCCAGCAGCACCACCAGTATTTGAGATCCCATTAGAAACACAAATTCCTAGGTCAGGCTCAGACCTCCTGAATCAAAGACTCTGCCATTTATGTTCTTACATGCCCTCCGAGTGATTCCAAGGCACCCTCAAAGGTGAGAACCATTGATCTAGCACATGTTTATTTTACTGTCATAAATCATGATTGATATACACACACCTGCTCAACTATGTGTTGCTTTCTTTATAACACAAAAATATAAAATACTGTGTTCATGTAGAAAATTTGGAAAGATGCAAAAAGTGGGAATAAGGGGGGGAAATGGCCCAGAATTCCATTATTGGCTTTAATTGTGCTAACCTTTCCATTCCCCACTTTCAGTCATCTCTTCTGTACACACTTATGTGTGCAGTTATATAAGTGGTCTGTTTTGCATCTGTTTTTTATTCATACATCGTTACATAAGGAGTATTTCTCTGAGCCATTAAATATGCTTATTTAAAGCCTACTTAGTGTTCCATGTTACGGAAGTACTATAATTAATTAGCCATTTTCCTCCTGAAGAGTGTTTATGTTGTTTCTGGGCTTTGCTATTAAAAATGAATGCTACATTGGATATTCTTATATAAAATGTCATCCTGTTCCTGGCTATCTCCTTGGCATGAGAGGATAAATTAGGATATGGCTGAGAAAAAAAGATGTAGTCAGGGCAGTGCTGGCCCCTCCCAGAGCAATGGCTCCTTGTATGCGGGCATAATACAGAGAAGTTATGGAATTTACTGGGTAGGTAAGGTGTCAAAGGGGCTTCTCTGGTGACCCAGATGGTTAAGAATGGGCCTGCAATGTAGGAGATCTGGGTTCGATCCCTGAGTTGGGAAGATCCTCTGGAAAAGGGAATGGCTACCCACTCCAGAATTCTTGCCTAGAGAATTCCCTGGACAGAAGAGCCTGGTGGGCTACAGTCTATGGGGTCACAAAGAGTCGGACACGACTGAGCGACTAAGTACATGTTCAGTTCAGTTCAGTTCAGTTGCTCAGTCGTGTCCGACTCTTTGTGACCCGATGAATCACAGCACACCAGGCCTCCCTGTCCATCACCAAATCCCAGAGTTAACTCAAACTCATGTCCATCGAGTCAGTGATGCCATCCAGCCATCTCATCCTCTGCCGTCCCCTTCTCCTCCCGCCCCCAATCCTTCCCAGCATCAGAGTCTTTTCCAGTGAGTCAACTCTTTGCATGAGGTGGCCAAAGTATTGGAGTTTCAGCTTTAGCATCAGTCCTTCCAATGAACACCCAGGATTGATCTCCTTTAGAATGGACTGGTTGGATCTCCTTGCAGTCCAAGGGACTCTCAAGAGTCTTCTCCAGCACCACAGTTCAAAAGCATCAATTCTTCGGCACTCAGCTTTCTTCACAGTCCAACTCTGACATCCATACATGACCACTGGAAAAACCATAGCCTTGACTAGACGGACCTTGGTTGGCAAAGTAATGTCTCTGCTTTTTAATATGCTATCTAGGTTGGTCATAACTTTCCTTCCAAAGAGTAGGCGTCTTTTAATTTCATGGCTGTAGTCAGCATCCGCAGTGATTTTGGAGCCCGAAAAAATAAAGTCTGATACTGTTTCCACTGTTTCCCCATCTATTTCCCATGAAGTGATGGGACCAGATGCCATGATCTTTGTTTTCTGAATGTTGAGCTTCAAGCCAACCTTTTCACTCTCCTCTTTCACTTTCATCAAGAGGCTTTTTAGTTCCTCTTCACTTTCTGCCATAAGGGTGGTGTCATCTGCATATCTGAGGTTATTGATATTTCTCCCAGCAATCTTGATTCCAGCTTGTGCTTCTTCCAGCCCAGCGTTCCTCATGATGTACTCTGCATAGAAGTTAAATAAGCAGGGTGACAATGTACAGCCTTGACGTACTCCTTTTCCTCTTTGGAACCAGTCCGTTGTTCCATGTCCAGTTCTAACTGTTGCTTCATGTACAAGGTATCAAAATGGAAAAGAAGAGAGGAATTTAAGAAAGTTTTTTTTTTTTTTCCTGTTTTTGAGCTTCAGTGATGGTTGTGAGAACAAAAATATTTTAGAGGGAAATAGAAGGAAAATGAAGTAAAGTAAGTGATGATCCTTTCACTTTAAGAATCCATTGCAGAAGGTGATGTGGGCTTGTGCTTGGCTGTTTATGAGGACACGGGACTTAGCCCAGACTTGTTTCTCACCCTGATCCAGAGCACGAGCCTGGGGAGGCGGGTGTGTCCTTGCAGAGGCTGGTGGGTCTATTCACACACTGCCCTGGGGATTCCATCTCTGCTGGATGGGCTGAGGGCTTCCTCAGAAAGTTGACCTGATGTCTGAGTACATTACAGGCATTTCAGTGATAACTGCTGACTGAATAAAAATGAATAAAATAGATGAATAGAGTATTTCTAAAAGCCCAGGTGTGTAATACTAGCTCAATGTCACATGATTTTAAGATTCCCTGTAAAATCCCATGCTTACAAATGGATCTGCTTCTCAACATGCGTGGAACAAATGGGTAGTCTTGTCTCTTTTTTCTGCTGTCGGTTTGTCTACAAATATTTACTGGAGACCTACTACATTCCTGGTATTCTTTTTATGCAGCAACTAAAACAAAGCCCTTCCTGCCTTCAAGGAGATTTTGTTTTATTTTTTGAAAGCAGACAATAAATAATCAAATAAATCAATAGCACTATGAGAGAATTAAGAGCTTAGCTTTATAGCATTATGACTACAGTCAACACTGCTGTATGGTATCTTTTTCAAAAAATTTTAGTGATATACAGTTGATTTACAATGTTGTGTTAGTTTCAGGTATACAGAAAAGTGATTCAGATATGTATATATATAATATATATTCAAGATGTTGCAATATATTCAATATATTGAATAATATATAATAATATATTATATTTTATTATATATTATATTATTATTATATATTATTCAATATATTGAATATATTATATATTATAATATATCATATTATAGTAATATATATTATTCAATATATAGAATATATATATAATATTCTTGAATAATATATATAATATTCTTTTTTAGATTATATTAATAATATATATAATTATATATAATTATATATAATTATATTATATTATATATTATTCAATATATTGAATATATTATATATTGAATAATTATATATTATATATATAATATTCTTGAATAATATATATAATATTCTTTTTTAGATTATATATTAATAATATATATAATTATATATTATATTATTATTATATATTATTCAATATATTGAATATATTATATATTATAATATATCATATTATAGTAATATATATTATTCAATATATAGAATATATATATAATATTCTTGAATAATATATATAATATTTTTTTTAGATTCTTCTCCATTCTAAGTTATTACAACATACTGAATATAATTCCCTGTGCTACACAGTAGGTCCTTACTGGTTGTCTGGTATATTTGAAAGTTGCTTTGAGAGTAAATTCTAAAAGACCTCTTTATAAGGAAAACAACTTTTTTTCTTTGCAGCTAAATGAGGAGATGAATGTTAACTGAAGTTATTGTGGTGATCAATTTGTAAGAAATGTAAGTTGTCATTATGCTGCAGATTTTAAGCTTGTACAGAGCTGCATGTCAATTATACCTCAATAACTTAGGAAGAAAGAAGAGTTTAATTTGATCCATAATCACCAGGACAGTGAGAAACGCTATGTGCTGTTGCCATTTCACAGTTCCACCTATAGCAGCAGCGTCTGTGTCAGGGGAGGTGGTTGTCCTGTCATAAATTCATTTGCAAGCTGATGGACTAGGCATCTTAGTATGTTTCACCTCAGACCTTCCAATGGGTTTGTAGTTTGGATAGAGCCATAGGTTTTATGCACTAAAAGGCTTCATGTATTAGTGCCCTGGAACTAGTGATGTGAGGTGTGGCTAGGTCTTGGCATGACCTGGTTAGAAATGAAATATAGTCAATGTCTAAATAATCAATACAGTCAAGAACAATACATTTAAGCACACAGCTGTGGTGGCAACTCGGTTTTCTCCCACGCTGATTCTTGTCAATCAGTGGGGATGGTTTAAACACTGTTTCAAAATTCCAGTTTCCAAAGCAAGTAGAAGTAAGGTGAAGCAAGTAAGTGATAACTCTTGACTCCGTAGGAAGTATGCTACCCTTTAGTAGTATGTTTCGAGGCCAATCCATGCTGTGGTTTATGAGGACACAGGAGTTAGCCCAGCTTCTTTTTCTGTCTAATCCAAGACATCAGCCGACGAGAAAGGGCGGTGACTGATGATGTCCGCCAGGAGCCCAGTAGTGAGTATGGTGGTCCATCTACCCACTCGCGTCTCATCAGTGATGGTGCCGAGTCCTGTCGAAGCCCTAGACTACAAAAGGACATGGCTTTTCAATAACTGCTCAAGGCTTAGGAAATTAAGTACTATGCCAAAATGTTAACAATGTGGTATGACCCTTTAAGTGAATGTGTGTGCGGGCTCAGTCATGATAATAAAGCCTTAATGGCTTATGGGATAGCATATTAGGAAGGCCACCGGACTGTTTGATGTTGTAATTCCTAGAGTCTACGTTTGGGGCAACACTTACAAACTGCCTGGTAAAGAATCCTCCTGCAATGCTGGAGACTCGGGTTCAATCTCTGGGTTGGGAAGATTCCCTGGAGAAGGGAATGGCAACCCACTCCAGTATTCTTGCCTGGAGAATTCCATGGACAGAGGAGTCTGATGGGCTACAGTCCATGGAGTTGCAAAGAGTCAGACATGACTGAGCAATTAACACTTCCACTTTCACTACAAACTGCATGAACTTGAGAAGGTCAACTTCTTGTGCTAAGTATCAGCTTCTTTATATATGTGTAAAATTTTATATAAATATTATTGCTTTAAACAATTATATATAATTTATGTTAACATGAATTGTATTATCTTGTAAATATTTTACGTAAGTATATATTTCAGCCTAACAATCCCTGTTCTTCCTGCTTTAGAGGGGCTTGATGAAGATCAAATGAGATCATGCGTGGGTGAGCGCATCCTGAAGTGCTGGGAGAAAACAAGCTATCTTCATTAGTGTCCTGGTTGTAATGGAAGCTGCTTCTTTCCTCCCCTATCTTCCTTTCTTTTTCTCAGAGAGGAAGCCATTCACACACCAGAAAGAGCAGCTAAATTTCTAGGCTGCATGCTTCTCTTGGTGAACTGATTCAAAGCCATGTGTAAGCAGAACATACATTTATTCTGACTTGGGTCTAAACTGGGGAGGTTCCATATCCACACCTGTGCAATCTCTTCTCAGCATCAAACAGTGAAAATCACCACGGCCTTGTAAAAAAACCAAGCCACCTTCTTCCCAACTCCTGACAGCCTGAATGTCCTTAAAATAAATGGGAAAGGTCCACTCTTCACACCTGTGCAGTGGAGTTTTTAGGAATCAGACAAATCTTGAGTCTCTCTGGTAATGTCAGCCAGGAGAGTAATGGTCTTTCTAAGCCTGACTGCTTCCTGATAATTTACCCAGGCGGCTCTCTGGGAACCAGGGTGTGGAATCTCTATTTATTCATGCCAAAGAAACAAACAAACAAAAGTTAGCCCTGAGACCGAGTTAATCAAAAAGTCTTTAATGGAATACTTGCAGGACTTGAGGCAAGCACTTGAAGCCATAACCAGGGAGCACAAATCATTTTTAGCCTCGTTAGAAGCATACAGAGCATGCTGCTGCTGCAGATTATTTCTTGCATAATTAATCTGCGTGTCACCGCCCCAGCATTTATTCATCTGGGGGCTTGGAGTCCCATCTGTGGGGCCAGTTGTTAGGACTGGTGAGAGAAGACGTCCTTCTTTCCTTAGTTTGAGAGAGCCCTGTGGTTATAGTTCAGGTGGAAGCAAATCAAATAATCCTCAAGGCCTTTAGTTGTTTGAAGGAGGCCAAATGGCTGATGCGGGAGGACCTGTTACTTTCACGTTCATGAAAGAAAGGCTGTGTGTATGTGTGTGAACATCTAGGGTGGTAGAGCTTTCAGGTCATGAAGATACTAAGTGTGAAGGGAGAGGTCAGGAAGCATTGGTTCCTTTGGCCATTCGGGCAGTGCTGCACTGATCCATACTGTGCCTTGTGGGAGTTAGAAAAGGCACCACTTGCTCGAGACATCTTACTTCCATCTGCTGGAAAACTGTCATAGTATGCTGAATATGTTAGAACAGGACAGTTTCCTGCCACCTGCCAGAAAGCTGTCATAATAAAAAGGCAAATCTATGCTGTCTTCAATGTAAAAGCCACCTCCTTAGAAGTGCTGCTCTTGAGTATCAGGCGACCTAAGCAACCGCACACGACAGCAATGCCATCCGTGTGACATTTAGCAAGTTACAGGGGAACACTCAAACAGAACCAACTCACAGCGTGTACAAAAATAATTTCCTGGTGGCTTTAATAGCTGAACTTTTTAAATTGCAATACATATTTAATTAAATATTTGCATAGAAAGGGATTTTTAACCATAAAAATAACTTTTAAAATTACTGAGGAAAGTAGATAGCTGTGATGCTGAAAAGTTTAAAACCTCACTAAGTATGTAAAACAGAACAAACTAAAAGTCAAATTTAAAACACAACTGAGAAAAATATCTTCCACAAATATGACAAATGATTAATCATAAACTGATACACTTTGATTAGGAAAAAAAAAGCAATAAGACCTAAAAACAATAGGAAAAATTTTGTAAATTATTTACAAAAGAACCAATAAAATGGCTAATAAAATGTTTAGTTTTATTAGAGATCCATGAAGGAAAAATTAAAATGCCTGCTAAATACTCTTTTCCATTTATTAAATTAAAAATATATAAAGCGGTCAACTGGATGTTACAACACTTTGGCAAAGCAATATGCCATCTTGTATTAAGAATCCTTCAACTGGGACTTCCCTGGTGGTCCAGTGGCTAACACTCAGCATTCTCAATGCAGGGGATTTGGGTTCTATCCCTGGTCAGGGAACTACACACCGCATGCTACAGCTAACAGCCCCCATGCCCAGAGCTAAGTTCACAACTAAGAATTCGTGTGTCACAACTAAAAGATTCTACATGCTGCAAATAAGAAAGCTGATCGCCGAAGAATTGATGCTTTTGAACTGTGGTGCTGGAGAAGACTCTTGAGAATCCCTTGGACTGCAAGGAGATCCAATCACTCCATTCTAAAGGAGATCAGTCCTGGGTGTTCATTGGAAGGACTGATGCTAAAGCTGAAACTCCAATACTTTGGCCACCTCATGTGACGAGCTGACTCACTGGAAAAGACTCTGATGCTGGGAGGGATTGGGGGCAGGAGGAGACGGGGACGACAAAACATGAGATGGCTGGATGGCATCACCGACTCGATGGACATGAGTTTGAGTGAACTCTGGGAGTTGGTGATGGACAGGGAGGCCTGGTGTGCTGTGATTCATGGGGTCGCAAAGAGTTGGACACGACTGAGCGACTGAACTGAACTGAACTGATACGGCAATTAGAGATCTCCCATGTTGCAGCAAAGATCGAAGATCCTACATGATGGACCGAAGAAACCTGATACAGCCAAATAAATAAATAGGTATATAAATACAAATATTAAAAAAGAAGTTTTCAACCAATAATGCCATCCTTAGAATTCCAGACTCAGATCATCAGAAATATGCACACATATATCAGGACAAAGTTTAAGTAAATAATGATAAATTTGTATAATTATGTATTTGTAACTCTCAGAAGTGATGCTTAGGGAAAAATTCATGTCATGGGGAAATGGCCTTAAAAATGTCATTTGAAAAAAATAAGATGTGCAATTGCAGATTTTGGGGATTCTCAAAGTTGAGGTTGGTAATGGGCTTCAAGGAGTCTGAAGCTTTTGGTGTACATGCATTTGTTTCTGAGGCAATGCTCTGTGGTTTGCACCAGGTCATCCAAGACATTCATGATCCAAAGGAGAAAAGAAACTTCAGTAGAGTGAAATCAAGCCAAAGTCATCGACTCCTGGCATGAACACCCCTACCATCTCCTCACCCCTCTCCTGGTGAGCAACGCTTGTTGTGCCAAGAATTGTACCAGCAGCTACAGACACGTGAGTGCTAAGTTGCTTTAGTCGTGTCTGACTCTTTGCAACCCGACGGACCACAGCCAGCCAGGCTCTTCTGTCCATGGGATTCTCCAGGCAAGAATACTGGATTGTGTTACCGTGCTCTCCTCCAAGGGATCTTCCCAACCCAGGGATTGAACCTTCATCTCTAGTGTCTCCTGCATTTGCAGGAGGATTCTTTACTGCTAGTGCATACAGACCCAGTGATGGGCAAGAACTGATATGGTTCATATTCTCAGGCAACCCAGTCCAGTTGGGAACACAGGTGTTAAAATAATCATTATATACACACACACAATGGAGTATTACTCAGCCATAAAAAGAATGAAATAATGCCATTTACAACAACACGGATGCATCTGGAGATTATTATACTAAGCAAAGTGAGTCAGAAAAAAGAAAGACAAATACCATATGATATCACTTATATGCGGAATCTAAAATATGGCCCAAATACACTTTTCTACAAAACAGAGAGAGCAGAGGGAGGGAGGGAGGGAGTGGGAGTTTGGGATTAGCAGATACAAACTAGTGTTTATAGAATGGGCCAGCAACGAAGTGCTGCTCTATTGCACCGGGAACTCTACAATCCTCTGTAATGACCAGTATGGGAACAGATGCTAAAGAAAGAGCAGATACATGTATGATATGCATACGTGTCACAACATTGTAAAACAACTATACTCTGAGTAAAAAAGGAAAAAGTAATCATACAAATCCACGCATGATGGGGTTGTAAATGGACAAGAGCTTTGAAGCAAGAGTCTAGGGTGCAAGGGCACGTCTTAAACGAGATGATGAATGTGCGTCTAATGCTTAAAACAGTACCTGGGAACACAGAGTGCACACCTGATGCCTCACAGGCTGGAGTTCAGTCAGCAAGGCAACTCATGTGATCACGGTCAGGACAGCTTTTCCTTTGATGGGGGATGGCATCCGAGAGCTCGAGGCTGGGGGTGCCTCAGAATCCACATCCGGAGCTGGGGACCAGAGCCCCCGCGCTGGGCCATTACCCTGTCTGACCATCTCCAACAGGCCGGTGGCAGTGGTCTGGGGTCATTCCCGTCTCCCCTCCCAGGTCCGGAAGGGAGCTCCCATGGGTCACCAAACAAGGGTAGAATAGTCCTCTGTGAAAAAGGTCCACCTCTCAAGTAGGAAAAACTCTAGTGCTGGCAGTGGGGTAGCCAGCCAGAACAGTGGCGTTGTCTCCTTGCTGACCGGCTCTTTTCCATTTGCTAGAGTCCCAGCCTCCTGAGGAGGGTGGAGGAGGAGGGTGGCAGGGAGGAGAGAGGAGCCTTACGTCTGAGGGGCTTCTATGGGGAAGCCTGGCTCACCAAGTCCCGGCCTCACCTATGACCAATGTAGAGCTTCCTGAGGCCCCCGTGAAGAGGGCAGAGAGAAGATGGGATTGCAGACACCCTGTAAAAAGGCAAAGTTCATCCTAGGGGGGAAAAACAGGTACTGAGGGCAGATATTCATCCACAGAGCTTGGCTGAGATGGCTCCCGGGCGCAGGTCAGGGTTGTGGAGGCTGAGAGGCTGTCTGGGGCCTAGGCGAGGAGGGCTCCACTGTTGGCCTTCGCTTCCCCTCGCATTTTCCCTTCCTCTCCTATTTGATCTGCTCGTACCTCTGTGAGTCTGTTTCTCCTCCTATCCTGGCTTTTTCACCCTCGTGGAGGCCCTCAAAGGAGGCTCTCAGCAGGTGAGGAGAAGGCAGAGGCCACGAGAGAGAGAGATTGGCTGCAGGGAGGCAGGTGGTCCTGCGGTGGAGCCAGAGGTCAGACACCCAGTCAGCGTGGATGACATTTTTCTTGCGTCACATCTTCCGGGAGCTACAATGTCATTTTTCCTGTCCCAGTTCTGTGTTGAATAACAAAAGCCACAGCTTATTGAGCAACTGCTCTGTGCCCAGTACTTTACCTATGCTATTTCTTTCTCTCTTTCTTTTTAACAATTTTTGACTGTACCGTGCAGCATGCCGGATCTTAGTTCCCTGACCAGGGATGGAACCCACACACCCACAGTGGAAGGGCAGAATTGTAACCACTAGATCGGCAGGGAAGTCCCCACACACGCCATTTCTAGTTCTTTTAACTGTGTGACAGAGGAGATACGTGTGGGGGACCAGAGATGCTGCCTGCTGTGGGGGCGCTGTCAGCAGTCTCTGCCTGCGGGCTCCCCTGGGGTCTCCCTCAGCTGCAGCGCTGCCTGCAGGGGGTGGCGGTGGGCTTGCATCTAGCTACTGAGGGCGTGAGGATCTAAGGCTGGCCGCTTCAGCCCAACTTGGGCCATAACTCACATTCATCCAGTCCTGCTCCCAGTTTTCTTCCACAGGAGCTGATGCCCTAATCAGCATCTTGCCCCCCAAACTCCATCTCGGAACTTGCTTCAAAGCCTCAATTTCCTATCCTGTTAAAAATACAGCAATTCCTATACTTATTAAGACCACTATTAAGATGAAATGAGATGACCCACGTGGGAGTGCTTTGTCCCATGCTAGAACATGCTGCATGCGTGCTGGCTGGTCCATCATCCCCAAGCCACCCAGCTAGGAAGAGTCAGACCCAGGATTCCAACTCGTCTGCCTAAACCTGGAGCAGGGCACAGAGCTGGTTTGGAACTCGTGAGACTTTCTTTTGATGGTTTGTTTCATGGTTGTTCGCCAGTTGTCATACTTCGGCCTTCTAAACACTTAAGGCCTGGGAACAGGAGTTATTCTGTATCCACCCCCAACTCGCAAGGCCTAGCTGGGACCTCACATATGAGGAGATGCTCGAGTGTAGTTTAATGATTGAATGACTATGTGACTGATAGATTCTCCAATTATTTTAAACTTCCTGTGGGACCTGAGAAAACAAATTCAGATTCCCCAAAATGGCCAGATTTTACCCAGTTTCTGGGTTTCCCTAGCTTTGCTATGCCTGTTAATGGGAATCTCAAGGCAAATAAACCTAAATAACAACCTGAACAGGTCAAGGCAGTAGCTGCATGGGATCAGGCTGCAGGGCTTGAGTGAGAGGCTAGAGCGGGAACACCGATGGACCCCCCAGACTGCAGTGGGCACAGCCCAGACTCCTCCAGGTGCTGGGTGTGCAGAAGGCCCTGGGCTGGCCCTGCCACTGCCCCCAGGTATGGCCTTCCTACTCCAGAGTGAGGGGGACGCAGGAAGCTCCCCTCCCCCAGCACTTCCCACCTAGCAAAAGAATATTTTTGATGCGTTTTCTCACTCACTTTTATGAGCCAATTACATAGATGTAAGACTGGGTGGATTTGTCCAAATTCTGAAAAAGTTGGATTGTAGTAGTATCTATAGAACAGACTCTGGCAGAATAATCCAAGAAAGTCTTTCTTAGGAGAAAGTCACACCAGAATATCATGAGACAAATCAACTTTGGGGAGCCAATCTCCTTCCAGTCTTCCCAGGATCCTTCCTGCCACAGTTAGAGATGAGAACTTACAATCAGGTGACTCTAGTCCTGGACTCTAGTCCAAATTCTGGGAGAAGGCAATAGCAACCCAGTCCAGTATTCTTGTCTGGAGAATCCCAGGGACAGAGGAGCCTGTTGGGCTGCCGTCTATGGGGTCGCACAGAGTCGGACACGACTGACGCGACTTAGCAGCAGCAGCAGCAGCAGTCCAAATTCTGAGATGCTGTATTTTTCCTTCGGTCTACCTCTACTCCCTTTTACTTACAAGAGAGATTTTAAACTGGTGGGGGTTTAATGTTTCAGTCACTTTCAGCAGAATTAAATCTCGAAAAAGGAGCCAAGAGAGACCAGTGCTTCACCTAAAGGTTTTAGTGCTGAAATTTTAGACACTCTGATGTCTTCTCACCCCTGCAATTTTCTACGCTGTGTCTTAAAATCAGGCACTGCTCACTGTTTCTCTGCCAGGCTGTCTATCAGATTGTGCCAGTGTGAGCTGCTGCATTTTCAGGTAAAAGTATTATTATGATCTAGGTTCTTTTGAGTCAAAGAACGTCACATGATTTGATGATACAGTTAAAGGAAGCAGTGTAGAAGAAATTAAGGCATATACTACTAACAAATGAAAAAAAAAATGTTATGATTTAACTATAGCTGTTTACAGTATTGGGTTGATTTCTGGTGTGCAGCTTTAGATTTTTTTCCATTATAGGTTATTACAAGAACTTGAATATAGTTCCCCAAGCTGTATAGTAAGTCCTTGTTGTTTATCTGTTGTATATATGGCTATGTGTGTCTGTTAATCGAATAGTCCTGATTTATCCCTCTCCTTCCCCTTAAAATTTTTTTTATTTTCAGATGAGATGGAAGTACATGGAAGTAATGTGGCAGAAAGCAGTTTGGATTGGTAAGAACTCTCTGGATTAGAATACCTCCTTAGGGAGGTCACGAGGGTAAGACATAGATGCTGTATTGGTTTGGATCCAATGCCTTTCTTTTTTATTAAAAAAAAATGTATCCCCCCAGATTATAAAATCCATGTGTGCTCAGTCGTTTCCAACTCTTTTTCGACCCTATGGACTGTAACCCACCAGGCTCCTCTATCCGTGGGATTCTCCAGGCAAGAATACTGGGGTGGGTTGCCATTTCCTCCTCCAGGGGATCTTCCTGACTCAGGGATCAAACCTGCATCTCCAGTGTCATTTTGCAGGTGAATTCTTTATCTCTGAGTCATCGGGGAAGCTTATTGTAGAAATTTTATAAAACAGATTATTATAGAGATGAATTAAAAGTCATCCAAAGACTCCTCTGGTAGTCTAGTGGCTAGTAGTTAAGACTGCATGCCCCCAGTGCAGGGAACCAGGTTTCGATCCCTCGTCAAGAAGCTACATCCTGCATGGTGCAACTAAGATCCCGCGTACCACAGCTAAGACTTGGCACAGCCAAATAAATAAGCAAAAAAAAATTTTTTTAAGTCATCCAAAAAAATTCTATTTCCCAGAGTCAGCCACTCTTGACACTTTGGAATGTTCCCTAATGATCTTTAGAACTTGTATACACATATGCTGATTTTTTTCCAAAAAGACCAAGAGGATGTCCTTAAAGTTTGTAAATAAAAGTGAATATCATATGTACTATCTTTTGATTTCCAGGCCTGTTTTAACACTATAACACAGATTTATCCCTCTAGACATGAGTAATACCGTGATGATACATTAGTTTGTATGGTGGTTGTATTTAGCATGTTTACTGAAATCTCCACTAATTCTAATAGTTCATGTAAAGTTTGTTTTGATCTTCCATATCAAAAAAGCATATTATTTATGAATGGTGACAACGTGATTTGTTCCTTTTTAATCTGTTTTTCTCTGATTTCCTTTTTCTTATTTCACTCTGTTGGATAAGACCTCTGTTGGATAGAACAATGCTTAATAGAAGCTGGGATGAAGGATAAGGTATCGTACAAAGAGTCTAATGTTTTAAAAGTATAAAATTAAAGTGTCACTCATAATGAAAGCTATTCATTGGCTACAAATGAAAGATACTTTCCTTAACTTGAAAAAGACTATCTACCAAAAGTCTACTAAGAATATTCTACTTTTGAAATGGTCCCAAGTCTAAGAGGATAAATACATGCCATATTGTTGGAGGAGGCCTACCTAGAAATAAAAAAGTAATGGACATTGATATTATTGACATATTAAAATGGACACTTTCTAAATCAAAGTCTTTCTGGAAAATAACTAACATATATTTATATAATTTCTAAAGGCCATTAGCAAACATTCTAAAATATCAAGAATAATTGACTCAAGATAGAGGAATTTGTATTTATATCAGATGAGCCAATTTAAAGGCAAAACATTTTGTATGGATAAAGATGAAATGTTAAATAACTTTTGAAAAAATTCATTAGGAACATAAAGCATATTTAAAAAAAAAACCTGATAATCTCTTTTAACAACTAAATTCAAACTACCACACAGTTTCATTTATCTCACATGCTAGCAAAATAATTCTTAAAATTCTCCAAGCTAGTCTTCAACAGTATGTGAACCAAGAACCTCCAGATGTTCAAGCTTAGAAAAGGCAGAGGGACCAGAAATCAAATTGCTAACATCCATTGGATCATAGAAAAAGCAAGAGAATTCCAGAAAAACATCTACTTCTGCTTTATTGAATATGCCAAAGCCTTTGACTATGTGGATTACAACAAACTGGAAAATTCTGAAAGAGATGGAAATACCAGACCACCTTACCTGTCTCCTGAGAAATCTGTATGCAGATCAAGAAGCACCAGTTAGAACCAGACATAGAACAGCAGACTGGTTCCAAATTGGGAAAGGAGTACATCAAGGCTGTATATTGTCACCCTGCTTATTTAACTTATATGCATAGTGTGAAATGCTGGGCTGGATGAAGCACAAGCTGGAATCAAGATTGCCAGGAGAAATATCAACAACCTCAGATATGCAGATGACACCACCCTTATGGCAGAAAGTGAAGAGGAACTAAAGAGCCTCTTGATGAAAGTGAAAGAGGAGAGAGAAAAAATTCACTTAAAACTCAAAGAACAAAGATCATGGCATCTGGTCCTATCACTTCATGGCAAGTAGCTGGGGAAACAATGGAAGCAGTGACAGACTTTATTTTGGGGGGCTCCAAAATCACTGCAGATGATGACTGCAGCCATGAAATTAAAAGACACTTGGAAGAAAAGCTATGACCAGCTTAGACAGTATGTTAAAAAGCAGAGACATTACTTTACCGACAAAGGTCCTTCTATTCAAAATTATGGTTTTTCCAGTAGTCATGTATGGATGTGAGAGTTGGAACATAAAGAAAGCTGAACGCTGAAAAATTGATCCCTTTGAACTGTGGTATTGGAAAAGACTCTTGAGAGTCCCTTGAACTGAAAGGATATCAAACCAGTCCATCCTAAAGGAAATCAGTCCTGACTATTCATTGAAAGGACTGATGCTGAAGCTGAAGCTCCAAGACTTTGGCCACCTGATGCAAAGAACTGACTTGTTAGAAAAGACCCTGATGCTGGGAAAGATTGAAGGTGGGAGGAGAAGGGGACGACAGAGGATGAAATGGTTGGATGGCATCACCAACTCAATGGACATGAGTTTGAGTGAGTGCCTGGAGTTGGTGATGGACAAGGAAGCCTGGCATGCTGCAGTCCATGGTGTCACAAAAAGTCAGACATGACTGAGTGACTGAACTGAACTGATACTTATTTTGAATATTTCTATATTTTGAAGTAAATGTCTATTTTTATTCTCCCAGTAGTCACCCTTGAACTTTATTCTGCACACCTGATTTAAGAAAGCTAATATTAAATGAACATGTCTACTCTCCTTGGAACAAAAATAAGGACCTTAATGTGCTTTAACTTTGATGATTGCCTTCCATGTCATTATCTAATATTTGGGCTTGGTTTTTATGAATCTGATGCTCTGCCTACCATGCTAAGGAGGCAGGCTTGGTTTTGTTTTTAAACTCTATAAAATTAGTCATTTTTACTATGCATAATGCTAAGGTTTCTGCAGATGATGCTTATTTAGATTTACTCTTGCATTTACCAATTTATTTTGGTCAACACTGTAGTGTTTAATGTGTTCCCCTCTTGTTTTCTCAGCTCCATTTATTTCTAAATAACTTCAGTAGTTCTTTCAACAAGGGTCTGTGAGGGATAAACTCTCATCTTTGTTTGCATTGTTTTGCATTCACTGTGAGTGGAAGTTTCTCTGGCCATGATCCTTTGTTGACAATTATATTTCCTGAATACTTTGAGGATGTCATTCTACTGTATTTGGTGTCTACTTTTGCTGATGAGACATCATCTCTTTGTTCATCCTTTTTAGATATTGTTCTTCAATTCTTTAAATTCTTAAAATTTCTGGTTATTTTCCTTCTCTTTATTTTATGTGTTGTGTTCTAAGTAAGTTCTTTATATTTGTCTTCCAATTTACTAATTTTTTCTTTGGCTGATTATAATTTCTTTTTTTTAAATCTATTCTTACTTTCAGTGACTATATTTTTAATATTACAGTATCTAATTCTTTTAGTATGAGCTCTTCTTTATTTTATGTGATAATTTAAAACTTTTACCCTACTATTTCTCTAAAACTGTTCTTTTTTTCCATTTGGTGTATGAAATTTTTCTCTTATTGTATGTGCTTTTATTCCTTAGATTGTCTACACATCTTCACAGGGTTTTGTTTTTGTGGCAATCTGTGACAACGTCCGGAGAAGGCAATGGCACCCCACTCCAGTACTCTTGCCTGGAAAATCCCATGGAGGAGCCTGGTAGGCTGCAGTCCATGTGGTCTCGAAGAGTTGGACACGACTGAGCGACTTCACTTTCACTTTTCACTTTAATGCACTGGAGAAGGAAATGGCAACCCACTCCAGTGTTCTTGCCTGGAGAAGCCCAGGGATGGCGGAGCCTGGTGGGCTGCTGTCTATGGGGTCGCGCAGAGTTGAACACGACTGAAGTGACTTAGCAGCAGCAGCAGTGACAATATCCTTATAAACTGCATTTTGCTTGTGATTTTTTCCAAGTTTCACCATCCTGAGACCAATTTTTTTGTCAGTTTTCAGCCTGGGATTACTACCCTATGAGTAAAATATGTTTAGACATTACATTTGTGTAGGAGGCTCAGGAGGATTTTGGAGGCTCCCCCCTACCATGAAGGGAAGAGACACGTTTCGCTGATGCTTTTCTGGGTCAGTGGGTTCTATTCCTGCCATTCATGGAGGAAGGTTCTGGTTTTATGAGGGGATTTCAGCTTTAACCACTCACCTGATCCTGTCTCGGTGCGCTGTCTTCTGTCTCAGCATGGGCATAGAAGCGCCAGCTCACAGCTGTCAAGTTACGGATCTGGATCGGATGGTCTCCTGAACTTCTATGGTATGATTTAAAGCAGTCACTCCTCTGACTTTCGAC
The DNA here is from genome assembly GCF_049115385.1 of Moschus berezovskii. Taxonomy (NCBI): domain Eukaryota; kingdom Metazoa; phylum Chordata; class Mammalia; order Artiodactyla; family Moschidae; genus Moschus; species Moschus berezovskii. The sequence goes on along the minus strand of NC_142478.1, from coordinate 8,548,300 downwards.
GTGTGATTTTCTGCTTGTTTCCATTGTCCCCTGGGAGTTCCCTCTGTCCTTTCCTCTTTTCCTTCCTCTCTTCCTGACTCACGCTCCTTTTCTCAGCTACATATTTAAATCGGTTTTAAAATTTAATGTAACATCTCTATTTTTTGTAGTGGAAAGGCATTGCATTAGTCGAGTTTACTGTTTTGTCAGAAACTGGACACCCATACTCGGTTTTGCTTGCTATTGTTTAACATTAAAAGCATTTTTTTTCATTTTATCACAAACTCTTTGTAAACATAATTTTAATTTCAGTATATTTAGGTTGATGATTAACATAATTTCTTCAATTATTCCCCAAACCCTTACATTTCTTCAGATTTTAAATTTGGCTATTAATAATGCTGCAGATGACACTGAGCAAAATATGTTTTCCATATTTGGGGCTATTTAAATTATTACTCCTTTTCTTCCATAAAGAAGTTGGGTGGGTATGACTTTACACACAGTACAAAGAATTAATTGAGCTAGGAGGAAGAAAACCTATTGATCGGAAAACAACAAACAAGGCATAGGGTTGGCTCAGAACAATTGATTCTACCTTTTCCTTGAATTAAGCCATAAACCTAAGGTGACTAAAGATGTAAGGGGAGAATCACGGTTAAACATGTGTTTCTCATTGTCTGTAAGCGAAAGTCAAATGAGTTGTTCTGGAGAGGCATAAGTTTTCCTTAACATTATTATGGGGAGCAGGAAGACACCCATAGCATAATGCTGGCATGCAATTCAGTAAATGGTTTAAGAGGGAGCAAAATAACATCTTTCATATATGCAACTTCCTGAAGTCTGTTCTTCCAAATACAGTAGAATGACATCCTCAAAGTATTCAGGAAATATAATTGTCAACAAAGGATCATAGCCAGAGAAACTACCACTCACAGTGAAGGCAAAACAACGCAAACAAAGATGAAGAGAGTTTATCCCTCACAGAGCCTTGTTGAAAGAACTACTGAAGTTATTTAGAAATAAATGGAGCTGAGAAAACAAAAGGGGAACACTGGAAAAGACTCTGATGCTGGGAAAGGTTGGGGGCGGGAGGAGAAGGGGACGATGGAGAATGAGATGGCTGGATGGCATCACCGACTTGATGGACATGAGTTTGAGTGAACTCCGGGAGTTGGTGATGGACAGAGAGGCCTGGTGTGCTGTGATTCATGGGGTCGCAGAGAGTCGGACACGACTGAGCGACTGAACTGAACTGAAGACTGTTTTCATCCACGGATAATCTTTCATGTAGAATATCTACCATAGGGGTCTTCCTCTGGAGACTGAAACTTCTGAACTTGTCTGACAAATAGGTGTGTTGCCTTATGGTAGATTTGAAGCTGTTGCTGTTAGTCTTCTACAGGTAACCCTTCCACCCTCAGCCCCCAAAAGGGCTCCTGATCGCATTGATTGCCCTGGAAACTGGTAGTGGCCCCATGTGGGGAGGATGTAAGACCTGAGTTGGCTCAAATATAACATATGAGTGCCTGCATACTAAGTTGCTTCAGTTATGTCCAACTCTGAGACCCTGTGGACTGTAGCCCACCAGTCTCTTCTGTCCATGGGATTCTCCAGACAAGAATACTGGGGTGGGTTGTCATTTCCTCCTCCCAGGGATCTTCCTAACCCATAACAAGAAGGAGCCTATTTATTCCCTATCTCTTCCAGATCTGAGCAGGAAACACAAAGCTCTGGTTGCCATGGGAAGCCATCTGCTCCCACAAGCCAGTGTTAGGCTGAGTCTGATGCTAAGACGACAGCAAGAAATAACAGAGGGAGGAGGGCTATTGATGACATCATTCACTGGTGACTGCACATGCCTCAGACTTGCTCACTTCTAGATTTCTGCTATTTTCAGACATTTCCTTCTAGCTTAAGGCAGTTTGAGTTACGGTTTTGATACACCAGAAAGTATCTTAACTGATACAGCGATCCATAAACGTCACCAAGGAATCTATGACCAAAATAATGTTAAAATCATTGAGCTACAGAAATGGTTAACAGTCATAACAACCATTGTGTGTAATACGATTTTCAAGCACTCTGCACTACGCTTAGCCCTCTATGTGCATGCATTTAGTTTATCTTCACCAGAACTCAGTGAGATCGGTATCATCATTATAATCATTCCCATTTTACAGAAACAGAAACTGAACCATTAAGGTTAAGGAATTTGGCTGAGGTCACTCAATTGCTAAATCCATATAGCCTATTTCCAGGGCAGGATCACGCTGCTGTGCTGTTTCTGAGTAACATGCATATGGTTGCTGTTCAGTTGCTAAGTCATGTCTGACTGTTTTGAGACGCTGTGGACTGTATCCTGCCACGTTCCTCTGTCTATGGCAATTTCCCAGGCAAGAATACTGGAGTGGGTTTTCATTTCCTTCCCCAGGGGATCTTTCCAACCCAGGGGTCAAACCCGCATCTCTTGCATTGGCAGGTGGATTCTTCACCACTGAGCCACCAGGGAAGCCCAAAGTACATGTACCTCCTACATAAAGAGCATGCGCCCAACCTTGGGTTTGTAAAGATTGAACAACACAGAGCAGGATGTTAATCCTGGGAGGACAGCTATTCTGCATTGCCAGGTGCTGGCAGACTACAACTTCGATGGTCAGTGGGGCATGGAGAGGACATCACGGTTAAGAGGAGGGACTGGTGTGCAAGTAGCCGGAGCTGAACCCTGGCTTTGCTGCTCACTAGCTCCATGATCTAATCTGTAGGAGTCTCATTTTCCTCAACTAGAAAATGGAGGAGCTCACATGGCGCTTGCTAGGTTTTATCAGGACTTTGTAAAGTGGTGCACAGAGGGTAATGTCTTATTGAAAGGCCACAGTTTAGAATGGATGACTTCTGGCCTCTGCATGAGACTGTGGCGGGGGAGGTACAGTGCACAATTCTGAGAGTAGATTGAAAAGCAGGGGCTGTATTTATGTGAGGTGCTTCTAGGCAAATTCAGAGACAGAAAGTAGAATAGAGATGAGTAGGAGTTAGGAGGAAGGGATGATTTTTGATTAAGGAACAGTGCCTGCTATCACTTCAGTCGTGTCCAACTCTTTGCAACCCTATGGACCGTAGACCCCCAAGCTCCTCTGTCCATGGGATTCTCCAGGCAAGAATACTGGAGTGGGGTGTCATGGCCTTCTCCAGGGCCTAGGGATCAAACCTGCATCTCTTATGTCTCCTGTATCGGCAGGCAGGTTCTTTACCACTAGTACCACCTGGGAAGCCCTAAGGGACAATAGGAATGATGATAATAGTGCTTTTGAATGTCACAAGCAGAAGGTCTGTTAGGAAAATTTTAAACCCATAAAAATAATGAGATTATATTTTTAGAGCACATTTAATACATATTATCTCCTTGATCATAATTGTTAGCTGCGTAATAAAAAAAAGTCAAAGGAATGATGAAAGAGAAAAGATATCAAAGGGTTATTTTCTCATTGCCTTGCCTTTTGGAGAAAGTGTTCCTGGACCCCTGCAGTGGGATTGTCCTGCAGTGGAAGGGTTGTGACCTTCACAGATTATTAGGAGACACAGAATTCACAGTGTCCCCTGGATGAATAGAGTGGAAGCTTTCCCCCGAAGACCTGCTTGCTCTCCCAGAGTCTTCATTTCACATGTGGTTAAGTTTCAGGCTTAAAACTAAAAAGAATCCTAATAATAAATTTTAAAAAATCACATGACACTCTGTGTCTAAAGAAGAGGAAAAACACCTCTAAACTTTTAAAAGAAAGTGCATCTTTATAATAACAATAAAATCCTCCCAATCAAGCCTTTAAGAGGCAGACTGCATCCCTGTCTTTGCCTGGGGCCCATAACTATCCTTGGCTAATCTTCCTTTGACAGATAAAGAGCAGCTATATCCATTCTTATAGCTCAATTTTAAACTTTATTCAGAGAAGTGTGGAGAGGGAGCCCTGGATGGGAATAAAAAATGAGTATTTGAGACCAACAGGGGAAGAGGGAGATGGGATCACTGATTTGCAGAATAGATGCTTCTAGAAGAAAAAAAAGCACATCCACAACCTTCTGATTTGTTCAGAGCTGGTTTGGACACACCTCTGAGACTGTAGGGTCATGTCCAGGTCAGTCATGTACAGAAATCCACATCCACTCCCATCCAGCTTTTCTTGAGCTGTACCATGTGCATGCTAAGTTGCTTCAGTCATGTCCGACTCTTTGAGACCCTATAGACTGCAGCCCTCCAAGCTCCTCTGTCCATTAAATTCTCCAGGCAAGAATATTGAGTGGGTCACCATTTCCTTTTCCAGAGGATCTTCCTGACCCAGGGATCAAACCCCTGTCTCTTACGTCTCCTGCATTGGCAGGAAGGTTCTTTACCACTAGCGCCACCTGGGAAGCCAGAGGGGTACCATAGCTGATGGTTATTCTGAGGGGTAGAATTGATGGTCATTTGGCCCCTTATTCCGTTCCGTTCTGTTGCTCAGTCGTGTCCGACTCTATGCGACCCCGTGGACTGTAGCCTACCAAGCTTCTCCGTCCATGGGATTCTCCAGGCAAGAATACTGGAGTGGGTTACCGTTTCCTTCTCCAGGGGATCTTCCTGACCCAGGGATCGAACCCAGGTCTCCCGCATTGGAGGCAGACGCTTTAACCTCTGAGCCACCAGGGAAGCCCTGGCCCCTTATTACTGAGGAGAAAATGAGAAGAGTTTTTTCACATAGGCGAGAGAATAGAAAAGAGTGCCTGTAAGCATTGTGAGTCCTCAACAGTGGTCCCCAAGGGAGGCCATGACACCTTCTGTGCAAGGTACCTTTAAAAAGAAGAAAGCTATCTGGAGGCTCAAGAGGACTTCAGTTTAGCTCTGTATTAGAAATGAATGCTTCCAATGGGGCTTTTGAGCCCTGTGGCACTGGGTCTTCATGGAAGTGAGATTTCTGTTCCATATGGATTTGCTAGAAAGGCACTTTGAGGGGCTGTAAGCCCTTTTCTCTTGACCTGCCCTTTCCACAGGGATGGGTGGAGCCAGTCTTGTTTAAATGATTTAGTCCTGTTCTCCTGACTACAGTTGATAGGATCCCTACCCCAATCAAATCTAGTTAAATTCTCACTCCTAAACTCCTAGGGTTTAGGATTGAGACAGAATGCCTACATTGATTTAGTATTTGCTAGAAGTACTATAAACCCTGAAGCCATGGAAACACCATCTTTTATTAAATGTATGGAAGAGCAGACAAAGTGATCTATTTAGGGATAAAGAGCTAACAGTATTGTCTGTTCCTGTCATCTTTCTAGACCTCAGTTCTAGTTTTGTGTTTGTTTTTTTTTTTAAAGGACTATACTTGGGTTCTGTGAGCTAATTTAACTCTTAAACTAGCCAGAGTTGGTTTCCTTTACTTGCAACTAAAATAACCTTAAGGACTTTCGGCTTGGGTGGGTTTCTACCGATTCTTGGACTGACAATGGTGGTGTGGATCATCTCCAAGTTTGCTATTTTAGGGACGGCTCCTACCAGAGATGCCCACAGAAAAGGAGTTTCAGTGACCAGTCAGTGGGGTCCATCTTCTACTGTCTTCAGATCCCATCAGGATGGGAGAGTCACCAAGGACTCCAAACTAGGAGTCACCTGGATTGTTCTTTCCTTAGTTTCCCTCCCAATGATCTAATCCAGCTCCAGATCTTTTTAGTTCCACTTCCAAAGCATATCCTGTATCTATTTGTTCACTTCTGTCTGTGCAGAGGGAATGCCCTACCCGAAGTCATCAGTATTCTTTATTTCAGTTACTGCGGTGATCTCTTAGATGGCCTCTGGTATTACTGCATCCACTATTCCCCCCACCCCAGAACTGTATCCACGTGGAAACATAAATCAAATCACTTTCCTATTTGAAACTTTCAAATAGGAAATTTGTGTTAGGACGCAAACTAAAACTGAGGTAGCTGCTGCTGCTGCTAAGTCGCGTCAGTCGTGTCCGACTCTGTGCGACCCCATAGATCGCAGCCCACCAGGCTCCCCCGTCCCTGGGATTCTCCAGGCAAGAACACTGGAGTGGGTTGCCATTTCCTTCTCCAATGCAGGAAAGTGAAAAGTGAAAGTGAAGTCGTTCAGTCGTGTCCGACTCTTAGCGACCCCATGGACTGCAGCCCACCAGGCTCCTCCATCCATGGGAGTTTCCAGGCAAGAACACTGGAGTGGGGTGCCACTGCCTTCTCCTATCACTGAGGTAGCATGAATCCAAAATACAAAGAATGGTTCAAACAAAGGAAGCAAGCTGGTTCAGGGCGGGCGGGTGGCCACGTTGTGTGTACTCATGAGGTGACCAGGTTCCTTCGCCCTTGTTCATCATGCCATATGGTGTTGCCGTCATGTTCCAAAGTTTAAACTGGCTCTATAGCTATTTCTGTTCCAGTCACTGGAATGGGAGAAAAAGAAAGGAGAGTAATGTCTCATCATTTTAAGAGTGAGGTCCAGAAGTTGCATCCATTCCTTTGTCACATCTCATGGACAAGAATTTAATCAGATAGCTGTATATTTTCACAAAATACAGCTGGCAAATGTACTTTCAAACTGTGTGGCATTTGCTGGCTAAAAATCAAAGATCTGAGAACTAAAAAGAAAGGGAGAATGAATATGGGGGCAACTAGCAGTCTTTTCTGTAGTACCTCTCATAGCTGCCCATGCTCACAGAATGAAATCCAAGACTTGACCTAATCCAAGCCTTGGAGGTGATCTGGCTCCATCTGCTTCTCTTGTCACATTCCCATCACCCCCTGCCGCTCACTTGGCCCAATTAGGACCTCCTGCTTTCTGCTCCTGGAACGTGCCATGCATGTTTTGGCCTCAGGGTATTTGCACTTGCTATTTCTTTTGCCTTCAAAGCTCTAGTCAGATCTCTCTAGGTCTCTCTGCTTCTCATTCTTCAGGTCTCAGCTTAAATGCTACCTTCTTCCAGGAGCCTTCATCACTCACTCTTGTCAGAACTGTCTAGGATCCCAGAGGCCTACTTTGTTCAGTCACTTTCCATCACAGTTTTGTTGACTATCATTTTTTGCCAATCTGAGTTTATCTCTTTGTTTGTGTTCTTGTCTGCTTATCTCGCCCACACCACACCTTAGAATTTGGGCTTCCAGAGAGCAGGGACTTTACCGGTCCCACCCAGACTGGTACAGAGTGGGCCCTGACACATGATACTGACTCAAATATTTGCTGGGTGAACCAGTGGTCAGCCTAGGATCTGGCACGAGCATTTCCAAATAGCAGTGCTTCCGTTCAGTGCTGGGGATCATCTGCGGCCCCTGTCCTCTGCCTCCTGATGGGGCCCATCTGGTCAGAGACGAGGCCCCTCTGTGAGGGGTTCTGGCTTGTTACTCTGTGGCAGGTCGGCGGCATTGTTCCACAGTTTCACGTTCCACTGGCCCAACTCAGGCTGTTTTCATTCCTGAAACAGGTCTAAAAACCACTCCCTGGAGACTTGGAGAATGACTGAATTACCTGAAACGGAATAATTTGTTATAGCTTATTTAACCATGTGCAGAATGACTCTCAAACTGACTTCAATTAATGGGTCTTCCAAAGGATGCCCTCTTCCAACCCCCACTTGGCCCTGCACTGCCTCATCCCCTGTGTGCTTGGGGGAAGGTGAAGGATACAGTATTTATAACGAGCAAGTATGAGCAGTAGAATTCCCAGACGGTGACACAGGATGAGAACCTAGCCCCACAATAATAATCCTAAATGTTATTTATATGTCATTTCTCTGCCAGAGTCATTTAGGTAGCTCCCCAAAGGACCATGCAGGAAAATTTCCACTGTCAGCATGTGCCAAAAGTCTTAATAAGTAAGGTTCAGGGGGTTTTAATTAAAAAGAGTTCATTCAGTGGCCTTTCCCCAGCCAAAATAAAGTCTGTTCCAGAGAAGAGGGCTGCAGCCATCACCCTGGACCAGCACCATCTCCCCAGGACATTTCTTGAGGCCATTGATATGAGGGAGGCAGATTCCTATGCATCCTGAGACGTTGCTCTGCCACAAATGGAATTCCAGTGTCGAGAGCCAACTTTGCTAAAACGTTGTCAGCTCCCGTGGAGGAGGATGGCAAAGACCCTGAACACCGAGGGGAAAGCCACACAAGGGTTGTTATTTTTCAAACAGCGCTTAATGCAGTTTTAAGCAAAGATTTCTCAGGAGCAGGAACAAGTGTGGCTGTCAGTATAACTGTCAACTGTGAGTGAATTGGAACATCAGAAAGAGCATTTTAAAAACCTAGTAATCATTTTTACCCATTACTCTACAAATACGTTTCTACTTACTGATTCCCATGGGAATCAAAATGCTGTAAGGGGGGAGGAAGCCTCTTCTTTCAAGTCACACTGGAAGGAGGGCTTGCCAGAACGCCCAGGAGAAGGATTCAGGCTTCCAGATCCTTCTAAGGTTTGCAGTCTGCTGTCTGATGGGCCTGGGTCTCATCCACTAGACACAGCACGTACTTTTCAGCTGGTCCCTGATGGGCAGCCAGACTGCTGAGTTGGAAAAGGAAATGTTATGTGTTACCTGCCAGTCCTGGTGGATCATACACCTGGCATCTGTAGATTCTGCATGTTAAGCTGTTGGCCTGGTGACCCACAGAGTCCCAGGGAGTCCGTTTCCACTCAGAGAAAACAGCTATGATTGGCAATAGCAGCTAATGAATTCTTACTTGGAGACAAACATTGACTTCACCTTTGAGCCCCAAGGAGCCTTGGGAAAGATCAGGCTACTCAGAACTTTTTGAGGAATTTTACCTTAGAAAGGTGAATTTGGGCAAGATCTTGTCAGTGGGAGGACCAGGGGTCGGCATCCTATAGGCAGAGGGCTTCACAGATGGTGGGATCCAGCCACCTGCTCCCCAAGCAGGTCACTGTCTGAATCAGCTGCTAATCCCACCTAGAGGAATTTCCAGCACAGAGGGTTCATGTGACCTTGGAGAGGCACTTGATGTCAGAGTCAAGGGTGGGGAGGGGAGGCTTGTGACCAGCTCCCCTCCTTTTACAGTGGAAGAAGTCAAGGATCAGGGAGGTGTCAAGGTTGCTGAACTCCTTAACAGCACAGCTCAAATGTTTCCTGGACAGAAATTTCAAAGATTGGCTTTGGTGATGTGATAGATAAATATAGCCTAACATTTTGTTGTGAAAATGCTCCGGAGTTCTGAAAGCCAGGAGCAGATGCAGCTCCACAAGAAGCATGATAAGAATGCCCCCGCACGCCTGCTGCGGAACGCAAGGGCGGGCGCATTCCCCAGCTCCCACGGCAGCGTCTGCCCTGGGCCCTCGCGGGTCCAAGTGGACCCAAGCCCTTACTACCGCCGTGTCTTGGCCTGAACTCCCCAGCCTCGACAGGGAGGCTGATGACCCCACCAGGAATGAAAAGCAATGCCAGTTGTAGATTGCAGGATGATCAATGAGGACAGAACGACTGCTATTCCAGTGCCCCTGCGGTCAGATGCGGAGAAATAAAGAGGGAAATGAGGCAGCAGGAAGCACGTGAACATCTGCCCCAGTCACAAAGTCTGCCCGCTCTGGGGCAAAGTCCAGAGGGGCCTGCTCAGATCTCTAGCCTTTGTCCCTCTGTAGGTTTATAGTCCCTTGTTTCTGAGAGTTCATATTGTGTGCTCATATATTTCTGGTTACTAGGTGAGTGAAGCAAGCATTTCCTGGGGTTCAGTTCTGCCCAAGGCTCTAGGCTACATCAATGAACACAACACAGTCCCAGCCGGGAGAATCCCATGCAGGAAGCCCAGACCATGGAGAGCATGCCTGGTGAGAGTTCTGTGGAAGCAGGCTTGAGGAGCCAGGAATGACAGTGGGGAGGGAGCCCCAAAGTCTGGTTGTCTGAGCTGAGAACTACAGAAGGAACAAAGGTAACACCAAGACTGAATCTTCTGTTTCTGACGGATAAAGAACAGAGCTCTCGTGCTCTGAGCCAGGGGTTTGTCAGCAAACCTTCTCCATAAAGGTCCAGAGAGTCAACATTTCAGGCTTTGAAGGCCATGAGACCTATTTCAACCCCTCAGCGCTGCCCTGCAGCGTGAAAGCAGCTGTGGGCAATACATCCTCGAATGGGTGTGCCTGGGTTCCAATAAAACTTTATGTATAAAAACAGGCATTGGGTCAGATTGACCACAGGTTTTAGTTTGGGCACTTTATTCTAACCCATCAATAGGCCAAAACCCACTTCATGCTCACAACAAGGCTCTATGGTAGGTACAGATGGGAGAATGTAGGCAACGTGCTCAGAATAATACAGCCAGGGACAGGCAGAAGCAGAACCTGAGTTCAGGCTACCTGCCTTCATTGCGAAAAACCTTCACCTCGCCCATTTCCCTCATCCTTAAGATGCCTGAAAGTCACCATCACAGCCTTTCCCCTCTCCTTCTTCTCTCTTTCTGTCCTGGGTTTCTGGGTTCTTTGTCCTGAACATCCAGCACAGTGCCCAGCACTTCGGAGAAAGTATCAAAATAAGATAACACATAATCCCTGTGTTCCATCAGTTTATACTTCACTCAGGAAGACAAGAGGAAGAAGAAGAAGAAGGGGAGACAGGGAGACTTCCTTCCCACTCTGGAGGGCGTCCATCCCTGTAACCTTGCTATCGTTCCCCACCTCGGCCTTCCTGAGGATTCTAACTGGAGAGCCAGGAGACACTGGGTCCACGAAACTCTGTCCTTTGCCTCCCCACCTCCCAGGGTCAGGCTGCCCCCAGAGGCACTTGCTCTGCTCTGCTCCTCTGTGATATAGATAATTCAAGAGCAGGCTCTGTCCTACGGTGAAGCACCCTCCCCAGCGCTGCCTGTGACGGGGGCTGTGCTGTGCTGTGCTGTGCTGTGGACTCTGCTATTCTGATAGCAGATTTATCAACCATGAGGATGCTGTTTTGGTCTCCATATGCCCTTTTCTTTAGTCTGATTTCTCAATTAGTTTGTAGCTTGCTGGGCATGCATCCTTAATTGAGTCTATTGAATCCTCTGACAAATGATGCTAAGACAAGACAGGAGACACACCCTCTGCTTCCCTGGTCCCATTTTTAAAAAGCCCATGAGATATTTGGTACTGTAGAGTTCAGAGAGGGGAGAAGAGGTGCTAGGACCCCAGGAGGAGTGGACACTTTCACCCAGGAGATGGGCAGGACTTCAGGGATGAATATATCAACAGGCTAGGCTTTACATGTGTGTCATTGCTGCTTGGAATCAAGACATTGAGGATCCCATACTTCAAAAGACTTTCCCTCTTCTCTGGGAAAAGAGAGGAGTCTGTCCCCAAAGTCTTTTGTAGGACACAAAGGATAATTTCAAATATCCAGGGTATTTACTGAATCGTAGAACCTGGAACTATAGAGATAATTGATTGAGTCCGATTCTACAGGAACAAACGCTAAACGCAGGCTGCCTCAGAATCACCTGGGAAGTTGAAAAAAATACAAATGTCAGTTGCCACTCCATGGAGATTCTGATTCAGTAGTTCTAGGCCAGGAGTGGGATTGGTGGGGGGAGGTTATTTTAACAAGCTTCTTAGGCCATTAGGCAGCAAGGTTTGATCAGTCATCATTCATCTGAACCCTGCCAGTGATTGGAGCTCACCACCTCCCAAGACAGCCCTTCCTGACTCTTCATTTGAATATGGTGCCCAGTAAGTTCCGTTGCCTGGATCTGCCCATAGTCCCTTTTAAGTGCTGGGGGCAGCAACCAGTAGAACAACCCGTAAGGCGAAAGCACTGCGCTCTGTCCCCACCGTGAGAGACACACTCATCTTTCTCCCCCAGCTCTGTCTCCCTCAGGGTTTGACCTCACATCAGAGCATCCAATCACGTCTGCGTGTTCCCATTTGCATGCAGGTCTGACAACTCCAGTCTCACATTGGAATTGATCACTGACTTCCAGGCACCCGACCCAAAGCTAGTTACTCTGACATCTCTGACAAGGCTTAATTTATTCTTTCTTTCTTCTTTTCCTTTTTTCTCCTCTCTTATCTACTTCTCTCCACCTTCACTGAGGTGCTTAAGTGATGTACATAAGCTGCAAAAAAAAAAAAATGGTGTCAACAGCACTGATGCCTTTTGGAGGCTCTGAGGAGAGTCTGTTTCCTTGTTTCTTGCAGTTTCTTGAAGCTACTTGTATTCCTTGACTCATGTTCCCTTCCTCACGTGGAAAATGTGAGGAAAAATCTCCGTTTTCCAGGTGGCACTAGAGGTAAAAGAACCAGCCTGCCAATGCAAAAGATGCAAGGACATGGGTTTGATCCCTGGGTCTGATTCCTGGGTCAGGAAGATCCCCTGGAGAAGAAATGGGAACCCACTCCAGTATTCTTGCATGAAGAATTGCATGGACAGAGGAGCCTGGTGGGGCCACAGTCCAGGGGGTCGCAAAGAATCAGACACGACTGAGCACTCCTGCATGCTCATGAAACAATTGCCACAATAAAAATTGTGACTATATCCATCAGTCCCCCAAGTATTCCCTCACCCCTTAGTCATCCCTTCCTCCTACTTCTCGTCTCCAAGGTGACCACTGAGCTGCTTTTTGCTTGGCTGTTTTTGGACCAGGAGCTCTCCCCTGGTCTTGTCCCAGGCCAGTCACCCACCTGAGATTGATATCACTGACCAGTGCTGGAGGGTTCCAACCTCAGACTTCCTCCCAATCCTGCACCCTCCTTAGCCCTTCAGCCGGGGCTTGAAAAGCTCTCCTAGCCTCTAGATGATACTGGATGCATTTATCTCATCTTATACACGATAAGTCTTCACTGTTCATGGCTAATATAGTTATTATTATAATAATAATGACTACATATATAATAACTATTCTGTACCAGAAACTGAATTCTATAATAATACATGATAATAATTACTTTTTTCTGTTAACCTCACCCTAACCATATAAAGAAGGTCCTCATTTCTCCCTCTTGTCCATGAGGGGACATCATGACTGACTTAGTCAAACATCTTGCTGAAATCTACTATTCTGTAGATTCTTCTGCTATAATAATTTGAATCTTCACCATAACAGATTTGCTTCCTCTGAAAAGCACTATTTCTCTCATTAGAGACTTGACTGGTGTGTGTATTGTACCCTCAATAAAATAAAGGACTCTCCAGATTCAGAGTCACTCATAATATACTATTATTCTGTATTGATCTTGTTTCTAGTCAACAAGAACTTTTAGATATTTTGTAAGCAGTCTGGATTCAAATAAATATTGCTTGACTTCTCTAAAAGCCTTTTGATATGGCTGATTTCCAAAATGATCATAGAGATACTCCTGTTTGCCTTGGCAGAGGATGTGAAAGGCAGGGTGACCCCTCCTAATCCTACCACGAGCAAGTGCACAGTGAATTCTGCTATTGGGAATTTATTTATATCAGCCTGGAATCTCTAGAACTTTTGATATGGTTTTAGCATTTTCTCTCAGGAAAGGTGATTTTCTGGGTAAAATGTAACTGTAACATTAGAGAACCACTAGCATTAAAAACGGAGAAGGCAATGGCAAGCCACTCCAGCACTCTTGCCTAGAAAATCCCATGGATGGAGGAGCCTGGTAGGCTGAGTCCATGGGGTCACTCAGTCGGACACGACTGAGAGACCTCACTTTCACTTTTCACTTTCACGCATTGGAAAAGGAAATGGCAACCCACTCCAGTGTTCTTGCCTGGAGAATCCCAGGGACGGGGGAGCCTGGTGGGCTGCCGTCTGTGGGGTCGCACAGAGTCGGACACGACTGAAGCGACTTAGCAGCAGCAGCAGCAGCAGGATTAAAAAAAAATAGTAGCAAAGATGTCATCTAAATTCACAGCATATTTTATTGCCAAATGTGAAATAATATACATTGTCCCTTGGACAGCAAGGAGATCCAACCAGTCCTTCCTAAAGGAAATCAGTCCTGAATATTCATTGGAAGGACTGATGCTGAAGCTGAAACTCCAATACTTTGGCCACTTGATGAGAAGAACTGACTGACTGGAAAAGACCCTGATGCTGGGAAAGATTGAAGGCGGAAGGAGAAGGGGACGACAGAGGATGAGACAGTTGGATGGCATCACTGACTTGATGGACTTGAGTTTGAGTAAACTCCAGGAGTTGGTAATGAACAGGGAGGGCTGGCGTGCTGCAGTCCATGGGATTGCCAAGAGTCAGACACAACTGAGCGACTGAACTGAACTGAACTGAAACAATACAAATTCGATTTACATTAAATATGTGGAAAATATCAACAACAGTAAAGCTTATTTATGTCAAGATCCGTCGTTTTAAGGTGCAGGAAGCTAGTTTATTCAGTTTCACAGACATAAACCATGACTGAATCCAGTGTCACTTCATTGTAGGGACCCCTACACCTGTCTACCCACTAAGATATGGAATAACCAGTCTGTTACTGAGGTCCAGGGCTTTCCCAGCAGACTTGGATCCACAGCACTGTCTCTGGTTCAGCTCTGACTTCACGGAGCTGCCTCTTCTCAGTGGCTACATATAAAGCTGATTTTCCAAAGTTCTTTAGATCAAGCTTATTTTCATTCTCATTCATTCATTCATTCAACAAATATTTATCCAGCACCTACTACATTTTGGGGCTTCCCTGGTGACTCAGAGGGTAAAGCGTCTACCTGCAATGCGGGAGACCCAGGTTCAATCCCTGGGTTGGGAAGATCCCCTGGAGAAGGAAATGGCAACCCACTCCAGTACTCTTGCCTGGAAAATTCCATGGACTTAGGAGCCTGGTAGGGTCCATGGGGTCACAAAGAGTCAGAAATGACTAAGCAACTTCACTTTCACTTTGCTATATTTTAGACACTTGTGATGTAACAGTAAACAAAATAGAAAAAGTCATAGAGATTGTATTACAGACAGTAAACAGAAAAAATCAGTAAATATATACCATGAACTTCCAGATGTTCAAGCAGGTTTTAGAAAAGGCAGAGGCACCAGAGATCAAATTGCCAACATCCACTGGATCATGGAGAAAGCAAGAGAGTTCCAGAAGAGCATCTATTTCTGCTTCATTGACTATGCCAAAGCCTTTGACTGTGTGGATCACAATAAACTGTGGAACATTCTGAAAGAGATGGGAATACCAGACCACCTGACCTGCCTCTTGAGAAACCTGTATGCAGGCCAGGAAGCAACAGTTAGAACTGGACATGGAGCAACAGACTGGTTCCAAATAGGAAAAGGAGTATGTCAAGGCTGTATATTGTCACCCTGCTTATTTAACTTATATGCAGAGTACATCATGAGGAATGCTGGGCTGGAAGAAGCACAAGCTGGAATCAAGATTGCCGGGAGAAATATCAATAACCTCAGATATGCAGATGACACCACCCTTATGGCAGAAAGTGAAGAGGAACTCAAAAGACTCTTGATGAAAGTGAAAGGGGAGAGTGAAAAGTTTGGCTTGAAGCTCAACACTCAGAAAATGAAGATCATGGCATCTGGTCCCATCGCTTCATGGGAAATCGATGGGGAAACAGTGGAAACAGTGTCAGACTTTATTTTTTGGGGCTCCAAAATCACTGTGGATGCTGATTGCAGCCATGAAATTAAAAGACGCTTACTCCTTGGAAGGAAAGTTATGACCAACCTAGATAGCATATTAAAAAGCAGAGACATTACTTTGCCAACCAAGGTCCGTCTAGTCAAGGCTATGGTTTTTCCAGTGGTCATGTATGGATGTGAGAGTTGGACTGTGAAGAAAGCTGATCGCCGAAGAATTGATGCTTTTGAACTGTGGTGCTGGAGAAGACTCTTGAGAGTCCCTTGGACTGCAAGGAGATCCAACCAGTCCATTCTGAAGGAGATCAATCCTGAGTGTTCACTGGAAGGACTGATGCTAAAGCTGAAACTGCAATACTTTGGCCACCTCATGCGACGAGTTGACTCACTGGAAAAGACTCTGATGCTGGGAGGGATTGGGGGTGGGAGGAGACAGGGACGACAGAGAATGAGATGGCTGGATGGCATCACTGACTCGATGGACATGAGTTTGAGTGAATTCTGGGAGTTGGTGATGGACAGGGAGGCCTGGCATGCTGTGGTTCATGGGGTCGCAAAGAGTCGGACACGACTGAGCGGCTGAACTGAACTGAACTGATATATGGTATAGTATACAATGATAGGTGCTGAGATGAAAAATAAAGACAGAAAAAGGATAGGAAGTCATGTGTGTGTATATGTGTGTGTTTTTGTTGGCAGAAAGCTTACAGTTTTGGAAACTGAGGTTCACAGGACATAGTGCCTAAAACTGAAGCTTGTATGCTGCTGCTGCTGCTGCTGCTTAGTCACTTCAGTCGTGTCCGACTCTGTGTGACCCCATAGACGGAAGCCCACCAGGCTCCCCCATCCCTGGGATTCTCCAGGCAAGAACACTGGAGTGGGTTGCCATTTCCTTCTCCAATGCGTGAAAGTGAAAAGTGAAAGTGAAGTCGCTCAGTCGTGTCCGACCCTTAGCGACCCCACGGACTGCAGCCTACCAGGCTCCTCCATCCATGGGATTTTCTAGGCAAGAGTACTGGAGTGGCTTGCCATTGCCTTCTCCGAGAAGCTTGTATGCATTTACTCTTAATTAATTAGTTAATTAATTGATTGATATACAGTTCAGTTCAGTCACATCAGTTGTGTCCGACTCTGTGCGACCCCATAGGCAGCCCACCAGGCTCCGCTGTCCCTGGGATTCTCTAGGCAAGAACACTGGATTGTGTTGCCATTTCCTTCTCCAATGCATGAAAGTGAAAACTGAAAGTGAAGTCGCTCAGTCATGTCTGACTCTTAGCGACCCCATGGACTGTAGCCTACCAGGCTCCTCCGTCCATGGGATTTTCCAGGCAAGCATACTAGAGTGGGGTGCCATTGCCTTCTCCCTGTGGAATACTACTCAGCCATAAAAAGAATGAAATTTTGCCATTTGAAACGATAGGGATGGCCCTGGAGGGTTTCATATTCAGTGAACTAAGTCAGGCAGAAAAAGACAAATATATTATGCTATCACTTATATGTGGAATCTAAAAAATAAAACAAATGAATATAACAAAACAGAAACAGACTCACAGATATAGAGGACAAACGTGCTTTTTCTTTATTGGCAAGAAAATTCTTGGAAAACTAGAGTGAGAGATAGGAGTTAGTGAGACAGGAAGGGCAGGAGAATCAATGTAAGAATCAATGCTGGTTCCTCCGTATCCATTGCTTGGTATCAAGTACAACCAATCCCTGCATCTCCCAGGACCGACTTCTAAGAGATCAGCTGAGATTTCTGTCTAAAGGGAAGATTAAGAAGAGATGGACCCGAGGTCGTGATGTGTTGAGGATATCTGATACAGCCAGAGTGGCCAGAGATAGGTGGCCTATCAAGAAGGTGACATTTAAGTGAAGGTCTGAAGTCACATGATTATGTGGGAGGAGAGCACTTCAAGGCAGGGGGAGTGAATGCCCAGCATGTTCATGGGTGTTGGGGAGCAGGGGAAAGTCAAGGCAGCAGCAGAGGTGTGAGGGGAAAGGATGTACAAGGAGAGAAGGTTGGGGAGCCCCTGTTGGTCGGTTCATGTGGGGCTACAGATCTTAGAAGGGTTTGGGGTTTTCCTCCCAGTATGGTGGGCTTCCCTGGTGGCTCAGTGGTGAAGAATCCACCTGCAATGCAGGAGACCCAGGTTTGATCCCCTGGGTTGAGGAGATTCCCTGAAGAAGGGAATGGCATCCCACACCAGTATTCTTGCCTGGAGAATCGCATGGACAGAGGAGCCTGGCGGGCTACAGTCCACGGGGTCACAAAGAGTCAGACAGGACTGAGAGAGTCACACTTTCACTTTCCCAGTATGGTGGAAATCACTAGATGTGTATGGGGTTGAGGGGTGGATTCCATGCTCTGCCTAACATTTCTAAACGAGCAGACTCTGGGGCTGCAGGGTAGTCTCCAGAGGCCAGGGTACAAGCAGGGCAACTGGCCAGGAGGTCACTGTGGTTCCAGATCCTGGGTGATGGTGACTTAGACCAAGTGTAGCCGTGCCAGTGCTGAGCGGTGGTTGGGTTCTGGGTATGTTTTGAAGGCACAACATCAAAAGTACTGGATGGACTGGGTGTGTAGGACAGGAGAGAAAGCGGGGAGCCAAAGATGTTCTCAGGGTTCCTGTTCTGGGCAACAAGAAGAATGCACTTGCTGTTTACAGATGTGTGGAGGTCTATGATGAGAACTGGGCTCAAGGCAGAATAGTAGGAGCTCCGCTTCCAATGTCTAATGTTTGGGGTGGCGAGTAGGCAGCTGGATGGTGGAGAGATTCACGCTAGAGATGCCGGTGTGGGACCGCCAGCAGGTAGATCACATTTAAAGCTACCAGTCTGGATGGGATCTCCCAGAGGGTGAGTGGAGGTAGAAAAGCAGAGGGGCCTGAGGCCTGAGCCTGGAGTGCTTAGAGGTTGGGAGGATGAGGAAGAACCAACCAAGAAGACTGAGAAACAACCAGGCAGACGGAGGGAGAGCCAGGGGCTGCAGAAGGCTTGGAGCTACGTATGAAAAGGCGTTACATGAGGGCTAATTGCAGAGGAAGAACAACGTGGTGGAAGGCTGACCCCTCATTTGTTGGCATCTCTGCAAGTCATGGCCTGCCTTGTAGCTCAGTTGGTAAAACATCTGCCTACAGTGCAGGAGACCCAGGTTCGATTCCCGGGTCGGGAAGATCCCCTGGAGAAGGAAGTGGCAGCCCACTCCAGTATTCTTGCCTGGAGAATCCCATGGAGAGGAGCCTGGCGGGCTAGCATCCCTGGGGTTGCAAGAGTCGGACATGACTTGGCGACTAAACCACCACCACCTGCGGGTCAGTCTGCCGTGAGGTTCTCATCATTTCCTCTGTGAACTTTCTCATCTGTGGAATAGCGACAGTAGCATCTTTCTTAAAAAGCTGCTAGAAGATTCTACAAACAGCCTCAGAAGCTGTGACGATGCACACCAGCTGCGATGATAAACCGTGTGATTCAGGCAGGAGGCCTTCCCGTCATGTGTCACACCGACGGGCTCGGCCTGAGCCCTCTCGCTCTGTCTCTTTCACGCTCACTTTCTCCACTTCTTTTTGCCTCTTTCTCTTTCTTTTTGCCCTTCTCTCTCATTATTCCTTCCTCCCTCTATTCTGTTTTCCTGGAGGACACAGTTGTGCTTTAGAGCTTAGTATTTCTAACACACGAATAATAGGAGGTCAAATGTGACTTTTTCTGTTCTTTCTGTGTTTTCAGTTTCGATTAAGGTCCCCAAAGCCTGAGAACAGTAGATGTTAGATCACGCCTAGAAGAAACGCTAAGAGACGGTGAAGTTGATTTTGACTCTCACGGTCCACCTTGGGGTATAAAAATAAACCCTTGAAAGAGGCAAAAGGCAGAGAGTGAGGAATTCTTTAGAGAGCTATCAGCACTGGGAGTTCCCCTCACGTGAAGCCAAGGGAACCACAAGTACCTTTCAGGGGGTGGGACACGCATCCCTGGACATGTGGGGACTCCCAGATCTGCTTCCTCTTGTGTGTCGGGGGATCTAAAGACTGGAGGTTGGCTAAGGTGCTGGCCAGCACCAGGTGAAGCCGAGACCGTATGGGTCTCCTGGATAACAAAGCCTTCCCGTGTTCCCTGTTTCTTGTTTGTAGGGAACAGACTCCAGCCTCCATGACCTTCCCTGAGTTCCAAAGGGCAGATTCAAACAGTTGCTAATCAGGGAAGGGAGGGGATGCAGAGACAAGGGAGAAACAGTCAATAAACAGTAGTTCCCAGCAGCCCTGGGGCGGTTCTGCCCCAAGGGATACACATAACAGTATCTTAATGCTATTTATAAAACTAAAACCCCCAAGAAATGCAAGATGGCAGCAATCTTCATTCCAGAGAAGACCATCTGAGGCCACATTAAAGGAGTGCAGGCCCCGCACACACCCTCAACTTATTAACCCTTGAACTACTGCTATAAAGATTTTCACCAAATCCCTCCAGATTGAGACACGCAGTTTTCAGGGGCACAAGCCTCCTGTATCCCTCTTTGCCTGGCAAAGAAAAAAGCTATTCTTTTCTACTTCACCAGAAATTCTGTCTCCCAGGTTCAACTGGGCACAAGAGCACGGTGACTTGAGTTTTTGGCGTCAGAAGGACATGACTGCTCAGTATGGAGTCAAATGCCCAGAGCTGTGTCGTCCCAAGTGCCAGTTTAATGGGAGAAATCCAACTAGAAGTCATCTTGGGAGGGATCCTGGCCAAGAGGACACGGGCACAGTGGGGCAGCCCCGGTGGAGGTATGTGGTGTGAAGTAGGGACTGCCTGATGCCGGGGCAGATCTTAGGGAGCAACATGAGGTATCACTCACGGCAAGGGTAATGGAGTCTTCAGAGCTGGGTCGCCCAGGTCAAATCCATGCTCAGGCATTTTCTAATTATGGGCAAGTGAGGTTACCATCTTTGTTCTTGAATTTCCCTGTTGCGCTATCTAGTCCCAGGAAGCCCCACCACTAGCTTACATCCTTCAGGTCTGTCAAACTTTCTCCTCTAACCCTTTCTGCCCTGCACTCAAGCCTGAGGGTCTTGAACCAGACGCAATAAGTTGGAGGCAAAGTTAAGGAGAGAGAAGTCTCCCCCCTCTCCTGACTAAGAGACTCAAGTCTCTTCCTTCCTCCCCCTCCCCCAATAAATTCCCACCCTAAGCCAGGCTCAAGTTGGGGAAAAGGGAGGAACTTTAAATAAACAAAAGAAAAAGATGGGTAAGAGATTGCATTGGTGTGGCGTGGAGCTCTTTGATCTGGAGCTACAAGGTCTGTTCGGGGTGTTACTCAGGGTGGGGAGGATCAAGACCACCGGGGCTCTTACGGAGGACTTACAGGAAGGAGCCAAGGCACTTTCTGCTGAGCCAGTCTTGTCCAATAAACTTATTCAACAAATGCAAGTTTAGAGGCCATTTTGAAACTGGCTTTTCCAGCCAATGCTTCCAATCCCTGCTACCCTCTGACTCCAGGGTTTATGTAAATGATGGTATTATTTCTGAGGGTTGATCACTTCCCTTCCCTGACATCTGAATATTGCCTGAAATACTGAAGTTTCTGATTTCTCTAGAAGAATCCTGGATACATTCTGAGATGACCAATGGTGGAGCATTTGGCCTCAAGACAAATCATCCATGAAGACTTTAGAAACGTTTTCAGTGGTTTTGATTTTTGACAGAAGTTTGGTGACTTCCCTGGTGGCTCAGATGGTAAAGAATCTGCCTTCAATGCAGGAGACCTAGGTTCAGTCCCTGGGTCAGGAATATCTCCTGGAGAAGTGAATGCCTACCCATTCCAGTATTCTTGTCTGGAGAATTCCCTGGACAGAGGAGCTTGGTGGGCTACAGTCCGTGGGGTTGCAAAGAGTCAAACACAATTGAATAACTAACACTTTACTGACTTATTCTCCAAGGTTTAGTAATCTTTCTCAGTTTTTCTAAGTGTCTTGATAATTCCTTATTCTTGAGTAATTTTCTAATTTCCTTTTTTAAATTTTTTGCTGTCATATTTTCTGAGAGATCCTCCCGTGCCTTGAAACTTCTAGTTCACATTTCAGATTGTCCCTGAATTACATGCCTTCCTGGTCTGACTGTGCAGGTATCTTTCATTTTGGCAAATAACAGTTACCAGCTGTGATGAAAATATGGAATCAGTGCTTGAGGACTGACTCAGAAGATGGTCTTCCTGCCGGACAGATGGTACCTTCAGCATTACTCAGACCTACCATCTAAGCCTGTGTGGCCTTGGATGTGTGCCTGAGGTCAAGGGTCAAGCCAACTTGTCAGTGGGCCAGCCTAGCAGATGGGTGAGGATGGAGAGACAGCAGGTCTAAAGAGGAGACTGTGTGCAGGGAGAGAGGGGAGCATTTCACCACCTTCCCAAAGGGGCCCTTGTACTTGGACACAAAAGTTACAGTTTACCGTGGGAGGGGGTCATCTCAAGAGAGATTTCTAAACATCCCCAGTCAAGTGCCCTCGAGTGTGAGATCAGTGAGAGAGCTCTGAATCTCAGCCTTTATCTGAATTGACCAAAACAACACTTTTGGGAGAGAAAACTGGAACTTTCCATAGACTTATCATTTTCTCTCTCCTGGCAAACCCTGAGAGTGGAGTGAGCTCTCCCTTGGTGTGGTCCTGCGTGACCCGGACCCTGGAGCCCCTGATGGTGCTGGGGCAGGATGGGGTGGGGGGAAGGTAGTCCGGTCTTGCAGAGAAAATGGGTTTTTAGGACTCTCCCTCTTCTTTCTCTATGGTATTTCCCCCTCTCCCTTTCTTCTGCAAAGCGTTTGTGCCATAAATACCCCGTCTCTGTACAGCTGACATTCTGGAGTCACCTCTATTTGTGGCAGGTGGCTGGCTCTGGGTCCCGCCAGCCAAGTGTCATGAATGCCTTGCAGGGGACAGGGCTGGGACAATAAAGAACATCATGTGCTGCTCTGAAGATCTGCATTTATTTTAGTTCAACAGGCAACATGCTTACCTGGCCAGGAAGATTGGAAATACCAGGCTTCCAGTGTGCTCATTCCGGGACTCACTAAAATTTCTAGGGAAAGCTGGAGGCAGCTTAGCAGGGTAGTGCCACTTGGGGTTTTGTAGACGAAGAGGGAAGGGTAGTGGCACCCATGCAGACGGGGGAGCCCTGCTAATGGCATGTGAGTGTTCTAATTCCAGGGTACAGTAAAGGCAAGCTTTAAAACTCAGCTCTAACCTTAGGCTGGGGATCCGAGTTTGAAAGATCTGATTCCCTTCACCCAGAGAAGGTGTCTTTCAATGGTGTATAGTGTTCAGTATTATAATTAAAGAACCATATAATTGGGAAGGAGATGTGTCCCAGCATCTCAGCTGGACCTACGCTGGACGCTGCCTTTATACAAGGATGTGCGTATCAAAAGGGACTTACGCCATGTTCAATACTGCACTCCTAGCTTTGGTTCATTGCCTCTGTGTGTGTGTGCATGCTCAGTTGTGTCCCACTCTTTGTGACCCCATGGACTGTAGCCTGCCAGGCTCCTCTGTCCATGGACTTTTCCAGGCAAGAATACTGGCGTGGGTTGCCGTTTCCTTTTCCAGGGGCTCTTCTCAACCCGGGGATCAAACCCGTGTCTCTTGCATCTCTTTTCTCGGCAGGCGGATTCTTTCCCACTGTGCCACCTGGGAAGCCTTCCTTACCTCTCTCCAGAAATTATTTAACAAACCTCACTATCTGTTACACGTTATCCTCAGCACCTGGCAATTGTCAGCGCACTCTGTTCTCATAGCAACTGTATGACATAGGTACTCTTCCATTTGTGTTTTACAGATGAGACAGTAAGTAACTTCTGCAAGGTCGCAGCGAGCGCGATGCAGACTGGGATTTGAAACCTACTCCAGAGTGTGTCCTCTCAAGGATTCAGCTTTGTTTTATACCCCATGTACGTGCGTGTGTGCCAAGTCACTTCAATCGTGTTCAACTCTTTGTGACCTTAGGGATGGTAGCCCTCCAGGCTCCTCTGTCCATGGGATTCTTCAGGCAAGAATACTGGAGTAGGTTGCTGTTCCCTTCTCCAGGGGATCTTACCAACCCAGGGATCCAACCCAAGTCTCTTACATCTCCTGCACTGGCAGACAGGTTCTTTACCACTAGCATCACCTGGGAAGCCCCTTTATACCCCACGTGCCGTCCTGTGCTTTGTCACTCAGTCGTGTCTGACTCTTTGAGACCCCACGGACTGTACCTGCCAGGCTCCTCTGTCCATGGGGATTCTCCAGGCAAGAATACTGGAGTGGGTGGCCATGCCCTCCTCCAGGGGATCTTCCCAACTCAAGGATCGAACCTAAGTCTCCCGCATTGCAGGAAGATTCTTTACCAGCTGAGCCACATGGGAAGCCCAAGAATACTGGAGTGGATAGCCTATCCCTTTTCAGGAGATCCTCCCCACCCAGGAATTGAACCAGGGTGTCCTGCATTGCAGGCAGATTCTTTACCAGATGAGTTACCAGGGAAGCCCTTTATACCCCTTAACTATAGCTAATTAACAACACATATATTTTGTGTCTTTCTCCCCCACCAGATGGGGAACTGCCCATGGACAAGGATTGTGTCTGGTTTACCTTTGTTTCTTCCCAGCAAGTAACACAGCATCTAGTTGGCGTCTAGTGAATGTGTTTTTAGCCACAACCCTTGGCACCAGCGGCCATGCCATTATCTCCTCTGTGGCACAAATTGTAGAATAAGCAGCTTTCATTTTGGTGTTGCACCCCAGCTGCTGTTCAGACTGTTTGCTGCACTCCTCCTGGAGCTCTGTGCCCTTGACACTTCCTGAATGTTTATTGTTGCAGGAAGTAGCTCGGGATGAATAGCTGGCTGCCAACTAGGTGTGACCAGCCTCTTGGGTCTGTTTGTTCTGGCCAGAGATAGCCACTCCCGGCACAAAGGAGCACTTTTGAGAGTGCCTCCTCCCTCAAGATTTCTCCCTCTGCCCCGGGAAGCTGCCTAGCAACTTCCCTTCTTCCCTCTCTCCCTGCTTCCCGTGGAGCACCATTCCTATTTTCATTACCCCGTCACCAAGCCCCCAAGCTCACTGCCGTGCTCTTGCATCTCTCTGCCTCATTATCCCATCCTCAAACTTCACACGGACTCCACTTCCCAAACAAACTCACCCTGACCCAGAAAGCGTCCCTCATTTTCTGATTCTTTACATCTCTGCAGAAGTCTTTTACAACGTCCTTTCGATATTTAACCTCAAGATCAAACTTACAAAGAAAAGAGGGGGAAAAAACCCAAAACAAACAGAACTATGGACTGGAGTTTCCTAAGAGGTTGATTCAAGCTTCAGGTAAGTGAGATATTTTCACTTATTGTGGCACCATGAAATGTTTTTGCTCGTTGTCCCACTGCAGATCCTAGAAGAAAGGGAATCCCCCAGCTCTGTCTCTGGAAGGCCATTGGCACTAACGGCATGCTGATTGCTGGAGCATTTGCCATCATTTTCCCTGCTGATGGCTAAAGGCACAGTCCTTGGAGACAGGCAGCAGAGGGCACATCTCCACCCCAACTCCTCCACAGGGACAGGCAGGCTCCTTGGACAGCAGAAGGGGAGTCACCCTGGGAGTGATGTTGGGTCAAGACATTTACTTGATCCCAGCTCTGAGTTTTCACACGCATGTGTCTCTAACCTACTGTCTCCAGACTATGCTTCATCTACTAGAGAAAGACACAACATACCACCCCAGTCCTGGCAGAAGATGAGCGGTTGGAGCCCATGGCTTTATTTCACCCAGAACACAAAACAAGCAACCCTCTGCCTTCTATAGCACACAAGCAGCACCCCCAAAGTGACAAGTTGCTGATATGATGCTGTGCTTACTTGCTCAGTCGTGTCTGACATTTTCTGACCCCATGGACTGTAGCCCACCAGGCTCCTCTGTCTGTGGGGATTCTCCAGGCAAGAATACTGGAGTGGGCTGACATGCCGTCCAATCTTTCCCACCCAGGGATCGAATCCAGGTCTCCCACATTGCAGGTGGATTCTTTACCATCTGAGTCACCAGGAAAGCCCAAGAATACTGGAGGGGGTAGCCTATCCCTTTTCCAAGGGATCTTCCCAACCCAGGAATCAAGTCAGAGTCTCCTGCATTACAGGTAGATTCTTTCCCAGCTGAGCTACCAGGGAAGCCCTGCTGATTAGATATTAGGACTCAAAAGCACCTAGATACTGTGGTGGTCGCCAACATTGTCTGTGGTTTAGAACCACCCTCAAACACAGATTCCCAACTCTGCACGGCTCACAGGGACCCCTGCATCCTGACCAGAGCAGCCTGAAGAGGGGCCTGGGTAAGTTCAAGGACAGCACAGGTGGGTGTGCCTTTGCCAGTGGTCAGACAGCAGGGGGTTTTGGACTCCCTCAGGATCACCACGTACAGCTGTTGAGGTTGCACACCATACCCCCTGCACGGCCACGTGGGGCAGCTCATTATCATTCAGTTGTAGGGAGTGTCCTTTCCTCTTACCTTCATCCTCCCATTTTCCCATTCTTATTTCTATTCTACCTGAACAAATAGCCTTTTGTATACTGCACGTATTATCTCTTCTTTTTCTGAAGACTGGTTTCCCAGGACAGGAGCGGTAAGGGGGATGGAAGCAGGGGAGGGATCGGATCTGAGCCCAACCTCACCTTTCCCTGGCTGGATCCAGACTCGCGAGTTCTCCTTCTCTGAGTGCCCAGCCCCGGTCTAAATCTAGGTCTGACAGCAGGAGCGTAGGAGTGGGCAGGTGGGAGAAGCTGGCTCCCAGGTCTACAAGGATCTGCACAGTCTAGTAATAAAATTCTTTATCGAAACTCCCTGTTTTTTTTATGGCAGTTGCACCAGAATAGTGATTTCTTCTTTATCTCTTAGGCTCAGCAGACTAGGTTCTGTTAAAATTACTGCCACAATCCAGGTCCATAGAACTGGAGGACACGGATGTGGCGGGTAGAGCACACTGATTTATGTCACAGAATTAATTCTGCTCCACAGTTTCTCCTTCCTGCAGAATTTCTTTCAAGGTGTTAAGTGCTGAGCTTTGGGGACAACTTTGCTAAATGGAGCAAGACTGGGGGGAAAATGCCTTGTCACCCTCAAGTAGGTATGTTAATACGCTGTCACAGTACCGTTATGTTAATAATAGCACTGCTATTATTGAGTGTTTGCTGTTTACTGAGTGCTTGCTCAATGCCAGGCACTTAGATAATAAATGCTTTATGTCGATTGTCCCACTAGGTTCTTTTTTAACAACCCTGTGAAGTAGGTGGCAGTAACCTTTCCCGTTTTGCAGATGAGACAACTGAGGATCGCAGAGACTAACCTCTGATAGCTGAGTATCATCTGGACGCCTCCTTCCAGATGACCTACAGGTAACTTTAACGATTCATTCTGCTGGGATTAATTTCTCTCCTACATCAAAAAATCCACACCCAACCAAAGGAAAATCAAGAAACACTCTTAATTACTAATACTGCAGCAGCAGCTGGGAATTATGCCTCCCTGGACTCCCTGGACCCCCTGGTGACTGTTAGTTTTTAACACCACCCCTCCCCTCTCTGCTCAGGCTCCTCCTAATGCACTTGGGCACAAATATCTGTTTGATTCACTGGAAGGATGTTTCAGTGAACCTGCTTGCCCTGCATTTCTCGGTCTAGTTTGCAGAAAAAAGGGGGAATAATGTGACTTTCAGATCAAGAGAAAACGTTGAGGGATGGCTTGGCTGTGTTGGCCATGGCCTCTGCTGCCCCCAGCTCTGCTCATGGAGCCAGCACATGCTTTCCTCCCAACTTGTCTGAGGTCTGTAATCTCAGAGCCAATGCATTTCTGGGAAAAGCAAGATGAACTATGGGCTTCCCTGGTGGCTCAGTCGGTAAAGAATATGCCTGCAATGCAGGAGACCTGGGTTCGATCCGTGGTTCAGGAAGACCCCCTGGAGGTGGGAGTGGTTACCCGCTCCAGTATTCTTACCCAGAGAATTCCATGGACAGAGCAGCCTGATGGGCTGTTGTCCTTGGGGTCACAGAGAGTCGGACATGACTGTGTAACCAACACACACACACACACACAAACTACACTGTCACAGTTGCTACTCCTGAAAAATGAGTTCACAGACCAAGGAATGGAAGCCAAGAGAAACAGTAAGCCATCCTCTCCTCGCGTCATCCGTCTGCAGGTTTTGATCAAATCAGGGGAACAGAGAACCACCAAACTCTCACAAGAAACAAGAGTCCTTCAATAACCAAGGCTCAGCAGTACAGATCAAACAATTTAAAACTTGAATCAGACCCTCCTTGATAATTTACTGTTGCCCCAACACAACATCGCACAACTGTGCAGGTTGAACACTGAACAGCCTAGGGAGCATCATTTCAAACATTACAAATAGAGAATTCTTCTGTATTGATAGCAATGTATTACAGGTAGAACATGGCGAAGTATCTCGATGAAGGGATGCCACTTTCTAATTCATACCAAGGTGCCATATGGGCGAGCCGTGACTCCTGGTGAAGAAGGCAGATGGCTCAGCGGCAGGGGAACCCTGAAATGGGGACAGCAGTGGACAGGAGGTCTGCGTGGAGAGGCGAAGAGCACCTGAGTTTTAAGTCTGCTTTGCCATTTACCAACACTGACTCTGCATAAGTTCCGTCCCTTCTGAGTCTCAGTTCTCACCTATATCATGGGCATTAAGGATGACTTCCCAATATTACAGATTCATTGTTTGGATTAAGAAAATACATAATAAGCCATAATGGAAAAGAATCAAAGAAAAGAATATAGATATATACATATATATGTATAACCAAATTACTTTGCTGTACATCTGAAACTAACACATTATTTTAACACAAATAACGATGTGAAGAACGGACTCATAGGAAAAGACCCTGATGCTGGGAAGGATTGAAGGCGGGAGGAGAAGGGGACGAGAGGGTGACAGAGTAGGGTGGCATCACCGATGCAGTGGACATGAGTCTGAGCAAGCTCTGGGAGCTGGTGATGGACAGGGAAGCCTGGCGAGCTGCAGTCCATGGGATCACAAACAGCTGGACATGACTGAGCGACTGAACTGAACGCATTATTGTAAATCAACTATACTTCGGTAAAAAAAAGAATATACAGGTATGATAGAAAAGCATTGGGAAATGAAATAAAATAAAAATCTGTAATCCCTCCACCACATACACACACAAAGACAGAGAAAGTGTATATACGCAAGTGTACGTGCATGTGTGCCAGGCTATCTATCTATCACTGGCCTATGCTAGGCACTCAGAGAATTATGGCTGTTCTTATCATAAACCAGAAGAGTCCAAGTTGAAACCAAGATTTTTGGTTGGCAGCATGACTTAGCAGTTCTGCTCATGTCTCCCAGCCAACCTCCAAATAGGAAAATGACTTTCAGATGGTGAAACTGTTTAAGAAATTCAGTGTAATATCGACGCTATCTATGATCGATACCCAGATTGTTAAAGATCAACACAAAAAGTTTTAGAGCGCTCCTTGTTTGGCATGGTGAGATGATGTTGGGTTGCAAGAAGAAAATGAATAGGAAACGGTAGGATTCTGAACTGGCACAGACATTCACTCATTCTTTGACCAACTGCCTTCTCTCTGATTGGGCTCTGGACTGGGAGCCATGGAAGAAATCTCAGACTGGAGACAGATTCTCCAGCTGGATTTGAAGAAGCAAGAAGTCGTGCTGTGAGAGGAAGGCCTCTAAGAGCTTAGACTGACCTGTGATTATCATCCAGCGGAAAAAACAGGAACCTCAGCCCTACTACTGTAAGGAATGGAATTCTGCTACCAACCGTGTGACCTCAGAAGACAGCCTCAAGCCTAGCATGAGGTGGGAGCCTCTGCCAGCACCTTGATTTCAGAGCAGAGGATGCAGCCCTCTTGCCCTTGACACAGATACTTTGATATAGTAGATTTGAGATGGCTTAAGCCACTAAGTTTGTAGTAACTTATTACACAATAATGGAACACTGATAGAGGGTACTTGGGTACTTGGTTAAGTCACTTAATTTTTCTGAAACATCTTCGTCTTTTTTTTTTGCTTGATCTCTAAAATAGGTGCTCCTTTTAGATTTATTGTAAGAATCACAAGAGATAAGGTATCTAAAAGTGTTAATAAAGTATCAAGTTACCAACACTGATAAAAAGGGTTATTAAAAACAGGCAGGAATGCCATAAATTAACACTGAAGGGAAAAACAAGGAAGTAAGCATTTGTTTTTAAAATGTGTATCTAATTAGGATTTATTTTTAGAAATCATTCTGGTCTTCCCTGCTATTTGATGGTCTATTTTTTCCTCCTTAGCAATCTGAGTTAGTGAGGCCTTCTGGCAGGAGATTCAGGGTGATTCTGGGGAAGCAAACTAAAATGTTTTCAAGGTGGATTGCATTATGTAGTTTATTCCTGTTTAAGAAGTAGCTGCAAGAAGGTTCTGAACATATCTACCCTCCACTTGATGCAAATTCCATATCATGCTGGAGTTGCCTTCACAGCAAAAATAAGAATTGGCCCAAAGACTTAAGAACAAGGCAAAATCAACAGAAACTATCAGTGTCATTGTCACATATTATTTGAATGACCTTTTAATTTGTAAAATCCTCTAAGGCTATGTCTATTTGACTGACCTTGGGAATCCGCAGGGGTCTACAGATCCCACTTTGAGAAACTACCGCCCTGCAGAGTCCAATGCCACAAGACACTGGGAATCAGGTAGGAATGATCTGGAGTCCCTTTTTTTTTAACTTCCAGTTTTATATTGGAGTATAGTCAGTTGACAATGCCGTGACAATTTCAAGTGAATACCAAAGGGATTTAGCCATATGCATTCACATACCCATTCTCCCCCAAACTCCCCTCCTCTCCACGCTGCTCCATAGTGTTGAACAGAGCCCTGTGCTATGTAGTAGGTCCTCACTGGTTACCCATTTTCATTGTTTTAATTTATTTTTAATTGGAGGATCATTGCTTACTCCTTGGAAGGAAAGTTATGACCAACTTCAGTTCAGTTCAGTTCAGTCACTCAGTCGTGTCCGACTCCTTGCGATCCCATGAATCACAGCACGCCAGGCCTCCCTGTCCATCACCAAATTCCGGAATTCACTCAAACTCATGTCCATCAAGTCGGTAATGCCATCCAGCCATCTCATTCTCTGTCGTCCCTGTCTCCTCCCGCCCCCAATCCCTCCCAGCATCAGAGTCTTTTCCAGTGAGTCAACTCATCGCACGAGGTGGCCAAAGTATTGGAGTTTCAGCTTTAGCATCAGTCCTTCCAATGAACACCCAGGATTGATCTCCTCCAGAATGGACTGGTTGGATCTCCTTGCAAAGCATCAATTCTTCGACACTCAGTTTTCTATATAGTCCAACTCTCATATCCATATGTGACCACTGGAAAAACCATAGCCTTGACTAGACGGGCTTTTGTTGGCAAAGTACTGTCTCTGCTTTTTAATAAGCTATCCAAAATCACTGCAGATGCTGATTGCAGCCATGAAATTGACGCTTACTCCTTGGAAGGAAAGTTATGACCAACCTAGATAGCATATTAAAAAGCAGAGACATTACTTTGCCAACAAAGGTCCGTCTAGTCAAGGCTATGGTTTTTCCAGTGGTCACGTATGGATGTGAGAGTTGGACTGTGAAGAAAGCTGATCGCCGAAGAATTGATGCTTTTGAACTGTGGTGCTGGAGAAGACTCTTGAGAGTCCCTTAGACTTCAAGGTGATCCAACCAGTCCATCCTAAAGGAGATCAGTCCTGGGTGTTCATTGGAGGGACTGATGTTGAAGCTAAAACTCCAATACTTTGGCCACCTGATGCGAAGAGTTGACTCACTGGAAAAGACACTGATGCTGGGAAAGATTGAGGGCGGGAGGAGAAGGGGACAACAGAGGATGAGATGGTTGGATGGCATCACCGACTCGATGGACGTGGGTTTGGGTGGACTCTGGGAGTTGGTGATGGACAGGGAGGCCTGGCGGACTGCGGTTCATGGGGTCACAAAGAGTTGGACACAACTGAGCAACTGCACTGAACTGCACTGAATTGCTTTACAGTGTTGCGTTGGTTTCTGCCATACAGCAGTGTGAATCACCCATAAGTGCGTATATGTCCCCTCCTTCTTGAACCTCCCTCCCACTCCCAGCTCTTCCGACCCCGCCAGGCTGTCTCAGAGCACCAGGTTTAGCTCACTGTGTTACATAGCAACTTCCCATTAGTTATCCATTTTACATATGGTAAGCTGGGAAAGGTTGGGGGCGGGAGGAGAAGGGGACGACGGAGAATGAGATGGCTGGATGGCATCACTGACTCTGTGGACATGAGTTTGAGTGACCTCCGGGAGTTGGTGATGGATAGGGAGGCCTGGCGTGCTGTGATTCATGGGGTCGCAGAGAGTCGGACACGACTGAGCGACTGAACTGAACTGAACTGAACTGAATGTATATGTCTCAATGCTAGTCTCTCAATTGTCCCGCCCCCTCCTTCCCATGCTGTGTCCACAAGTCTGTTCTCTGTGTCCGCATCTCTATTCCTGGCCTGCAAGTAGCTTCATCAGTACCATTTTTTTTAGATTCCATATATATGCTTTACTATTGATATTTGTTTTCCTCTTTCCAACTTACATCACTCTGTATAACAGGCTCTATGTTCGTCTACCTCACTAGAACTGACTCAAACTCCTTCCTTTTTATGACCAAATAATATTCCATTGTATGCATATATCCCAATGTTTTTAATCCATTCATCTGTCAACAGACATCTAGGCTATGTCCATGTCCTGGCTATTGTAAATAGTGCTGCAATGAACCCTGAGGGTATCTGTATGAATTATGATTTTCTCAGAGTATATGCCCAGCAGTGGGATTGCTGGGTCATATGGTAGTTTTATTCATAGTTTCTCAGGTAACCTCTGTATTGTTCTCCACAGTGGCTGCATCAATTTACTTTCCCA
Organism: Moschus berezovskii; assembly: GCF_049115385.1. NCBI lineage: Eukaryota > Metazoa > Chordata > Mammalia > Artiodactyla > Moschidae > Moschus > Moschus berezovskii. The sequence goes on along the minus strand of NC_142478.1, from coordinate 8,515,841 downwards.
CTAACAATGCAAGAGGGCTCCCTTTTTCCACACCCTCTCCAGCACAGCACTGATTGTTTGTGGATTTTTTTGATGATGGCCATTCTGATTTGTCTGAGGTGATACCTCACTGCAGTTTTAATGTGCATTTCTCTGATAATGAGCAAAGTTGAGCATCTTCTCATGTGTTTGGTGGCCATCTGTATGTGTTCTTTGGAGAAATGCCTGTTTAGGTCTTCTGCCTGTTTTTTGATTGAGTTGTTTGTTTTTCTGATATTGAACTGCTTGTAAGTGACTATACTACCCAAAACAATGTACAGATTCAATGAAATATCAAATTACCAATGGCATTTTTCACAGAACTAGAACAAAATTTTTACAATATGTATGGAAACACAAAAGACCCTGAAAGCCAAAGCAATCTTGAGAAAGAAAAATGGAGCCAGAGTAATCAATCCTCCTGACTTCAGACTATACTGCAAAACTACAGTCATCAAGACAGTATGTCACTGGCACAAAAAAAGAAATATAGATCAATGGAACACAATAGAAAGCCCAGAGGTAAACCTGCACACCTATGGGCAACTTATCTTTGACATAGGAGGCAAGAATAAACAATGGAGAAAAGGCAGCCTCTTCAATAAGTGGTACTGGGAAAACTGGACAGCTGCATATAAAAGAATTAAATTAGAATACTTCCTAACACCATGTACAAAAGTAAACTCAAAATAGGTTAAAGACCTAAATGTAAGGCCAGAAACTATAAAACTCTTAGAGGAAAACATAGGCAAAGCACTCTTTGACATAAGTTATGGCAAGATCCTCTTTGCCCTACCTCCTAGAGTAATGGAAATAAAAACAAAAATAGACAATGGGACCTAATTAAACTTAAAATCATCTGCACAGCAAAGAAAGCTATAAACAAGATGAAAGGATAACTTCCAGAATGGGGGAAAATAATTGCAAATGAAACAACGGACAAAGAACTTATCTCCAAGATATGCAAGCGGCTCATGCAGCTCAGTATCCATTTTTAATATAATAGTGTGCACATGTCAGTCCCAGCCTTCCTAACTATCCTTTCCTCTGTTCTTCTCCCAGTAACCATAAGTTCGTTCTCTAAGTCTGTGCGTCTATTTCTGTTTTGTAAATAAACTCACTTGTATCATTTCTTTTTAGATTCTGCATATAAGGGCTGTCATATGGTATTTCCATCTCAAGCCTTCTTGATTGTTAAATATCACAGAAGCAGCTCTAGAGAGTAAGCACATTCTTGGAACAGAGACCTTTCAGGGAGTCTGTTTACATCAAAATAATAAGACTAATACAACTGCCCCTGTCTTGTCTGGACATTTGTCCTGATGCTGCAAAGAGAATTATGGGTAAAGCTGCTAATTCCTTAGCACCAATTAAGGTAGTGGTACCAAACTGCCAGGAAACCACAGTAAAATTAAAAAATAAATAAATAAAACCACTATAAAATCAAAGCCATTTTCATTTAAGAAAGTTCTTGATGAAACAATAAAAATTATGAATTTTATTCATTCTCAACTCTTGAGTATATTCCTATTTAATATTCTGTGTGATTAAGTGGGAAGCATGCATAAGCCCTTGTGTTGCATATCAACTTGTGATGATTTTCTCAAAGAGAAACACTTATTTGAATTGTGAGTTAACTAGCCACTCCTCCCACCCCACGGATTATCTTTTGTTTTCTGACAGAAGAACTAACTATGGCTATTCAGACCTGATATTAGGCAGACATTTTTTCCCAAAATGAACTAAGGGAACCTGTTACTTCAAGGTAAACAGCTGATGATATTTGCTGCCTTGGACAACATTTGAGTTTTCCAGCAAAAAATATTAATAGAAAAGTTAGAAGTTTTGAAAAACCTGTTGACGGCTTCAAAATTCTTAAGGACTTTTCTGATAAACTCGTGATGATACAATGACTGATTTTTCAATATTGTATAACAAAATGTGTTCACATGTGAAAGACTAGAATGATATAGTGGGCCAACATTTTCCAATTATAATACAATGCTCTAAAATCTGGCATGAGAAAAAGAGCCATTCAAAGCAGATTCAAAGTAGACTAATGGGTCTCCTATAACAGTAGACAAAGTTCATGGGTTGCCATACAGAAACAGTTATAGATACAGAAACAAACAGATGGTTGCCAGAGAGGAGGGAATGGGGTGAGGACAAAAATAGATGAAGAAGACTGAGAGGTACAAACTTCTAGTTGCAAAACAAATGAGTCATGGGTATGAAATGTACAGTGTATAGAATATAGTCAATAACTATGTAATATCTTTGCATGGTGACATAACTAGATATATTGTGGGTATCATTTTGAAATTTGTATAAATAATGAATCACTATTTTGTGTGACAAAAACTAATATAGTGTTGTAGGTCAATAATACTTTAAAACAAAAATCAGATTCATAGAAAAAGTGTTCAGATTTGTGGTTACTAAAGGCAGAGGGAACTGAATGAAAGCAGTCAAAAGGTACAAACTTCCAGGTATAAGTACTAAGGATATAATGCAAAACATGATAAATGTAATTAACACTGCTGTGTGTTGCATATGAAAGCTGTTATGAGAATAATTCCCAAGAGTTCTCCTCTTAGGATAAAAAAATTTTTATCTCTATTTCTTTAATTTGGTGTCTGTATAAGACAATAGATGTTCACTAAGCTTATTGTGTAAGTCAAGTCACTAGGCAGTACATTTCAAACTTATATAATACTGGATGTAACTTATATCTCAATTAAACTGTAAGAAAAATTGTACTGTGAGAAAAATGTATCTCTAAAAATATAATTTTTAGTAATTATGTAAAAAAGTTCATGGGTATGTTTTCATCCTCTACAGCACAACTTTTAAGATACTACCTCTTGTTGAGTTTTGGTGTAGTATCAAAGATGAATATCCATAATTAAATGGAAAGGTTATTGAAATATTCTTTTCTTTTACAACTACATATCTCTGTGAGGTTAAATTTTCTTTATATACATCAACCAAAAAAGTTATCACAACAGACAAGAAAATCCACCTGTCTTTTATTAATCTGGAAATGAAGGAGAGTTATAAAAATGTGATATAATGGCACTCTTATTACTGTCTTTTCATTTTGTTTTGGAAAGTAAAATTATTTTTCATTAAAATAAGTTATTTATATTAACCTATAGTGGGTTTGTTATTGCTATTTTTTAATTTTGTTCTTTTTTAGTGGGTTAATAAATGAATAGTGCTTAAATCTCTATTTAAATCCTATCATGACAGACATTGATAGATATAATCCACATAAACAAAGCCTCTTTGAGATCTGTGGTAAGCTGAATCATAGCTCCCTAAACTTGTCAACATCCTTAGATGGTTATTAGACAGTAATATTGTGTGCTGAGTCTACTTCAATTAAGAAAAGAAGAGAGTGGGACAGGTTGAGAGAGTAGCATTGACAGATATGCACTGCCATGTGTATAAATGATGGCCAGTGGAAAGCTATTGTATAACAGGGAGCTCAGCCTGCTGTTCTGTGATGACCTAGATGGGAAAGACGGGTGGGTGGTGGTGGGAGGGAGGCCCCAGAGGGAGGAGAGATATGTATACTTATAGCTGATTCATGTACAGGAGAAACCAACACAGCATTGTAAAGCAATAATCCTCCAATTAAAAAAATGTTTAAAGTCTGCCAAAAAAGGAAAATACAATTTCAAAAGTTATTCACATCCTAATTCTTACAACCCACAAATATTACTTTATATGACAAAGAGAACTCTACAAATGTGATTAAATCAAGGACCTTGCGATAATCTCTATTATCCCTATTAGCTGGATAAGGCTGATGTAATCATGTAGATCCTTATAAAAGAGAGTTGCTCAGAGGAAGCAGTAGGAGATGATGACAAAGTGGAGATTTTTCCTCACATTTTCCATGTGAGGAAGGGATCATGAGGCAAGGATATAAGTGGTTTCAAGAAACTGCAAGAAACAAGGAAAGAGACTCTCCTCAGAGCCTTTAGAAGGCATCAGTGCTGTTGACACCTTAACCCAGTAAGACCAAGTTTGGGTTTCCAACCTTCAAAACTGTAAGGTAATAAAATTTCAGTGTCTTGTACCACTGGACTTCCCTGGTGGCTCAGATGGTAAAGTGTCTGCCTGCAATGCAGGAGACCCGGGTTTAATCCCTGGGTTGGGAAGATTCCCTGGAGAAGGAAATGGCAACCCACTCCAGTACACTTGCCTGGAAAATCCCATGGACAGAGGAGCCTGGTAGGCTACAGTCCATGGGGTCACAAATAGTTGGACACGACTGAGCGACTTCACTTTCACTTTTCACTTTCATGCATTGGAGAAGGAAATGGCAGCCCACTCCAGTGTTCTTGCCTGGAGAATCCCAGAGACGGCGGAGCCTGGTGGGCTACCGTCCATGGGGTCGCACAGAGTCGGACACGACTGAAGTGACTTAGCAGCAGCAGCATTATAGTAGAAATAAGGAAATGGAGTCCTCAGTGATTTTTAAGTGTTGTCCTGAGACCAAAGTTTGAGCACCACTACTCTAAGGCCTGGATATTCATTGGAAGGACTGATGGTGAAGGTGAAACTCCAATACTTTGGCCACTTGATGTGAAGAACTGACTCATGGAAAAGACCCCGATGCTTGGAAAGATTGAAGGCAGGAGGGGAAGGGGACGACAGCGGATGAGGCAACTCACTGAAATAAGAGCCTGGGCAGTGCGGAGTAGTCAAACACTTGAGAGTCCCTTGGACTGCAAGGAGATCCAGACAGTCCTTCCTAAAGGAAATCAGTCTTGCATATTCATTGGAAGGACTGACGCTGAAGCTGAAACTCCAATACTTTGGTCACCTGATGCAAATAGTTTGATTGGTTTGATCTTGCTGTCCAAGGGACTCTCAAGAGTCTTCTCTAACACAATTCAAAAGCATCAGTTCTTCGGCACTCAGCTTTCCTTATGGTCCAACTCTCACATCCAGACATGACTACCGGAAAAACCATAGCTCTGACTAGACGACCTTTGTTGGTAAAGTAATGTCTCTGCTTTTTAATATGCTGTCTAGGTTGGTCATAGCTTTTCTTCCAAGGAACAAGTCTTTTAATTTCATGGCTGCAGTCACCATCTGCAGTGATTTTGGAGACAAAGAAAATAAAGTTTGTCACTTTTTCCATTGTTTCCCCATCTATTTGCCATGAAGTGATGGGATCTGATGACATGATCATTATTATTTGAATGCTGAGTTCTAAGCTAGCTTTTTCACACTTCTATTTCACTTTTATCAAGAGGCTCTTTAGTTCCTCTTTGCTTTTTGCCATAAAGGTGGTACCATCTGCATATCAGAGGTTATTGATATTTCTCCCAGCAATCTTGATTCCACCTTGTGCTTCATCCAGTCCAGCATTTTTCATGATGTACTCTGCATATAAGTTAAATAAGCGAGGTGACAGTGTACAGCCTTGACGTATTCCTTTTCCTATTTGGAACCAGTCTGTTGTTCCATGTCCAGTTCTAACTGTTGCTTCTTGACCTGTATACAGATTTCTCAGGAGGCAGGTAAGGTGATCTGGTATTCCCACCTCTTGAAGAATTTTCTACAGTTTGTTGTGACCCACACAGTCAAAGGTTTTAGCATAGTCAATGAAGCAGAAGTACTTGTTTTTCTGGAATTCTCTTGCTTTTTCTATGATCCAACGGATGTTGGCAATTTGATCTCTGGTTCTTCTGCCTTTTCTAAATCCAGCTAGAACATCTGGAAGTTCTTGCTTCATAAACTGTTGAATACCAGGCTTGGAGAATTTTGATCAACTTGGGTTCCTTCAGAACAGGGAACAGAAGAATGTGCTTCTTAATTATATACAAATAAAGGAATTGGTAAGGCAATGGGCTCCTTACTCTTTGTCACTTAAACATAATATAATTTATGGACTTCCTGCTCAATGCCAAACACTGTGAGGTCATTCAGAGCCATCACCTCTATCACACATAATTGCATTGCAAGACAGGTCCAGAAAGATCAAGGAACTGACCCGAGGTACACAGCTGTTCAGTTCAGTTCAGTTCAGTCGCTCAGTCGTGTCCGACTCTTTGCAACCCCATGAATCACAGCACGCCAGGCCTCCCTGTCCATCACCAACTCCCGGAGTTCACTCAAACTCTTGTCCGTCAAGTCGGTGATGCCATCCAGCCATCTCATTCTCTGTCGTCCCCTTCTCCTCTCACCCCCAATCCCTCCCAGCATCAGAGTCTTTTCCAGTGAGTCAACTCTTCGCATGAGGTGGCCAAAGTATTGGAGTTTCAGCTTTAGCATCAGTCCTTCCAATGAACACCCAGGACTGATCTCCCTTAGGATGGACTGATCTCCTTGCAGTCCAGGGGACTCTTAAGAGTCTTCTCCAGCACCACAGTTCAAAAGCATCAACTCTTCGGCGATCAGCTTTCTTCACAGTCCAATTCTCACATCCATACATGACCACGGGAAAAACCATAGCCTTGACTAGACGGACATTTGTTGGCAAAGTAATGTCTCTGCTTTTTAATATACTAACCTAGGTTGGTCATAACTTTCCTTCCAAGGAGTAAGCGTCTTTTAATTTCATGGCTGCAATCAGCATCTGCAGTGATTTTGGAGCCCAAAAAAATAAAGTCTGACACTGTTTCCACTGTTTCCCCATCTATTTCCCATGAAGTGATGGGACCACCAGATGCCATGATCTTCGTTTTCTGAATGTTGAGCTTCAAGCCAAACTTTTCACTCTCCTCTTTCACTTTCATCAAGAGGCTTTTTAGTTCCTCTTCACTTTCTGCCATAAGGGTAGTGTCATCTGCATATCTGAGGTTATTGATATTTCTCCCGGCAATCTTGATTCCAGCTTGTGCTTCTTCCAGCCCAGAGTTCCTCATGATGCCCTCTGCATATAAGTTAAATAAGCAGGGTGACAATATACAACCTTCATGTACTCCTTTTCCTATTTGGAACCAGTCTGTTGTTCCATGTCCAGTTCTAACTGTTGCTTCCTGACCTGCATACAGGTTTCTCAAGAGGCAGGTCAGGTGGTCTGGTATTCCCATCTTTTCAGAATTTTCCACAGTTTATTGTGATCCACGCAGTCAAAAGCTTTGGCATAGTCAATAAAGCAGAAATAGATGTTTTTCTGGAACTCTCTTGCTTTTTCCATGATCCAGTGGACATTGGCAATTTAATCTCCGGTTCGTCTGCCTTTTCTAAACCCAGTTTGAACATCTAGAAGTTCACAGTTCACGTATTGCTGAAGCCTGGTTTGGAGAATTTTGAGCATGACTTTACTAGCGTGTGAGATGAGTGCAATTGTGCGGTAGTTTGAGCGTTCTTTGGCATTGCCTTTCTTTGGGATTGGTGTGAAGATTGACCTTTTCCAGTCCTGTGGCCACTGCTGAGTTTTCCAAATTTGCTGGCATATTGAGTGCAGCACTTTCACAGCATCATCTTTCAGGATTTGAAATAGCTCAACTATTATGTTGGTGCAAATGTAATTGTTGTTTTGGACGACAAATTTTAAATCATAACTAGGCTCAAACACATCTTTAGTAATCAAATATGAACCATTACAATCAACACATTTTGCCAATGAAAAATAAATTTGTTTATTCCTGTAGCATAAAAATCTGTGCCTCAGGATTCAATGAAATCTTGGAAAGCATTTTCTGCCCCATGCTGGTTGTGGAAACATTTTCCTGGCAAAAAGTTGTGATGCTTGAAGAAGTGGTAGTCAGTTGACAAGAGGTCAAGTTAATATGGTGGATGAGGCAAAACCACATTCATTCCATTGGGCTTTTGAAGCGTTGGTTGTGGGACATGCAGTCAGGCACTGTAGTTCAGTCCTTTCTGTTGACCAATGCTGGCTGCAGTTTTTGGTGCATCTCATCAATATGCAAAACATACTTCTCAGATGTAATGGTTTCTCCAGGATTCAGAAAGCCATAGTTGATCAGACTGACAGCAGACCACCAAACAGTGATCATTACATTTTTGGGGGTGTATCTTTGGCTTCAGGAAGTGCTTTGCAGTTTCTTCCCAGTCCAACCAATGAGCTGGTCATTGCCTGTTATCATATAAAATCTACTTTTCATTATATGTCACAATCTGATCAAGAAATGATTCGTTCTCGTTTCATAGAATGAGAAGATGACACTTTAAAATGATGATTTTTTTTTGATTTGCAGTCGGCTTATGAGGCACCCACTTATCAAGCTTTTTCACTGTTCTAATTTGCTTCAAATGCCAAATGACCGTAGAATGTCATCGTTGAGTTCGTAGGCAACTTCTTGAGTAGTTGTAAGAGGATTGGTTTTGATGATGCTCTCAACTGGTCTTTGTCAACTTCTGATGGCCAGCCACTATGCCCCTCATCTTCAAGGCTCTTGTCTCCTTTGCAAGACTTTTTGGACCACCACTGCACTTTACATTTGTTAGCAGTTCCTGGGCCAAATGCATTGTTGTCTCCACTGCTTTATGACCCATTTTGAACTCAAATTAAAAAATCACTTGAATTTGTTTTTTGTCTAACATCATTTCCATAGTCTAAAATAATATCAAATATACAGCAAGTAATGTCATTAGTGAAAAAAACATAAACTGAGAAATGCACTTAAAAATGATGTATAATAAAACCACATTTATTTAAGAATGTATTCCAGTATTAAATGGCCAAGTTCAACAATGCAAAGCCACAATACTTTTACACCAACCTAATAGATGTTGGGAGGGACTGGGGGCAGGAGGAGAAGGGGATGACAGAGAATGAGATGGCTGGATGGCATCACCGACTCGATGGACATGAGTTTGAGTGAACTCCTGTCCCTCCAGGACAGGGAGGCCTGGCGTGCTGTGATTCATGGGGTTGCAAAGAGTTGGACACAACTTAGCGACTGAACTGAACTGAATAGTAGGTGGCAGAGTCATGTTTTGAGTCTGTATCAGTCTGGCCCCAAACCCATGTCCTTTCTTCCATGGGTTTGGATGAAATTCCTCAATGTCAAGTAGGCAGTAACCTACAGGTAGTATTTATGTATTCCATCACCACTATTTTTTTCTGGCCCCCAAGTAAGGATGAATCTAGCCATCAGGTAAGATTTGGTCAATAGACCTGGGTGGGGATGGGTAGATGCAAAGGTGAATGGGGAATTAACATTTCCCAAGCACTGACTGTGATCATCAGTGTTTTCATTTCACTGGGCATGATGTCTTCTGCGTTGGTAAAAAACTCTTAGGCAATTGATCCACAAAGCGACTCATGTTCATGCGGATACATTTCTTTCCCTCAGATTTTAAATGAGAGAAAGAGATAAGTTCACGGTAAGGAAACAATGGCTCAGTTGCTTGTGTCTCTGTGACAAGCATTATCTAATACAATTTACCAGAAATTGTTATCGTTATCACTTGTCTTCTGGCCGCAGAATACTTCAGAATAGAGTGTTACCATGGTGCCTCTGATCCTGAGCAATGTTTCCTATTGTTCTGTTTCATTGGTAAATATTTTTTTGCTTTGTCCTTAACCTAAAATAAAACAGCAGAGGACTGACCTGTTCTGAAGTGACTTTTAGCAGCTTCTCTACTGTTGGGTGGCTGATAAGTTCATTAAGTTTCCTATTAATTAAGTTTAATAATTAGCTTTGATATAGCCCTACCCAATGGTTATTGCCTTGGCGACGGACTGTTAACTCAGCCTGTCAATCGGAAAATGTACCCACATTGCCAAGGGGCAACTTGACCCTGTTGGGAAGAAAATAGAGAACCTCTCCAACTGCCTTTGTCTTGGGGACAGCAGAGCTCCAGAAACAGAGGAATGCTCTGTGTCCAACGTCTTCACGTCCAAACTTCTGGCCTTCTTAAGATATGTCTGTTTTTAATGAGGCATTGGCAGACTGAGTTATCTTGTCTTAATTTAAATCATATTCCAAAAGACAGATTTGGTTTTTAAAAAATTTTGACAGATTTCAGAGATTTTTTTTTCTTTTAAAGGAAAAATTCCTCTTTTAGAAAGAAGGATTAATGAGAGCCATCAGTGGTAAATCAGTGTCTGTGCTAGAATCACCTTTCAAGGAAAAGGTTTGCAATCCCACACTCACTGGGGTCGCTCACGTCCGGAGACTCTGATCACCCTGTGAAGGCGCAGGCAGAACCAGCCCACGAGTAATGAACGTGGGCTTGAAAGCAGCACAGAGCTCTCCCCAGCCACAACGCCTCGCTAATAAGTTTTAGAGCTGCTGGCCGTCACATGCGGGGGAGATGATACTTGTCAGCTAATCTGGCTTTCAATACGCGAACATCCTGACTGCTCTGAGGTTTTTCTGTAGCCGAATTGTCTCACCTGTTAAATCTGTAATGTATTTAGGAAGTTTCATTTTACATGTTTAGACAGATGGCCTTGAAGACTGCTGGGTGCTTTAGCAGGAGAGTCACGGAGGAGCACCCAGGAGCCAGGGGCTAACCCCGAGGCTGCGTGCCGGGGGTGGTGGGGAGGTCATGTGCCAGTGTCCGGGAAGCCAGATCCCCTCCCTCAGAGGACTGGATGAATTTCCATGCAGGGCTTCAGAATTTAAAAAAAAAAAAAAATTCCAAAATGCTGATATTTTTAGTTCCCACTCACTCCTTGACTATGAATAGGAATGTGATTGAAATTTCTACCAGTCTTCAAAGCAGACTTACCTTTAAAGCAAATGCCAAGGGTTTGAAAACTCACTCAAGATGGAATAATATTCATAAAAACAGGGAAGGCCTTAAAAAAAGAACCAAAGAAAACAAAAGCCTTCGTGCTTCATGCAGAGTTGGATTAAGGTCCCATGGTCCCCCTACTTGTGACCTTGCACGGGGACCACAGCAGTGGTCCCCAGCCTGAAAGGGAGCACACCTGTTGGGGCAGAGGAGCCTGTCTGAAGCCCCGTGGACCCCAGGGCTCAGCTCCCTTCCGGGTAATTGGAGCACTTGGAAAACCCGCGTGGCACTCCATGAGATGACCTCCAGGGACGTGCTGTGGGGGATTCAGGTATATTCTTGCCATCTTTCAGCGCTAGGGACTAGAGAGGGCAGGGACAGAGAAGGGCAGGAAGATGGGGGAAAAGGAGGAGAAAAACTCAGAGAAGGAAAAAAGAAAAACCAAAACATGACTGCAGAGTGAAGCCTTGCCAATGGAGCGCTAAATAGGAAGGGTGGCTCAGAGCCCTTTTGGCTTTTATACACCCATCATTTCCAGAACAGCTGAGTACCAACATTGGGCAGCCAAGTCAAGACACACCCTGCAAACTTTCATTACCTCAGCCCTTCTGGAGAAGTCACTCAAGAGCTCATCTCTGATGCCTGGGAAGCCAGCTAGGGACTTCTGGTCAATGCCATTTGAAAAAAACAAAAAAGAAGAAAATTGGAGGGTGGGGGAGATCATAAATAATGAATCTCACCAACATCAGATATATTACTTTTCTTTTTTGAGTTACAGACAGGAGAAATTATCATATTACATATATTTAAGAATATAGGTGATGCTAGTGGTAAAGACGGAGAAGGCAATGGTAAGCCACTCCAGTACTCTTGCCTAGAAAATCCCATGGATAGAGGAGCCTGGTAGGCTTCAGTCCGTGGGGTCGCTAAGGGTCAGACACGACTGAGTGACTTCATTTTCACTTTTACTTTTCACTTTCACACATTGGAGAAGGAAATGGCAACCCACTCCAGTGTTCTTGCCTGGAGAATCCCAGGGACAGGAGCCTGGTGGGCTTCCGTCTATGGGGTCACACAGAGTCGGACACGACTGAAGTGACTTAGCAGCAGGAGCAGCAGAAGTGGTAAAGAACCCACCTGCCAATGCAGGAGACACTAGGGACCCAGGTACAATCCCTGGTTTGAGAAGATACCCTGGAGGAGGAAATGGCAGCCCACTAAAGTATTGTTGCCTGGGGAAGCCCATGGACAGATGAGTCTGGTGGGCTGCAGTCCATAGGTTCACAAAGAGTCGGACACAACTGAGAGATTTCACGCAGGCAGTAAGAATCTGGAGCATGTGAAAAAGTTGCAAACATCATCCAGAAGAACCGCTCCTAAAAAATGTAATAAACGGTCTAGGGTTTCTCATACTCTTTGCATATCTTTATTTTTCTCTGTCCTTCCAGAACCACACAGTGAAATCCCAAGCTGGGATCAGATCTGCTATCAACACTCCTGGTTCCTACATCCGGTCTGTGTAAACTGTCGACATCCCGCAGTGTGGGGGCCGCTGTGATGTGTTATTTACAGCATCTCACATCAACTGGACAGTGGTTGGCACTTTGCGGTCCCTTCACTAAGCCTTGGGCTCCATTCCTGCCAGATCCCACCCTGATTTTCGGCCCTCCCCAGGCTTCTCGGGCCCCGTCTGGCTCCTCCACGCAGTCCGTGGTTCACCCACTACCCAGGTAGCCAGGGGAGAACCCAGGGAAGAAGCCTCAGCCTTGGTGCCTGTCCCTCTCCACCCATCTAGTCTGCAAAGCCCTCTCAATGTGCCACTGTCCCCGCAGGTACAGTCTGAAGTAGGTCCCTGTCACCTCTGGCCAGACGACTGCAGGAGTAGTGGCTCTCTCTCCTCTCCTCCGGTCACTGTCCGGTCGCCTCCAGGGCCCTGTCTCACAGCCTCTGTTCACCTTTCAATGAGTCACCACTTAGCAATCAGCTTCCCCCGCAGGGCCTCTTCGTTGGCTTGTCGGGTGCCTGCCCCAAAGTCCCGCACGGATGCACTTCCCATGGGACCTAGAAAGGAGGACTCTTGGCCAGTGAGGGGTAGGAGCTCAAAAACACATGCTCCCCTTACCCAGGAGCCGCCGCCTTAAGATCCCTGTGTTCATTTCTTCTTCTTCGTCTCCATTTCCGCCTCTCAGGCCTCATCCCTATTGTGGGATCTCTTCCCAGAGGAAAACACCTACCGTCTGCACCCACAAGGGAGTTGCCCTCTGCCAGGTCGGCACATAGATGGGGTGGGGTCCATGTGCAATTAAGTGAGATTGAATGAACAAATGGAGTATCCTTAGGCACCTGGATTTCTTAATACAGAAAGACGGCCCTAAACCGCAGGCTTTAATCCATGATGTACTCCCTGGCTCATCCACATTTTAGGCTAGTTAATTCCCCCATGACAAGGATGTTACACACCTCACAGAGCTGGTTACTTAGCTGGTGCGTATTGGAGTATCTTATAGCAATTTTGCAAGAGCAAAGATGACTTTAAGGAGAAGAAAGCCCAAGTATCTTGTGAATCGACCTCAGCACTAGCTGTTCGCTCTCAAAGGCGAGCAGAGTAAGATGAATTAGAAGGCGTCCCTGACTTCCTTTCGCCTCTTTCACTATGAGGGGCCAATCTCTAGACTAATGAAACGCTAACTGCGTCTGCGACATGGATTCAGAACAGCAGGGGGACACACTGGGCCGAGTGGAGTTACTCGATTTCTCCTGGCAACATGGATTACATTTCTAGCTGTGACTAACCCCTCCCCCTCCCTCTCACCAGCATCCCTCATCCCCTCCGGAGAGGAACTCAGCTCTTATCACCAGCCTTGCTTTCTGAGTCACCACTCATTTTTCCCACCTGGGGTCTAACTAGAAGGCTTGACAAAAGATGAAGTAATTTATAGATACATTAGACCTTATCACCCTGGCTTTGGTCTTCCCTTCTGGTCTCAAGTGAGTGACTTTTCAGATTGGCTAGAAATGCAGGGCTTTTTCTTTCCTTTTGCAGTGTCTAGTTTCTCTCTCTCATTCCTTCTCCATTTGGGGACATGTTGTCTCTCCCACGTATGCCTGTGTTTGGAACTTCTTTGGAGCTGTGCCTTTGCGGGATGCTTGCCAGCAGCACATACATTGAGGAAACGCATTTTCTTTTTCAAACTTTTTTTCTGTCCTGGTTTGCATCTAGGTGAAGGCAGGTTGGGTACCAAGCTGTGCCTTGGTACATGTATGTACTTTTTGAAAAATGAAAATAGCTTTCTATTCTGAGCAGTATTTTAGAAATATGTCCCCCGATTTTCTGACACTCCCCCATCCATACAGGGTGCTGGCCTTCTCTCTGAGTGTGGTTGGTCCGTACTAACTAGTGACTCACTTCTAATGAATAGAAAGTGCTAGAAGATGCTGTGTGACCCCTGAGACTAGGACATACAAGGCAGGAGGCTTAGCCTTGCTCTCTCTCTTGGACCACTGGCTGGCATTGGGTTTGGGTGTGAGTAGCGACGCGAGAGACGCCGGCCCCGGCGGCGCAGACGCGACGCGAGAGACGCCGGCCCCGGCGGCGCAGACGCGACGCGAGAGGCGCGGCCGTGAGGAGCTACCCCACGCCTGAGGCCAGGGCCGGCGGCCGAGAGGAGCTACCCCACGTCCAACAGGCGGTGGCTGCGCGGGCGCAGGAGGGCTGAGAGGAGCTACTCCGCGTTCAAGGTCAGGAGGGGCGGCCTGGAGGAGATACCCCTCACCCAAGGTAAGGTACAGCGGCTGCACTTTGCTGGAGCCGCTGTGAAGAGATTTTCCACGACCAAGGTAAGAGAAACCCAAATAAGACGGTAGGTATTGCTAGGGGGCACCAGAGGGCGGACAGACTGATATCATAATCACAGGAAACTAGCCAATCTGATCACATGGACCACAGCCGAATGTGGTCCACTGGAGAAGGGAATGGCAAACCACTTCAGTATACTTGCCTTGAGAACCCCATGAACAGTAACAAAGGGCAAAATGATAGGATACTGAATGAGGAATTCCCCAGGTCGGTAGGTGCCCAGTATGCTACTGGAGTTCAGTGGAGAAATAACTATAGAAGGAATAAAGGGATGGAGCAAAAGCAAAACCAATACCCAGCTGTGGATGTGACCAGTGATAGAAGCAAGGCCCGGTGCTGTAAAGAGCAATATTGCATAGGAACCTGGAGTGTTAGGTCCATGAATCAAGGCAAATTGGAAGTGGTCAAACAGGAGATGGCAAGAGTGAACGTCAACATTCTAGGAATCAGTGAATTAAAATGGACTGGAATGGGTGAATTTAACTCAGACGACCATTATATCTACTACTGTGGGCAGGAATCCCTTAGAAGAAATGGAGTAGCCATCGTGGTCAACAAAAGAGTCCGAAATGCAGTACTTGGATGCAATCTTAAAAATGACAGGATGATTTCTGTTCGTTTCCAAGGCAAACCATTCAATATTACAGTAATCCAGGCCTATGCCCCAACGAGTAATGCTGAAGAAGCCGAAGTTAATCGGTTCTATGAAGACCTACAAGACCTTTTAGAACTAACACCCAAAAAAGATGTCCTTTTCATTATAGGGGACTGGAATGCAAAAGTAGGAAGTCAAGAAACACCTGGAGTAACAGGCAAATTTGGCCTTGGAGCACGGAATGAAGCAGGGCAAAGGCTAATAGAGTTTTGTCAAGAGAATGCACTGGTCATAGCAAACACCCTCTTCCAACAACACAAGAGAAGACTCTACACATGGGCATCACCAGATGGTCAACCCCGAAATCAGATTGATTATATTCTTTGCAACCAAAGATGGAGAAGCTGTATACAGTTAGCAAAAACAAGACCAGGAGCTGACTGTGGCTCAGATCATGAACTCCTTATTGCGAAGTTCAGACTTAAATTGAAGAAAGTAGGGAAAACCACTAGACCATTCAGATATGACCTCAATCAAATCCCTTATGATTATACAGTGGAAGTGAGAAATAGATTTAAGGGACTAGATCTGATTGATAGAGTGCTTGATGAACTCTGGACGGAGGTTCGTGACATTGTACAGGAGACAGGAACCAAGACCATCCCCATGGAAAAGAAATGCAAAAGAGCGAAATGGCTGTCTGAGGAGGCCTTACAAATAGCTGTGAAAAGAAGAAAGGCGAAAAGCAAAGGAGAAAAGGAAAGATATAAGCATCTGAATGCAGAGTTCCAAAGAATAGCAAGGAGAGATAAGAAAGCCTTCCTCAGTGATCAATGCAAAGAAATAGAGGAAAACAACAGAATAGGAAAAACAAGAGACCTCTTCAAGAAAATTAGAGATTCCAAGGGAACATTTCATGCGAAGATGGGCTCGATAAAGGACAGAAATGGTATGGACCTAACAGAAGCAGAAGATATTAAAAAGAGGTGGCAGGAATACACAGAAGAACTGTACAAAAAAGATCTTCACGACCAAGATAGTCACGATAACGTGATCACTGACCTAGAGCCAGACATCTTGGAATGTGAAGTCAAGTGGGCCTTAGAAAGCATCACTACGAACAAAGCTAGTGGAGGTGATGGAATTCCAGTTGAGCTATTTCAAGTCTTGAAAGATGATGCTGTGAAAGTGCTGCACTCAATATGCCAGCAGATTTGGAAAACTCAGCAGTGGCCACAGGACTGGAAGAGGTCAGTCTTCATTCCAATCCCAAAGAAAGGTAATGCCAAAGAATGCTCAAACTACCGCACAATTGCACTCATCTCACACGCTAGTAAAGTCATGCTCAAAATTCTCCAAGCCAGGCTTCAGCAGTATATAAACCGTGAACTCCCAGATGTTCAAGCAGGTTTTAGAAAAGGCAGAGGCACCAGAGATCAAATTGCCAACATCCGCTGGATCATGGAGAAAGCAAGAGAGTTTCAGAAAAACATCTATTTCTGCTTTATTGACTATGCCAAAGCCTTTGACTGTGTGGATCACAATAAACTGTGGAACATTCTGAAAGAGATGGGAATCCCAGACCACCTGACTTGCCTCTTGAGAAACCTGTATGCAGGTCAGGAAGCAACTGTTAGAACTGGACATGGAACAACAGACTGGCTCCAAATAGGAAAAGGTGTACGTCAAGGTTGTATATTGTCACCTTGCTTATTTAACTTATATGCAGAGTACATCATGAGGAACGCTGGGCTGGAAGAAGCACAAGCTGGAATCAAGATTGCCGGGAGAAATATCAATAACCTCAGATATGCAGATGACACTACCCTTCTGGCAGAAAGTGAAGAGGAACTCAAAAGCCTCTTGATGAAAGTGAAAGAGGAGAGTGAAAAGGTTGGCTTGAAGCTCAACATTCAGAAAACAAAGATCATGGCATCTGGTCCCATCACTTCATGGGAAATAGATGGAAAAACAGTGGAAACAGTGTCAGACTTTGTTTTTTTGGGCTCCAAAATCACTGCAGATGCTGATTGCAGCCATGAAATTAAAAGACGCTTGCTCCTTGGAAGGAAAGTTATGACCAACCTTGATAGTATATTAAAAAGCAGAGACATTACTTTGCCAACAAATGTCCGTCTAGTCAAGGCAATGGTTTTTCCCGTGGTCATGTATGGATGTGAGAGTTGGACTGTGAAGAAGGCTGACCGCCGAAGAATCGATGCTTTTGAACTGTGGTGTTGGAGAAGACTCTTGAGAGTCCCTTATACTGCAAGGAGATCCAACCAATCCATTCTAGAGGAGATCAATCCTGGATGTTCATTGGAGGGACTGATGCTAAAGCTGAAACTGCAATACTTTGGCCACCTCATGCGACGAGTTGACTCACTGGAAAAGACTCTGATGCTGGGAAAGGTTGGGGGCGGGAGGAGAAGGGGACGATGGAGAATGAGATGGCTGGATGGCATCACCGACTCTGTGGACATGAGTTTGAGTGAACTCCGGGAGTTGGTGATGGACAGGGAGGCCTGGCGTGCTGTGATTCATGGGGTCGCGGAGAGTCGGACACGACTGAGCGACTGAACTGAACTGAACTGAGGACAGCCTCTCTCAAAACGGACCCTCCAGCCTCAGTCAAACCTTCAGCTGACTGCAGCCCCAGGCAGCATTTCGGTTGAAATCTCAAGAGAGCCTCTAGTCCAGAGTCACCCCGTTTGGCTGCTCCCATGTTCCTGACTCACAGTAACTGTGTAAGAGAATAAATGTTGGTTGTTTTAAGCTGCTAAACTCCTTTAAGTGTAGCAATAGATAAATAATGCACTCTGCCTTCACGTTACTTCCTGTGGAGGCTAGAGGTGCTAAGACAAGGTCTCTTTGTCACGTCAGAGTGACCAAGGCTCTAAAACAATGACCAAGGACAGGAGTTATTTAGGAATTCTTAGTGTGACTGATGCTAAAGCTGAAACTGCAATACTTGGGCCACCTCATGCGACGAGCTGACTCACTGGAAAAGACTCTGATGCTGGGAGGGATTGGGGGCGGGAGGAGAAGGGGACGACAGAGAATGAGATGGCTGGATGGCATCACCGACTCTGTGGACATGAGTTTGAGTGAACTCCGGGATTTGGTAATGGACAGGGAGGCCTGGCATGCTGTGGTTCATGGGGTCGCGGAGATCGGACACGACTGAGCGACTGAACTGAACTGAACTGAGTGTGAGAAACTCAGTTCAAAGACATATAACGGAATTGCATTTTAAAAATTTATACTCTCTTTTCCCAAAGAAGGCACAGTAATTCCAACAAAAATAAATGCACAGAGCCATAAGGACAAATAGGAAATAGAAAATCAGGACCAAACCAAGGGAACGGTAATTATAAGCATAAGGACCAACATAATTGCCACAGTTGAATCTTAACCATGATCTGAGCTTCCTGGTAGTCATGGTGAAAGGGGGAACTTAGTAAGTTCTGTAGTTTTTTTTTCAATATGGAACACTTCATTAATTTTTGTGTCAGCCTTGTGCAGGGGCCATGCTAATCTTCGCTGTATCATTCCAGTGTAGTTTTTCTTATTGGAAAGGAAACAAAGCTTTTCCTAGAATCAAAATTTAAAACAAAGTTCTCATGTGGACCTAAATATGAATGCTTAACTAGGTAGAGGAGAAGACTCTCAGTCCTTCAGAGACATTGTGTTAGCTAAATTCATTTAGCTGTTACTTGTGTTCTTTAGTAAAAGAGGGAGGAAAGAGTCAGAGCTCAGAGCAATGGTGAATTATAGAAAATAAAAGGAACTTCTTTGACCTCATGCTGCTGGGCCTTTTGAAACTGGCATGTAAATGTCTGTGGAAATATTTTTGATCTGAGTTGAAGCCCTTGCTTTTCTTTCTCTTTTTCTGTTGGTATATATATATATATATAGCATGAAAGCACTTCTTGGGCAGCAATTTAAAATAGCCCAGTTTATCTCTCTGCGTATATTCCTGGTCTTGGTTTCGGTCTATAAATTCTTTCTGCTATCTTGGACTTTGCCTGAGAATGTGAATCCTGCAGCACATCCCATTACATTCCTCCGGTTTCCTGATCCCCTGTTATTTTCACCAGTCCTCCTAGACTTTGTTCCAGTCCTGCAGGGAGGCTGCACAGGCGATGGAATGTGGTAGCTGGGCTGCAGGGACGGTCCAGGGACCTAATTGGTTGTGTGCGGCAAGCTCTCCAAGAGCACTGCTGGGCTGGTGCCCTGCTTTTGAGCGTGAGCTGCAGGGGTCTTGCCAAGGTGTGCCAGGCCACAGTGGTCTGGGAAACCCCCAGCGTCCATGGAGCTGCAGAGCCGGAGTCAGCATCAGGCATGGAGTGGAAGGGGATTGCTCTCCCAAGGGTCAGACAGGGCACCTCTCCTGCCTCCTCCTTGTCCCACGGAGCTGTATCTGGGACAGTTGAACTGTATACAGGCTGCACTGTATGAGGACGCCAAGCATACTGCCTGGCTTGTAGATTTCAGTTTCTGTTAGTTTTCTCCTTCCCTTCTCCACTGTCTCCTCTCCTCCCCTTCCCGTTTTCCTCCTTTGCCATCTCTCCTTCCTCCATTCTGCAAGCATCTGAGGAGCAGAGCTGCTGCGTGAGTCCATTTTATTAAAACATTGCCCTGGCTGTTTCCTCTGCCTGGAATCCTAGGTCTTCTCCTCTTATCAGCTTAAGCCTTTTCCGCTCCCTCTTCCTAAGTCAGCTGTCCCTGTCAGCTCTTCTCATGGCACTGTGCTGGGTGCTCAGTCGCTAGAATCGTGTCCCACTCTTTGGGACCCCATGGGCTGTAGCCCACCAGGCTCCTCCACCCGTGGGATTTCCCGGGCAAGAATACTGGAGGGTGTAGCCACTTTGCTCTCCAGAGCATCTTCTCAACTCAGGGATCAAACCCACATCTTCCACCTCGCCTGCCTTCGCAAGAAGATTCTTTACCACTGAGCCATCTGGGAAGCCCATTTCATCCTTTTGATTCTTATCATATAGATTATTTTCATTTCATTAGCATGATGACCTGATTAAATAAATTTTACATTTTTTATATGCTACTTCCCTGAAACTATCTGGTCACCTTTATGTTCCCAGAACAGTGCCTGAGCCGTAATAGGCATCAATATCATTAGCTGAGTGGTCAATGAATCAGCAGATGAAAAAGTCTAGCTCCATGAATTGTGCCTGGTGTCTGCCAGTGCATCACAGTTTTTGTGTGATAAAGATGAATATTTCTGTCTACTAGGATGTGTTCAGAACTGCGGACACCAGGTGTTCAGAGGACCAGAACTGTCCCCCAGTGATGGCAAGGCCAGATTGGCAGGCTCATAAGTGAAACAGCGTCTTCAGATCTTTCAATACTCATTCCGTTCGTTCCGTTCCATTCTGTCGCTCAGTCGTGTCCAACTCTTTGCGACCCCGTGGACTGTAGCCTACCAGGCTTCTCTGTCCATGGGATTCTCCAGGCAAGAATACTGGAGTGGGTTACCGTTTCCTTCTCCAGGGGATCTTCCCGACCCAGGGATCGAACCCGGGTCTCCCACATTGGAGGCAGACGCTTTAACCTCTGAGCCACCAGGGAAGCCCCAGTGCCTGTATTCGCATGCCAGGGCTGCCATAATGAAGTGTCACAGCTGGATGGCTAAACAGCCACACACTCCCCATGTCTTCACAGGGTCTTCCCTCTGTAACCTTCTGTGTCCAAACGTCCCTTCTTGGGAGGACACCAGTCATAGTAGATTAGGCCTTGTCCTAACGACCTCAGCTAACTTAGTTGCATATTTAAAGACCCTTTCTGCAAGTACAGTCACATTCTAGGGCCCCAGGGTTAGGACTTCATTGTTTAAAAACATAGATTTTGAGAGAACCCAGTCCAGGGGCATGACAGCATTTCTAAAGCTAAACTGCCACTTACCACCCCACGTGATATAGCTAATGTCTCTGTGCCTTTATTACCTCCTCTGGAGATAATAAAAGCACCACCTCGTGGCGTGGTATGTAGTTTGTGAGGTGACGCCCATGAGGACTTGGGACAACGGCCTGTGATGAGCTCCCAGTACACGTCAGCTGCTATTGTGAGGCCTCATTTGTCAGAAAATGGTTGTGGGCAATCAGAACCTAAGAATTAGTCTCCAGCACCATTGACAATAGCCAAAATACAGAAGCCACTTAAATATCTATCAACAGAGGAATGGATAAAGAAGATGTGGTACGTATACACAATGGAATATTGCTCAGCCATTAAAAAGAATGTAATAAGTCCATTTGGAGCAACATGGATGAACCTAGAGATTATCACACTAAGTGAAGTCAGAAAGAGAAAGACAAATACCATATGATATCATTTATATGTGGAATCTGAAAAAATATATATCAATGAACTTATTTACAAAACAGAAACAGACTCACAGACATAGAAAACAAATGTATGATTACTAAAGGGGAAAGGGGGAAGAGATAAATTATGAATTTGAAATTAACAGATGCACACTACTAAATATAAAATAGATAAATGAGCATCTATGGTATAGCACAGAGAACTATATTCAATTTCTTGTAATAGCCTATAACAGAAAAGAATCTGAAAAAGCATATATATGTATACCATAACATAATATCATCTAACATAACATGTAAAATTAATCACTTTTCTGTACACCTAAAACTAACACAACATTGTGAGGCAACTGTGTGTGTGTGCTCAGTCACTCAGCCGTGTCCGACCCTGCAACCCCATGGACTGTAGCCAGCCAGGTTACTCTGTTCATGAGATTCTCCAGGCAAGAATACTGGGGTGGGTAGCCATTCCCCTCTCCAGGGTGTCTTCCAACCCAGGGATGGAACCTGCATCTCCTCCATTGCAGGTGGATTCTTTACCCTCTGAGCCACCAGGGAAGCCCGTAAATCAACTGTACTTCAATTAAAAATTTTTTTAAAAAGAACTGTTCTCTGCCCTCAAGATGCTTACAGGCCCCTTTGAGTGATGATAAAACTAATCAGTAAAAACAACCAGGTATTGTCCTTAACCCATTTTCTCTATTAGAACATAAGCTCCACGAGGGTAGTTTTGTTCATGGCTCTGTATTTCCCTCCTTACTAGGCACTCACTGGGCACTGACTAAATACCTATTCTGTGAGCTAATGAATGAATGAACTACAGCACTGTGAGCTCCTGACCCCAAAGAGCAGACACAGCGTCAGGGACATGAGCCTTCCGGCCCCTTTACAGGCTTTTGCTGATTTCAGCAGCCAGACATAAATGGATCTCCCCTCCCAGAGCATTTTTAATATGGCTCCATTACTCAGGAAGTTAGTGGACCTCTCCCCCAGGATGATCCAGCCCAGCTGCAAGGGTAGTAGCTGTCATAATTAACATTTATCTTGCTTAGACAGTTTATAATTATAATCAGCTCATTCAAAAACGTTTTTAGGTTCCTTCCTTTGCTCTGTCAGTCATGTCCAACTCTTTGCGACCGCATGGACTGCAACCCATCAGGCTCCTCTGTCCATGGGAGGAGAATACTGGAATGTGTTGCCATTCCCTTCTCCAGGGGGATCTTCCCCACCCAGAGATCAAGAGACAGAGATGTCTCTTGCATCTCCTGCATTGGCAGGCAGATTCTTTACCACCAGGGACACTTGGGAAGTCCCTTCTATAAGGCAGATATTACTATTATTTCCACAATGAAAGCATGAAGAGGTTAAATAACCACTCCCCAACTACACAACTAGGAAGCAGCAGATAGAGAAATTGAATTCGGATCTGTCTGACTCCCAAGTCCTTGCTCTCACTGTGAGCTGGCTTCTCTTTTTGTTTTTGTGGATATTTTAAGCTGTGTCAGGGACTGCTCACCAGATGGCTTTTTAATCTCTCTCCTGTTGCTTCATTATTAATCTCTAAATTGTTTAGCGGAGAGAGAACTGGTACAGAAAGCAGGCATCTGCATGGGAGAGGTTTCTGGAAGAGCTGCTGACATTTCACGTGGAGGGTGGGCTAGGTCTGGGTAGAGGAGGGACACAGAAACACACTACAACTGGGGGGACAACCATGGGATCCATCTGTCTGGCTGAGGCCGTGAGGAGGCTCAAAATGACTGTGTTACCAGCAACACAAAGCTATGAACCAGGGTCAGTCGAATATTTAGCTGGTGGTTGCTTCCTGCTTTGGTCTACTTGGAAAGGGATAAAGAACTCCTTGCATTCTTTGCATCTACTGAAAATCCACACTGCACTGGAGTTAGGGGCTCTTTCTGGAAGATGGCTGATGCTTCAGGTAGAGTTCTGAGTGTTGCAAAGTCCCACATCCTGAAGTTTTCCCCAGGCAGGCTTGCTGCTTAGAACACATCATGCTCAGCTGGGCCAGGCAGTGCCCAGCCCTTTGTCTAGGCTGTGTGGAGGAGGTCTGGTGTGCCTCCAGTGGTAGCTAACTCCCAGGAACCTCTCTGGTTCTTGCATCTCCACAGGATGGAGGGGAAAGTGCTCTCAGATGAGAAAAGTAGGTGGAGGCTGGAAATCAGCAAAGCACATTTATTCCGCCAAGTATACAGCATTCTGAACTTGCTCCACCCTTCTCATTTTCCATCTGTCTCATTATTCATCCCAGTAATATCTGGGCACTTTGAATACAGTGATATTTTAACGTGAAGCTATTCCAAAGAGAACGGAAAATATCCTCATTTGGCATAAACCCGCCATGCAAATTAGCCTAAATAAAAATGAGACTAAAGGCAACTTGGAATATTATTGTACTTTCTCAGGCTCCTGCCAGTCAGTGCTGTCAGCTGTAGCATTGCTCCATCCTGGTGACAGTGTTGAGAAGCAGGGGCTTGTGTTCTGGAAAGGTTGGACAGCAAAGATCCTGCCCTTGGGCTGTGCTGGCCTCCCTTGAAGGCCGCACCAGGGGCCACAACAGGACTTTCTCAGAGGGTATTCCCACATTTGGCTCATCAGAGATCAGCCTCTCATCAAAAGACTCTGGCATCCACTCTGTTGGTTTTGTTTCTGGGTGACTATTTAAGTTGTGTGTGCTTGTGTATGTGTGTGTTAAGGGCCAATGCTATGCAAGTTGACATTAAAAAAAAAAAAGGCACAAAAAGTCTTCAGAACAGGGTTAACAAATCATTATGCTCCTGCCACTGACGGCAATGAAGCAATTTCTTTCCTTTCTCTCCATCTGCATCATGTTTTCCTTGCCTTCTCTTCTCCCACTCTGTCTCCTTCTGGACTTCTTCCTTCTCTTCTGGGTGTGCCTTATGTTTGCTCTGGGTTGGGGGTCATCCTAGCTTGAAGTAATATACAAGTCCAGAATGGAGGGCAGTTGCTGTGGCCAACCAAAGCAATGGGTGATCATCATCATTAATTTCCTCAAGTCATGGTTGAAATGGCCTCCTTGGAAACATTCTCAGAATCCTTCCCTAAGCCTATCATGTTTGTGAACCGTTCTGAAAGGAGAATGTCAGCTGGCTATATTTATTCCGAGGTTCTATTTCAATCAGACATTAAGACAACTGGGACAACACCCTTATCAGACTTGTCACAAAGGAGTCAGACATGTCACTACATTCATTTCACGTCTCTAATTTCAAAGGTCGTAAGGCTGGAGGTGGTTAGATACCTTCTGCAGCTTTGCTTTGTTGGGGGGAATTTGAAATGATACATGAAATCAACAAGGCTGACTTTTGAACTTTTTTTTTTAACTGTCGAGCCCATGATCCTGCAATCTGTTTTGTTCTAAGAAATAATTCACTGAACAAGCATGCTAATGCGGATAAGTGCTGAAATGTCTAATCTGGAATGTTAGTTTTCCACTTAAGTTGGGGAGGAAATGAATAAGATTTCTGAAGTGTCCTATCAACCTCCTTCCTCTCGATATTTTTATTTACAAGCTTAACTTCAAATCTCTTATTTCTTTATCTGAATGTTTTAAAGTCTTCCTCACCACAGATACTCGTCATATTCTTCTCAAACAGCTTCATTTTCTCCTTATCTTTCCACGTATCTCAAATTCTCAATCTTCCCAACAGATAAGATTCCAAAGCTCAGCCATGTGTCTGAGCTGTATCCAAAACCTCCATATTTTGCATGCTCTTTGATCTTGAAGTTCAACTCAGTTATTTCTCCATAGTGGCATGTACAAATATTTAGGCATAAAGATGGTCATGAGAACATAAGTAATGAGAAGACAATTGGAAATAAGGTATTCGTGGAATAAATCATGAACACTGATGGAATGGAATATTATGCAGTCATTTCAAATGATGTAAAAGAATAGCAACATGAAAAAAATATCCCTCATGCATTATTTAGAAGAGATAAAAGGAGAGTTCTAAATAGTATTGTCCCAGCTTATTAGATATTAAATGTAAACAATGGTTTTCTCTGAATGATAGAGATTATTTTTATCTTTAAAAAATTTTTTTGTTTATCTATTTCATGTTTAAATTTTTCTGGCTTTTATCTATCTCCATGTACATTTTTCCTGTCTGGACCACAGGAAATTACCAGAGACCACTGCCAGGAAATCACTCTGGGAATAAACAGAATTATCCAAAGAAAATCCACATAAGCAAGTTACAATCCTCTTTCTAGGTTGCAGATATCAGTGTTTTCTGACCTATGTATCCCTGTGATCTACCCTGAACCAGAGCTTCAAGGGGGTGCAGATCAATGGTTTTCAAGACTAGAAGAGATTCAGAGGAGTCTGTTGAAGAGCCCTCAGACTGAAAACCTCACCAAGGAACTTGAATTATACACAGTTTAAGAGACAGTTGCAAGTATCCCATTTAAAGAAATATTTGAGCAAAGAAAATAACACTACCTAACCCTTAAAGACGCTTGCTCCTTGGAAGGAAAGTTATGATCAACCTAGATAGTATATTAAAGAGCAGAGACATTACTTTGCCAACAAAGGTCCGTCTAGTCAAGCCTATGGTTTTTCCAGTGGTCATGTATGGATATAAAAGTTGGACTGTGAAGAAAGCTGAGTGCCGAAGAATTGATGCTTTTGAACTGTGGTGCTGGAGAAGACTCTTGAGAGTCCCTTGGACTGCAAGGAGACCAGTCCATTCTGAAGGAGATCGATCCTGGGTGTTCATTGGAAGGACTGATGCTAAAGCTGAAACTCCAATACTTTGGCCACCTCATGCGATGAGTTGACTCACTGGAAAAGACTCTGATGCTGGGAAGGATTGGGGGCAGGAGGAGAAGGGGACGACAGAGAATGAGATGGCTGGATGGCTCACCGACTCGATGGACATGAGTTTAAGTGAACTCTGGGAGTTGGTGATGGACAGGGAGGCCTGGCGTGCTGTGATTCACGGGGTTGCAAAGAGTCGGTCACGACTGAGCGACTGAACTGAACTGAACCCTTAACCAGTTGATGTAAAAGAGGAAAAAAATCTATTGAAGTGCAATAGAAAAAGGAAATTTTGGAGACTTAATGTAATAAAGAGAGTTAAGTCATTTTGGGAAACTGGGAAAGTACCAGAAGAGAATTTAAAATATGAGAATGGCAAAAAAAAAATTTTTTTAACGAAGATGTAAAATCTCTACTCTCTGGAACCTAACAAGCCCATCCCTAGATCAATCAGAGAGTTCATGCTTAAGGAAAAGGGTAGGACACTCAGCCCTACTAGAGAATTCTCGGTAGGATAAACCACTAGTCTGACATGGTGTGGCAATTCCCATGTGCTTATTTATTTGTGTTTAAAAACTTTGAGTGTCATGAAAGTCAGCCCCGCTGCCCACGCCTACAGTTTAGAATGACATCCTGAATGCTGCTACATTCTCAGTCATCAAAGACATATTCCTTCATCCTTAGTATAATCCTCTTAGAATGGTGGGGACAGCCAATGTTATACTTTAGGAAGAATTTTCAATCATGTGAGCAGAAGATCAAAGAGGTTTCCTGGGACTACATTTTTTTTTTTTTTTTTGGATCGTGCTTCCTTTGACAAGAGAAGAACATAAAATAGAACATACATCTTTAATTTATTCAAATTAATGAATAATAACGCCATCATTCAATGAATATTAATAGTTGTTGGACATGTATGATGTGCCAGGAACAGTGACAGTTGTTAAGGATAAAGAACAGAGCATAAAGCCCTCAGGAAGCCCACAGTGTAACTAAAGATTCTTGCTGAGAGAGTGTTTTTATGATATGAAATGTACCAGGTGGCTCAGACAGTAAAAAATCTTCCTGTAATGCAGGAGACCAGGGTTCGATCCCCAGGTTAGGAGGATCTCCTGAAGAAGGGAAGGACTACTCACTCTAGTATTCTTGCCTGGAGAATTCCATGGACAGAGAAGCCTGGAAGGCTACAGTCCATGGGACTGCAAGGAGTTGGACACAACCGAGCAACTAACAATACAACACCAATCAATATTAACCATGGTAAAGAGTCAAATGGGGCTGATTTCATCAATTTCTCATGAATATTTGCATTCGTTTTGCGATTTCTTTGAGGTGACTTTCTCAATAAGAATTAATTTTCCAATGAAGATGTGCTTCTATTTGCATCCTCCAGGTCTACTGTCTACCCTTCTCCATCCTACGATGCCCTGGAGGCTGGCCTGTGTGTTCTTTGACTTTTGGTTGGGTTCAGCCAGTGAGACATTTCGCAGGAGTTGAGTGGGTGGGGACAGTTCAACTGGAGTGTTTATTTTCTCAGCTCCCCACCTGCTACAATTCTCTACACAGACCAGTGGATAGGTTTCTCTGTTCACTGTCCTTCATGCCTGAGGATGGACTGGCTCCCTACTATTGACAGTCTGCAGCACTGCACTATTCTTGTTGGTCTCCTAAATCTAGCCCACGTTTCTGTAAACAGTTCCTGTAATAAAACTCTTTGAATTACCTAGCTTCAGGGTGCTGTTTCATGCCTTCCTGACACAGAGGGAGAAGGACCTCATTAAAGGATAACATGAGATATATATTCTAGATTATTTCTGGGGCCAGTATTAATGGGATGTTTTGAGGAAACCTTAAATCAACCCTATTCATAATTGTTCCTTTGCTGATATGTCAATCAGTAGCACTTCATGAGAGGCTAGCAATGGCAAGCCACTCCAGTACTCTTGCCTAGAAAATCCCATGGATGGAGGAGCCTGGTGGGCTGTGGTCTGTGGGGTCGCTGGGGGTCAGACGCGACTGACTGACCTCACTTTCACTTTTCACTTTCACACATTGGAGAATGAAATGGCAACCCACTCCAGTGTTCTTGCCTGGAGAATCCCAGAGACGGGGGAGCCTGGTGGGCTTCCGTCTATGGGGTCACACAGAGTCGGACACGACTGAAGTGACTTAGCAGCAGCAGCAGCAGCAGCAGCAGTAGATCATAGATTTGAAAGTCTTTCTTGTTTCTTTCACCATCTAGGAAACTATAAACACATTAAATCCGTGGCATAGGCTATTGTCGGCCTTAGTGTATTTGTAACCTCTTTCCCCACAGCTAGGGACAGTGGTCTCCCACCTACAGGTTCAGTCTGATGTGAGTTCCCACAGCAGACTCTGACCTCAAATATCAAGAGTTGGCAGCAGGCTTGCCACCTTCCAGACTGGCTGTGACCATTTGCTCCTCTCCTTATTCCTGTACCTCTCCATCTGTTCTCTCTGGGACTTGAAATCCTACAATGACCAGTACCCTTCCAAGGAAACCTGTAGCCCATAGGTGGCTGTTCCCAGCTGGGATACAATGAATGGGTTGTGGTTCTGTTTCCCACCAGTGCTAACCCAACATGCGACTGTGTCTCTGAAAAGGGCCTGGTCTCTACTACCAGATCCTGCCTTATGATGGACCACACCCATCCCATGCCTGAAGAGATAGCACACTTCTGTAAATGCCAGCTAGCTTATTTATTAAGTGGCTGTTCTGTCCTAGGCACCATTCCAGGTCCTGGGGAGACTGGTTTCCTATTGCATTTGGAAAGTGGGAATAAATGATTGAATTCTACTTTTGGTAACAAAAGGAAGAGCGATAACTTATGTATTTAAGCCTCAGCTGTAATTCATCATGCTGGTTTCCTCTCTGTTCCTTTGATACACATCTACCACGTTCCTTCTTGCCTTTTCTTTTAAAGATAATTTGCAAGGAAGAAATGAAGAACCCCAGGGTCAGTAGAAGGAAAGAAATCGTAAAAATTAGGGCAGAGATAAATGCAAAAGAAACAAAAGAGACCATAGCAAAAATCAACAAAGCCAAAAGCTGGTTCTTTGAGAAGGTAAATAAAATTGACAAACCACTAGCCAGACTTATCAAGAAACAAAGGGAGAAGAACCAAATCAATAAAATTAGAAATGAAAATGGACAGATCACAACTGACAACACAGAAATACAAAGGATTATTAGAGAATACTATCAGCAATTATATGGCAATAAAATGAATAACTTGGAAGAAATGGACAAATTCCTAGAAAAGTACACCTTTCCAAAACTGAACCAGGAAGAAATAGAAAATCTGAACAGACCCATCACAAGCACGGAACTAGAGGCTATAATCAGGAATCTTCCAGCAAACAAAAGCCCAGGTCCAGACGGCTTCACAGCTGAATTCTACCAAAAATTTAGAGAAGAGCTAACACCTGTTCTACTCAAACTCTTCCAGAAAATTGCTGAGGAAGGGAAACTTCCAAACTCATTCTGTGAGGCCACCATCACCCTAATCCCAAAACCTGGTAAAGACCCCACAAAAAAAGAAAACTACAGGCCAATATCACTGATGAACATAGATGCAAAAATCCTTAACAAAATTCTAGCAATCAGAATCCAACAACATATTAAGAAGATCATACATCATGACCAAGTGGGCTTTATCCCAGGAATGCAAGGATTCTTCAATATCCGCAAATCAATCAACGTAATACACCACATTAACAAACTGAAAAATAAAAATCATATGATTATCTCAATAGATGCAGAGAAAGCCTTCGACAAAATTCAACATCCATTTATGATAAAAACCCTCCAGAAACTGGGAATAGAAGGGACATACCTCAACATAATAAAAGCTATATATGACAAACCCACAGCAAACATTATCCTCAATGGTGAAAAACTGAAAGCATTTCCCCTAAAGTCAGGAACAAGACAAGGGTGCCCACTCTCACCACTACTATTCAACATAGTTCTGGAAGTTTTGGCCACAGCAATCAGAGCAGAAAAAGACATAAAAGGAATCCAAATTGGAAAAGAAGAAGTAAAACTTTCACTATTTGCTGATGACATGATCCTCTACACAGAAAACCCTAGAGACTCTACCAGAAAACTGCTAGAGCTAATCAATGATTACAGTAACGTTGCAGGATATAAAATCAACACACAGAAATCCCTTGCATTCCTATACACTAATAATGAGAAAATAGAAAGAGAAATTAAGGAAACTATTCCATTCACTGTTGCAACGAAAAGAATTAAATACTTAGGAATATATCTACCTAAGGAAACAAAAGACTTGTACATAGAAAACTATAAAACACTACTGAAAGCAATCAAAGAGGACACTAATAGATGGAGAAATATACCATGTTCATGGATTGGAAGAATAAATATTGTAAAAATGAGTATACTACCCAAAGTAATTTATACATTCAATGCAATCCCTATCAAGCTACCAACGATATTTTTCACAGAACTAGAACAAATAATCTCACAATTTGTATGGAAATACAAAAAACCTCGAATAGCCAAAGCAATCTTGAGGAAGAAAAATGGAACTGGGGGAATTAACCTGCCGGACTTCAGGCTCTACTACAAAGCCACAGTCATCAAGACAGTATGGTACTGGCATAAAGACAGAAATATAGATCAATGGAACAAAATAGAAAGCCCAGAGATAAATCCACGCACCTATGGACACCTCATCTTTGACAAAGGAGGCAAGAATATAAAATGGAGAAAAGACAGTCTCTTTAACAAGTGGTGCTGGGAAAACTGGTCAGCCACTTGTAAAAGAATGAAACTAGAACACTTCCTAACACCATACACCAAAATAAACTCAAAATGGATCAGAGAGCTAAATGTAAGACCAGAAACTATAAAACTCCTAGAGGAGAACGTAGGCAAAACACTCTCCGACATAAATCACAGCAGGATCCTCCATGACCCACCTCCCAGAATATTGGAAACAAAAGCAAAAATAAACAAATGGGACCTAATTAAAATCAAAAGCTTCTGCACAGCAAAGGAAACTATAAGTAAGGTGAAAAGACAGCCTTCAGAATGGGAGAAAATAATAGCAAATGAAGCAACTGATAAAGGATTAATCTCCAAATTATACAAGCAGCTCCTGCAGCTCAATTCCAGAAAAATAAATGACCCAATCGAAAAATGGGCCAAAGAACTAAACAGACATTTCTCCAAAGAAGACAAAAAGATGGCTAACAAACACATGAAAAAATGAACATCCCTCATAATCAGAGAAATGCAAATCAAAACCACAATGAGATACCATTTCACACCAGTCAGAATGGCTGCTATCCAAAAGTCTACATGCAATAAATGCTGGAGAGGATGTGGAGAGAAAGGAACCCTCTTACACTGTTGGTGGGAATGCAAACTAGTACAGCCACTATGGAGAACAGTGTGGAGATTCCTCAAAAAACTGGAAATAGAACTGCCATATGATCCAGCAATCGCACTCCTGGGCATACACACCGAGGAAACCAGAATTGAAAGAGACACGTGTACTCCAATGTTCATTGCAGCACTGTTTATAATAGCCAGGACATGGAAGCAACCTAGATGTCCATCTGCAGACGAATGGATAAGAAAGCTTTGGTACATATACACAATGGAGTATTATTCAGCCATTAAAAAGAATACATTTGAATCAGTTTTAATGAGGTGGATGAAACTGGAGCCTATTATACAGAGTGAAGTAAGCCAGAAAGAAAAACACCAATACAGTATACTAACACATATATGTGGAATTTAGAAAGATGCAAATGATAACCCTGTATACGAGACAGCAAAAGAGACACAGATGTATAGAACAGTCTTTGGGACTCTATGGGAGAGGGTGAGGGTGGGATGATTTGGGAGAATGGCATTGAAACACGTATGTTGTCATATGTGAAACGAATCACTAGTTCAGGGTCAATGCATGTTATAGGATGCTCGGGGCTGACATGCGGGGATGACCCAGAGGGAGGATAAAGGGAGGAGGGAGGTCGGAGGGGGGTTCAGGAGGGGGAACTTATGTAAACCCAGGGCGAATTCATATCAATGTATGGCAAAACCAACCAATATAATATTGTAAAATAATTTGCCTCCAATAAAAAATAAATTAATTACCAAAAAAAAAAAAAAAGAACATTTCCTAACACCAAACCCAAAGATAAACTCAAAATGGATTAAAGACCTAAATGTAAGACCAGAAACAATAAAACTCTTAGAGGAAAACAGGCAGAACACTCAATGACATAAATCAAAGCAAGATCCTCTATGACCCACCTCCTAGAGTAATGGAAATAAAGACAAATATACACAAATGGGACCTGATTAAACTTAAAAGCTTTTGCATAGCAAAGGAAACTATAAGCAAGGTGAAAAGACAACCCTCAGAATGGGAAAAAATAATAGCAAATGAAACAACTGACAAAGGATTAATTTCCAAAATATACAAGCAGCTCATACAACTCAATACCAGAAAAACAAATGACCCAATCAAAAAATGGGAAAAAGACCTAAACAGATATTTCTCCAAAGAAGACATACAAATAGCTAACAAACACATGAGAAGATGCTCAACATCACTCATTATTAGAGAAATGCAAATCAAAACCACAATGACATATCACCTCACACCAATCAGAATGGCTATCATCAAAAATTCTACAAACAATAAGTGCTGGAGAGGGTGTGGAGAATAGGGAATGCTCTTGCACTATTGGTGGGAATGTAAATTGATACAGCCACCAAGGAAGATGGTATGGAGATTCCTTAAAAACTAGGAGTAAAACCACTATATGACCCAGCAATCCCACTCCTAGGCATATACCCCAAGGAAACCAAAATTGAAAGAGACACATGTATCCCATTGTTCATTGCAGCACTATTTACAATAGCTAGAGCATGGAAGTAACCGAGATGTCCATTGATAGATGAATGGATAAAGAAGTTGTTGGACATACACACAATGGAATATTACTCAGCCATAAACAGGGACACATTTGAGTAAGTTCTAATGAGGTGAATCAACCGAGAACCTATTATACAGAGCAAAGTGAGTCAGAAAGAGAAAGATAAATATCATATTCTAATGCATATATACAGAAACTAGAAAAATGGTACTTAAGAATTTATTTACAGGGCAACAATGGAGAACAGACATAGAGAATAGACTTATGGACATGGGGAGAGGGGAGGAGAGGGTGAGATGTATGGAAAGAGTAACATGGAAACTTATGTTACCATAGGTAAAATAGATAGCCAATGGGAATTTGCTACATGGCTCAGGAAACTCAAACAGGGGCTCTGTATCAACCTAGAGGGGTGGGATGGGGAGGCAGATGGGAGGGAGGTTCAAAAGGGAGGGGATATATGTATACCTATGGCTGATTCATGTTGAGGTTTGACAGAAAACAGCAAAATTCTGTACAGCAATTATCTTTCAATAAAAAATTAATTAAAAAAAAAATAAAGATAATTTGCTTCCCCTTAATAGAGAAATCAAGCAATTATATTTTTTGATTGTATCCAAGGATCTTATTCTACTGTAATCCTACAACGAGGGTTTCCTCTCAAAGACGGTCTAAAATATCAAAAAGTGACTTTTCAAACTCTCATAGTGTAGATTGTGAGATAAACTCAGTGTTTTGCTCACTTCCATAAAATAAGGCTATTCCTGTCTTGCAACCAACTACACAAACTGGCCTTGATTTGCTGAGATGGTTTTAACCAATTCTTTTGAACAAAAAAACTTCATTTAATAGTTTTATTAACAAGTTGTATCCATTTTAACAGATTTTCAATTTTATTTTATTAAATGGTTCAAGAAAGTTTTTAAGTATGGTTTGGGTGACATGCTTTTGTTTCTTAATGGCACAACCGATGATTTGGCTTTTATAACCACTTATTTCATTGTGGGAGGTCAAGACAAGTGGTGAGGAAAGAGGGTCTTCAGCAAATGGTTCTCAAGTTGGGGGGTGGGGAGGGCAACAAGGCCAGAGTTTCAGTCTGAAGAGTCCACAGGCTATTAAAACTGTTAACAAGGCTTTACTGCATCCTCTAGGATGGAAAGAATGGCTTTGTAAAGGAGAACTGGGCTGAGCATGAACACATCAAGGGTATCCACTCTGAAACTAGAGGAGAGAGAAAATACAACTCCCAGTTCCTTTTCCATGGCTTTAACGGCTAAACACCATTTAGTTTAAGCTAACGGGATATAATGGTGCCTTTGACAGATGCCTTCACATCAAGATCTGATAGGAGCCCTGAAAGTCTGACGTTGAATCCTCTTCCCTTCTGCCAAGGATGTCATTCCACATCTCAGTTCCTCTTCTCTGACTAATTACAAAATTTTGAGCCATTCCTACTGCAGCCCACCACTCTCCCTGGGTGAAACTTGCTTTACACCTAACACCTGTGTGTAAATAACATGGTGATAATTCACATTGCTTTCTCAGTGTACCACAGGGATCTCACTCTTGAAAGGAGCTCTGAAACATATGCTTTGTAAGGCAGAATACCTCTTTTGTAATGTAAACAATATAAACCGTAGACAAAGCTTCCAATTTACCTAAGTTTAGGTTTTTACATATGGGGTTTCATTAAAGCAGAGCATATCTGTAAATGAAAATATTTTAAGCCTCAGCCCTTTGCCCATCATAATGGTTTTTAAAAACCTCATTACAATAAAACCCATTAGCTTGAATAATTAAATTAAAAAGTACTTCCTGCATGCATTGAAATTTCTGATTTTAATAGGAAAAAAGCACAACTGAATGCCTTGTTTTTAAACCTGTTTCAGTCTTGTTTGAAAATGGCAAGCAGTATAATGATTTGCACGATGCAGAAAGTACACTGCAGAGTGTGTGTGTTGGGGGTGGGGGATGCGGAAAGGCAGACTGCGCTGAGGACAGGAGAGGCAGACAGAACCCTGGAGAACGTGACCAACACATACAGCCTTATTTCAGTCTTTACAGCTACACAGGTTTGGTCATTCCCAATTTGACAGAGAAACTGAAGCCTGGAAGTGTTACATAACTTGTCTCATATCACACAGGTTTCTAAGCAGAGGTCAGAATTCAAACTCCCACCTCTGCCTCTCAAATAAATACCCTTAACCCCTCAGCCTACTATTCAGTTGAAACTTCAATTGTCAGGAATTTTTGACCCACAAAGATGAAATTTCATATGGTTCAACTAAGACCTCTCTACCACACAGAAATCCAAGTAGGAAAAGATAGAGATGATCCAAGGTGACTTTAGTCCATTTTGTAGGATGGGAAGAGCCCAGATTGCTGCTGTTGCCCACTCACAGTCCTGTTAGCTTCATGTCCCTCGAACCCACTTTGGGATGCATCGGTACCCCCCCTTTTTACAAGGTCACAGGCAAAGTGCTGGAGGTACCAACCTGAGTGTGACGTTGTCCTTGACCTTGAGAAGTCTGTATGCATGCTAAGTTGCTTCAGTCATGTCTGACTCTTTGCAACCCTATGGACTGTAGCCCACCAGGCTCCTCTGTCCATGGGATTCTCCAGTTAAGAATACTAGAGTGGGTAGCCATTCCCTTCTTCAGGGAATCTTCCTGACCCTGGGATCGAACTTGCATCTCCTGCATTGCAAAAGGATTCTTTACTGCTGAGCCACCAGGGAAGCCCTAAATCTGCAGCCTTACAATAGAAGGAACAAATCAAGAGTCTATAAATTGCCTGAGCAGAAATCATTTTAGAGGGTGGGTCCAGCTGCCTTTGTCCATGTGGGAATGGCCATGCTGACCAGCACACCCCCTACAGATGGGCGTGAGGAGGGCCACCCAGTCCTCTAGAGGGGGTCTTTAAGATCTGCATCTTTTTATCCAGGAGAAAAACAGTAGCAAATGACACATGGAAAAAAGAAATCAAGAGTTTAGAATTCAGGATGGGATGTTGCTCCTTTCTCCTCTCATTCATCACTCTCAAAGCCCTGTAAAGTTCATGGCTCAAGTGAAGTCACATCTGACTGCATTTGTTTCCTTGAAAGCTGTAGCCCCATGATCTGGCTTCTATTTCATACATTGTATTTAACTTTACCAAAATGCCAGCAAAAAAAAAAAAATTGGAAAAATCTGGAAGTTAATGAGATTTAGCTTATGCATATCCACATACTCATGTATTCACTGTGCAGAGTATACTAAAGTATACTACATGAGCTGAAAGTTCATGTGGCCTTTAAACAATCAAGCAAATTAGTTAACTAGCTAACTAAACAACTAACTCAGTTATTTCTTCTGGAACATTGCCTCAAAAAACAGCGGATGCAAGATGGCAGAGTAGAAGGATGTGTGCTCATCTCCTCCAGTGAGCACCAAAATTGCAACTAGCTGTTGAACAACCATTGACAGGAGGATGCTGGAACCAAAAAAATATCCTCCACGTCCGTCCAGAGACAAAGGAGGAGCCACAGCGAGGTGGGTGACGGGGGCGCAGTCATGATCAAACCAAGTCCCAAACCCGCTGGTGGGTGACCCACAGACTGGAGAACAAGAATACCAAAGAGGTTCTCGCACGACTGTGAAGGTTCTGAACCCATGTCAGGCTTCCCAGAGGACTGAGGACAACAGGAACTCCAGTTCCAGAGGGCACAAACAACATTTTGTGCTCACCAAGACCTGGAGGGTCAAAGCAGTGACCCTAAAAGGAGACTGAACCAAAACCACCTGCTAGTGTCGGAGGGCCTCCTGTGGAGGCGTGGGTCAGCAGGGGCTCACCACAGGGACAGGGGCACTGGGAGATCCCCTTTGGCATAAACCCTCTTGGAGTTCACCATTAACCTACCATAGAACCCAGGGCTAGGTTGCCTCAGGCCAAACACCTACCAGGGAAGGAGTACAAACAACCCCACCCATCAGCAGATAATTGGATTAAAGCTTTACTGAGTAAGGCCCTGACCACCAGAGCAAGACCTAGTTTTTCCCACCACCAGCCCTCGCATCAAGAAGCCTACACAATTCTCTCAGCCTCATCCATCAGAGGGCAGACAGAAAGAGCAAGAAGCACAGTCTCACAGCAGCTGAAAAAAAAACCATATTACAGAAAGTTAATCACGATGAAAAAACAGAAAGTTATGTCCCAGATGAAAGGACAAGAAAAACCCCCAGAAAGACAACTAAATGAATTGGAGTTAGGCAACCTTCTGGAAAAAGAATTCAGAACAATTATAGTGAAGAGGATCCAGGATCTTGGGAAAAGAATGGAGGCAAAGATTGAGTAGATCTCAGCAAGAAATGTTTACCAAAGACCTAGAAGAACTAAAGAACAAACAAACAGAGATGAATAATGCACTAGAAGGAAACAACGGCAGAATAACTGAGGCAGAAAAACAGATAAATAACCTGGAGGACAGAATGTAGAAAGAACAAAAAGAAATGAAGACCGCCTAAGAGACCTCTGGGACAACATTAAACACACCAACAATCGCATTATAGAGGTCCCAGAAGGAGAAGAGAGAGAAAGGACCTGAGAAAATATTTGAAGAGATAATAGCTGAAAACTTACTGCACGTGGGAAAGGAAATAGTCATCCAAGTCTAGGAAGTGCATAGAGACCCAGGAAGGATAAACCCAAGGAGAAACACACTGAGACACATGGTAAACAAACTGACAAAAATTAAAGACAGAGATAAAGTATTAAAAGCAACAAGGGAAAATGACAACATATAAGGGAATTCCCATCAGGCTATCAACTGATTTCTCAATAGAAACTCTACAAGCCGGAAGGGAACGGCTGAATATGTTTAAAGTGATGAAAGGGAAGGACCTAAAATCAAGAATTCTCTTCCCAGCAAGACTCTCCTTCAGATTTGATGGAGAAATCAAAAGGTTTCCAGACAAGCAAAAGTTAAGAGAATTCAGCACCACCAAATCAGCTTCACAACAAATGCTAAAGGAACTTCTCTAGGCGGGAAACATAAGAGAAGGAAAATATCTGCAGAAAACAAACCCAAAACAATTAAGAAATCTGTACTATGACCATCCATATTGATAACGTATGTGTGTATGTATTAACATAAAGTTACATTTACCTTAAATGTAAATGGATTAAATTTACCAACCAAAAGGCATAGAAGGCCTGGGTGGATTATGAACTTCCACTTGCCACATCACTTTGCTTGACCGCCCCCCAAAACTGCATATAATTATTTTATATTGTTAAGTTAATCATGTTCCCATTGTGACTTGCAAATTTAATTATCTTTTATTTTTTGTCTGGCTATTGATTGTAGAAACTGATAAACATCTTTTACTACTGTGATTATGTGACTATTACTCACTTAACTGGAGAAGGACATGGCAACCCTCTCCAGTATTCTTGCCTGGAGAATCCCATGGACAGAGGAGCCTGGTGGGCTACAGTCCATGGGGTCACAAAGAGTCAGACACGACTGAAGAGATTTAGCACTCACTTAATACCACTGTATCATGACTGGTCAACAGAAAAATAATAGAACTCTATATATCACTCAAACTAGGTTCTAATAGAAAAACCTGTAATCACTTTTCAAAATCCAAAAGGATATCAGAATTATCTTGAAATTTTTTTAAAAATATGAATGCTCAGGTATTGGTTTTGTTCTCCAGAGCTCCAGATATGTTTCTAATCAGCAATCGTGTTTAAAAACAACTGGACTATATGATGGTCTTTTACTTTTATCTAGTTTGTTTCACTTTTCTATTTCATATTCAGTGCTCCCATTTCATTTAGTAATTTCCAACTTCTCCATCTCTACCTTTTTTTTTAATGTTCTTTCTCATGCCTTTATCAAGTGTAGTAGAAAAGCTTTTGTATACATATACATATAAATATGTACAAATATATATTTTAGAAAACTTATGAATTTTTCCCTAACTAAAAAAATCATGACATTTTGATTCCACTTGTTTGACTTAGTATGAATAGAATGCTAGATTTCTAATTAAAAAATAGATACGCAATAAGCATCAAAGGTTTACTATATAGCATAGGGAACTATAGTCGATATCTTGTAATAACCTATGATGGAAAATAATTTCAAAAATAATATATGTGTATTTGTATAACTGAATCACCTTGCTGTGCACCTGAAAAATTGTAAGTCCACTATACTTCAATAAAATATGTATGTATATATTAAAAAAAAACAGTGGATGGTGTATTCCTG
This sequence comes from Moschus berezovskii, assembly GCF_049115385.1. Taxonomy (NCBI): domain Eukaryota; kingdom Metazoa; phylum Chordata; class Mammalia; order Artiodactyla; family Moschidae; genus Moschus; species Moschus berezovskii. The sequence continues at coordinate 8,476,349 of NC_142478.1, read as the reverse complement.
GAGCGCACAAGTGTCTTCCTTCAGAACATGGTCTTTTCAGATGTTTTAGGTCAGACAACAAATTTAGTCAGTTATTGTGCTTAGTTCAGAGCAGAAGGGCTTCCCTTGTGGCTCAGCTGGTAAAGAAACTGCCTGCAATGTGGGAGACCTGGGTTCGATCCCTGGGTTGGGAAGATCCCCTGGAGAACAGAAAGGCTACCCACTCCAGTATTCTGGCCTGGAGAATTCCATGGACTATACAGTCCATGGGGTCACAGAGAATTGGTCACGACTGAGTGACTTTCACTTGCAGCTTCACTCAGAGCAGAAAACGAACTCACTTTAAACATTCTGAGGGATTTTTGCTTGTTTGTTTGATGGAGACAAACCCCTCACTTGTGGCTGGCCCTTAGGACTCATAAAACAAACCCTCATTTATCCTGAACACTCGAGTGAGATGTCATGGTGTTGGTAATTATTAATGACAACTAATGGCTGGTGGTTATTGATGACATTTGTGAGAGCAGGATAAAAATAATAATTATAATAATGTGAGATGTCATGAAGAAGCAGTAATTGTGATAATGATTGCTATTATAATAATGAGTGAGAAAAGGATTTTAGGTTATTCAATCAATAAGGATAACAGAAGCCTGGATGTGTACATGTACACAACTGCGGAGGGTTGCAGATAAAAAGAATAGTCACTGTTTCTTTAAAATTTAAGTATAATTAGTTTACAATCTTGTGTTTCAAGTGTATAGCAAAGTGCTTCATTTATATGTGTGTGTATTAAATTGCTTCAGTTGTGTCCGACTCTTTCTGACCCTATGGACTGTGACCCACCAGGCTTCTGTGTCCATGGGATTCTCCAGGCAAGAACATTGGCGTGGATTGCCATGCTCTCCTTCCAAGTAGGTTGCTTCCATGTCTTGGCTGTTGTACATTGGGGTACACATATATTTATGAATTAGAGTTTTCTCCATATATAAGTCCAGAAGTGGGATGGCAGGATCAAATGGTAATTCTAAATTTAATTTTATAAGGAAAACTAAAGCTTTGTTCTCTATAATAGCTGCAAATTACATTCCCACCAACAGTATAAGAGAGTTCCTTTTTCTCTATACCCTCTCCAACATTTACTATTTGTACACTTTTTAATGATGGCCATTCTGACTCATGTGAAGTGATACCTCATTGTAGTTTTGATTTGCATTTCTATAATCATTAGCATCAGAGTCTTTTCCAGTGAGTCAACTCGTCGCATGTGGTGGCCAAAGTATTGGCGTTTCAGCTTTAGCATCAGTCCTTCCAATGAACACCCAGGATTGATCTCCCTTAGAATGGACTGGTTGGATCTCCTTGCAGTACAAGGGACTCTCAAGAGTCTTCTAGGATTGGGGGCAGGAGGAGAAGGGGACGACAGAGAATGAGATGGCTGGATGGCATCACCAACTCGATGGACATGAGTTTGAGTGAACTCTGGGAGTTGGTGATGGACAGGGAGGCCTGGTGTGCTGTGATTCATGGGGTTGCAAAGAGTCGGACACAACTGAGCGACTGAACTGAACTGAACTGAATCATTAGCAATATTGAGCATCTTTTTGTGTGCCTGTTTGCCATCTGTATGTCAAGAATAGTCATTATTGATTGAAGACACTATGTGCCCATGTGCCAGACACTGTGCCCACAGCATAACATACATGATCTCCTTTAATTCACAGCATCTCTGCAAGTAGATATTCTTGGTAGCATGATTATCCTTGTTATGTTAAAGAGAAAAATGGAGGTTTAAAGCAGTTATGCAATTTGACTATGGTAACTTGAACAAGTGATAAGTGGAAAGTGTCAGTCACTCAGTTGTGTCCAATTCTTTGTGACCCCATGAACTGTGCCAGGCTTCTCTGTCCATGGAATTCTCCAGGCAAGAATACTGGAGTGGGGGTAAATGGCAAAAAGAGAATTTAAATCTGGTCTAGCTATGCCAAAGTATTACACTTAATACACTTAAGTACTAAATTGTACACTTAAAAAGTATCCTGTGGTTACTGAAAATCAACCCAAAAAACAACAAGTATACTGTGTTATCCAGGACAACCCTGACACGAGTCAAATTTCAAGGGACCCCAAATACTGACAAGTCGTCTTAGACCCAGTGGTCCCAGCTGGCATTAGGAGCATTGTGGTGATGGCCCCATACAGGCTGTCCTGTAAAGAAGAGTGTTTCTAAAGAGGAGGGACTTGGATTACTGGGTTGAGGACATAGCCTCATAAAATAGCAAGTTCACTGCCCTCCAGTGACCACAACTCAAGTGCTCAGAAAAGCCCTTGTGTTTGTTCAAGTCTGTGTTGTTGCCTTAAGAGCATGGGTGGGGCCGTGACTTCATGGTGACTACAATAAAAAGCAAACTTCACAGTCCTTTGGTGATTTGTTTGAATAGTGGTTCTCCTAGCTTCTAACTTTGAAAGAGGTAAGTTTTTTTTCTTATTTGACAAAAGGGATAATAGGATTGTTGGTAAATATTTTATCTAACCTGGAGTGACCTATTTATCAACAAAAGCTATCTATTTTGCAGCGAATTATAACAAAATCATAACCTGACCCTCAGTCTATGGCGAGTACGATTTAGTCTTTGATGGTTCCAAAGGCATGCGAGCCCCTGGTACTTGGAACCATCACTAATAGCATCACTTGTCACTGCACAGGGGAAGTATGGCCATTTGAGCACTGTACCTGGGCATACGGATAAATGGGCCCTCAATACTGACTTTGAAAAACGATACATAGAAGCTAAGAAGAGCTCAAAAAAATGCTTGAGAATTCACCATAATGCAGATGAAATGTAAACCTTTTTACTAAGAACTCAATACTGTACCTGTTCCCCTCATGAAAGCATGGTTACATTCCACTGCTAACAGGCCCAAATAGGAGTGACATTCATTTCAGGGCTTCAGGGTCTGGTCCATTATTAGTTGTGCAGACTATTCTGATCTGCCAGAGTCACTCGGTTGCAGAGTAGAGAATTCTTTTTCTTAGAGTTGATTTCCAAGCCAAAGCCAAGGGGATAATCACAATGGTTTTTGGCCAGAGCCATGGTGAGTCACAAGGAAAGGGGATCCTGGAACTCTCATTCACTCCTTTGCAGAGAGAATTAACTCCGAGAGCCAAATGGGAGAAGGCAGCTCCTTCCACTGAGTAAAGACGAGCACAGTTTTCAAGCACAGTTCCCAGAAGGCACAGTGCAGGTTCTGAACAGTTATGAACAGCTAAAGCTAACTTCCCAAATTGTAGGTCAATGTGCTCTGGCTGCAAATCTACAGCTTGCACAAAAAATTAAATTGAAAGACACTGGATGATCAACATTGTGAAACTTGCAATTTTCCCACCTCTTGGCATCCTGGGTTAAATTCTGTAGGTAAATTTCATGAGTGTTAGTTCAGTCGGGTTGGGTACATGCTTAAGTAAAACGGTGCTTGAGTAGAACCATGTGCATTAGCAACACTCTGTAATGTAGAAATGACTCATGCTGTGGACTTCCTCTTTTGTGGGGTGACTTTCTTGCAGATGTGTAGTGCTTTCCGGCAAAACTCCTTTTGTCATTTGTTCTTCACCGCAACTTCTGAGGTAGGCTGGGCAGGGGTTGGGCTTTTGATAAGTATGATATCATAAAAATAATGGGGACAGAGAGTTTCATAAAATCAGCACAGCTCAGTGATAACCAGGATGCCCCAGAACACAGGGCAGAAATCCACTGCAATGCGCAATCGATAAAATAACAGGCCCCATTTGGAGTAAAGTTCTCATTTACAATTCTCCCACTCAAAACAGCTTCACAGGTTTTACTGTTCCTTCTCTCATTCATGGCCAGTAGGAACATTTTCATCAAAACTGGGTATTTGGTGCTTAAGAGTTCTCCTGACACTGCTTCTTACCCACCAAATAGAGTCATAATCCTTAGTGTGTAACTTCAAAATCCTTTACACAATAACCAATCGCTTCCCCAAAGAGGATTGTGACTTCAGATGGTGAATGAGCTGCTGGAGGAAATTAACTCTCGAGAAATGAAAGTCCTGTTTCTGCGCACTTAGAGGCACAGAGGAGAAAAAATTTAGAGGCTGTCACACAAATGTCAAAGCATCCTTTATCCTGCCCACAGAATGTCAGGACCAGACAGGTCGCTCACAAGGTTACTCTGCCCTCTTATTCAAAGCTGAGAGCTGGGAGAGAATGGGGGGCACTTGTTTGCTGGAATCTCCTGCCCTTTTCAGCAAACTTGCCAGAGAGGCCAAGACTTCCTTAATTTCTATGATATCCAAACCATTCCATTTACTCTCTCCTTCTAGATTTTTACGCACTAGCTGAATCCTAAAAGATTTTCTGCCTTCTGCACTTGAAAAAGAAGGGAAATCTCATAGCTGAAAGGAAACCGGCACATATCGTTTAGTTTGAAAAAAAGAAAACACAGACCCATGCTCTCAAGAGCGTGCACATGATATACTTGCTTGCTCTCAAGGTCAAATTAGCAAAGATTATGAAAGCAGACCCACAAAAGCGTAAACATGCCGCATCAAGTCAGGCAAACCCTCCCTCTTGTGCTGCTCTCAGTCTTCCTGGGGGCACCAGTCAACGGGGGGCTGCGTGGCAGTGAAGGATCTTGGTGACCAGAGTCGCAGCTCTGAGTCCTGGCAACACTAAGGAAGGAAGTTGAGCTGGTCACTTCACCTCCCCAAGTCCTGCTTTCCTCATCTGGATGAATCTCTTTTACTTAATGGGTAGTTTTGAGAACCAAATTCGACAATGGATGTGAATGTACTTTGTAAAGACTGTGGTTAACGTCTTTGCACGAAATGAGGGGCCCAAGGGTCTGGGGGAGAGCAGATGCGAGGGGTGATCCCAGCATGCCCCACACCAGCGTGTGGATGCCCTGCCCACTGCCCGCCTCTGCACAGCGACCCAGAGATGGCCCCCACCGGGACCGTTCCAGTGCCTCCAGATCCTTTCACAGTGCCTCCTGCCTGTTCTTGGAGGCACTTATCAAAATTGTAGTTTAGATAGCTATTTCTGCAATCCTTGATTTGTTATATGCCTTCTCCGCTAGACTGTAAACTCTTTTAGGGCAGGGACCACTAATGTCTGTTACTGTTACTGTTAGAAACTGTGTAGCTCGGAGCTGGCACATAGTAAGTATTTGGTAAAGATTTCTCCAATGAACAGTGGAACACAGCTAGTAGGAGGTTTACAACCAGGTCTCTAGTGTCTCAAAACCACATTCTTTCTCTGCTCTGCCTTTGAGCATACAGAAGTCTTGTTTATTTATATTTAATGTTCAGACAGTTCTGGAATTTGTGTCTAGAAGTCAGTTTTCTGCTCTCTTTGTATTTACATTTATGCCATACCTGGTGCCCATAAGGAACCTGCTATAGGAAGTAGCACTTCAGCTCTTTATCTACAAACCACCTCTTTCAGGTTTCAGGATGTGCCCTCTCTGCACAGTTTTGCAAGTTTCCATGAGCTGGACTCAATAAAGCACTGGGAAGCATAGCATGCTGCAGTTCATGGGGTCGCAAAGAGTCGGATGCGACTTAGCAACTGAACAACAACATCAGCTGGACTGTCTCCTTCTTTCCTTCCGTCCCCTTTGTGACATAAACCCTTTGATCATATCCTTAGCCATTGCTTCCAGCTGAGGAATTCCAATTATTTTACCTTATTTTCCTTCACGAACTACATTTTCTTGATTATTTCAGATCTTTTCTTCTGGACTTTTCCCAGCTCTGTCTAGCTTTCCCAAGGGAAAATCCAACTTTAGCTGGACTCTAGGTAAGCAGTCCCTTTGCTGATCCCCCATTGATCCTCTAGTTAAGGCAGGAGGGTGGCAGTTTCCCCTCCAGCCCCAAACTCCCCCCACCCAGCAAACCTGACGGTTGACAACCTTTCACCCTTTGCTTGACAAGAAGATCGGATCTTCCTAAGGAGGCCCTCAGTCCTGGCCCCATCCTCGTCCTTTCTTGTGCTTCCAAGAGAAGAATTGTTCTCTCAGAACTTTCCTAAATCCTGCGAATGCTGTTCCCAGACTCATCATTTCCCTGTCTTATCTCACACTTTCCTTAGTGAGAATAATCAACATTAGCTGTTGTACCAGAAAACAACCTAAATTTCAGCGGCTCAACACAGCACGAACAGACGTCTCACTTCCTCAAAGTCCAATGACAGTTGATCAATAATCTCAAGGTCCATCCGTGTTTCTGCAAATGTCATTATTTTGTTCTTTTTAATGGTTGAGTAGCATTCCACTGTATATATAAATATATCTTCTTCTCAGCTCTTCTGAAGCAATGCTATCTGAAACATGTGGCCCCCAGGGATGCCAAGTGGGGGAAAGCGTGGTGGAGAAGGTTCATCAGCTATTGTTACTTTGTAGGCTATTAGCTTTAGCTAATCAAATGAATCATCATGTTAGTGAAATATTTTAAAATACTGTCTTTTTCATCTTTATCCTCTATTTAGTTATTGAAGGATAGTTGCTTTACAATGTTGTGTCAATTTCTGCTGTACAACTAAGTGATTCAGTTACACACACATAGGGGTGTGTGTGTGTGTGTGTGTATATATATATATATATATCCTTTTTAATATTCTTTTCCATTCAGTCTATCACAGGATATTAAATATAGCTCCCTGTGCTATAGAGTGGAGAAGGAAATGGCAATCCACTCCAGTGTTCTTGCCTGGAGAATCCCAGGGACGGAGGAGCCTGGTGGGCTTCCGTCTATGGGGCCGCACAGAGTCGGACACGAGTGAAGTGACTTAGCAGCAGCAGCAGTGCTATAGAGTAGGACCTTGTTGTTCTGTATGTAGTAGTCTGACTTGCTAATCCCAAATGCCTAATCTATCCGTCCTCCATCTGCCTTCTCCTCGGCAACCACAAGACTGTTCTTTGTGTCTGTGAGTCTGTTTCTGTTTTGTGCATAAGTTCATTTGTGTCATATTTTAGAATTCCATATATAAACGGTATTATATGGTATTTGTATTTCTCTTTCTGATGTATTTCACTTAGTATGATAATCTTTTAAGTCCATTCACGTTGCTGTAAATGGCATTATTCCATTCTTTTTTATGTCTGAGTGGTATTCATTTTTAATTTCAGTTTTTAATCTATGGTTTGTAAAGTAGCTATTATGTGTAGTAGTTCAGTTCAGTTCAGTCGCTCAGTTGTGTCCGACTCTCCACGACCCCATGAATCACAGCACACCAGGCCTCCCTGTCCATCACCAACTCCCGGAGTTCACTGTGTAGTGTGTAGTAGTATGTGCTGCATAATTCAAAAATAAATAATAATGATAAATAATGGAACACTGAGGCTGACAAGGTTGTATGGTGCGAATATTTGAAGACCATGGGTCTAAAGGGCGCCTCTAGGCCCAACCTAGTCGCAGCCCAATGGCCCAGCATTTTGGTATCAATGTCCTAAAGCCACTCTGAAGCCAATAAGTTCAAGATGGAAGACATATTTTCCCAGCAAGAGAACATACTTTTGACAGCCCATTTTCCCTCACTGATACTCCGATTTCCAAGTTTTGGGCTTTTAAGAGAATCCTGACTTTGCTTTTTTTAAGACTGTTCCCCCCAGTACCCATTTATTCTGCAGGCTTCTTCCACCTTCATTTCCCTCCATCCTTTCCATTTCCCGGGCACTATCTTCCTCCCGCCTCTCATCACAGCCCTGCACACTTGTTACAATAACTCCCAACAGCGCTCCCTCCCTCCAACACCCCTCTCCTCCACACACTCACCCTCATTTACCTTTCCAGACTGCCAGTGTCCTTCCGGCCCTTTCCCAGCCTTAAGTCAACAAGCACAGTAGTCAGTCTCTCGTATCTTTGAATCTGGAGATTCTTGCAAGTCTGGAAGAAGAATTGCAAGAACTTCTACAATCTGAGCCTTCCCTTTCATTGATTTATTTGGTCAAAACAGTATTGATCAAGTATCTCCCTTATTCCAAGCACCGTATGGATCACTAGGTATATGTTAGTGAATAATAGAACATTGATGATTTATTGTCTACCGTGTGACACATAGTACTGAACTGAACACACGAACTGAACCAAATGTGACACACGCTGTGCTGTGAACAAGGTAACAAAGTCACTTTTCACAAGGATTCATGCTTTCTATTAGATCTTATATTTGACTTTCCCCCCATTTAAATCCTTCATCTAAAACTTGTTATTCTCTACAAAGATGCTAGATTGATTTCCTAGTTCTGAGCTAGCTCCACCACTCCCCTGCTATCCCCCACCACTGATCTATGTTTGACCACTCTTTAAAATACTACCCATTCCCCTTGACCATTGTGGGGTTCTCCTGACTGCTAACCTTATTCATTTCTTCCCTCTAAAGATCTATGCCAAATACAAACCACACCATGCACTGTCCCATTCTACCCATTCCATTTCTTGAATTATATACACATGTAGGGTCTTCCTACCTAGTGTGTGAGGCTTCGACTTCATGCTTTCTTTGCTGTAGTTGTTTGTGTCACCACGCTGCATCTGCTACTGTAGCTGCTCCTTAAATATTGTTCAGTTACACCAAGATTGATACAGTGGTCTTGTGAGGGCAGGGGATTATGGGAGTTTTTCCAATATATTTTTCATATTCTCTATAATGTGGCTATATTATTTTCATAATGAAAAAATTGCAGATAAAAACAAATAAAATACTTCTTTAATTCAATTTAATTGAAATCCAGAAATAATTGTTCTCATTAGGTAGCTAGACCTTGGCAAGTACTAAAGCTAATTTAGACCAGATTGGAAAAATTCAAAAGTGGTTATTAGCATTCACCAGTTCCTCCTTGTGTAAATTTCTTTTCCGATGACAGACCAGCTTTTCTGGGTCACAGCTAATTTTCCCCTAGTTCTGGATTTCCTAGAACACCCTCCAGGGTCAGGCAGGAGTGTCTGTCAAAAATGCCTAATATCAGGACTTGCTTATAGCCTGTTAAGCCTATAAAAACATATTCATATAGGTTTCTAGAGGTTGTCAGATGAATCTTGAAGGATTCTCACTTTCAGTATCTCCTAAAATGGTAGCTGGGAAAATGAAAGAAACTCAAATTATCAGCAATAGTTGGGTTGGATGCAATGCTGGTTTCTCCCACTGCCATCAAAACAGCGAGGCATGATTTGCATAGGGTGATGGATGTCCTTGGTTTAACTGGCTAATATCTTAAAGTAACAGAAGTGGGGATTGAGACAGGTAGACCTCCTATAAAATTCACCACCAGCCCGAATTTTGCAGCTGAGCCAAGCAGGTTGGGATAGCAATGTGAAATGAATAGGATCCCTGCAGAGCAGATACACACTCTTCCTCAACCACCAGTCCCCTCTACCTCCTCTCTCCCAGTGACTAATTGAGCAGTGAGTTTTATTGCTTGGATCATTTATGTCATATCTTTTTATCTCTCTCCCACTTAACTCTCCCTGGTCTGTGAAGGGCAGTTTTGATACCTAGTCCTGTTGAAATTTGCCAGACTGATTTCATGCATCATATATGTGGAGCATGAAATTAGTGGCACCTCTGCCCATCTTGGTTTGCTGAAAAGCAAAACACATTCTCACCCCACTTTTCCAATAAAGAAAGTCCACAATATGCAGCTGCTTGGGGATGTAGATAATAAATAGGGGAGACAGAGAAATCAAGAGGATGTAAAGACAGGCTGTATCTCTGCTTAGATGTTCTTTGCTTTAAGTTCACATCATTACAGGGCAGATGAAGGGTTAGGAATTGAAAACTTCTGGATAGTGCAACATAATTGCTCTAAATGCTCTGTTTCTCTGAAGAGGTATAATGATCACATTTGGCAGGGAAGCTGTCCCATATGATAAATGTTCATTCTGTTCCAGCTTCTAGCTCTTCTTACTCCCACGGAAGAGGAAATGTTAGCCATACTATGCTGTACAGCCCTATAAATACCCCTCTGCAGTTAGTTCCAATTGCGGAGTAAACAATGGTGAGAACAAGATAATACAGGGAAATCGGATGTCCAAGGACTGATGACTTCAGCATCTTCCCAGTGCCATCTGAGCAAAAGGGCTTCCAGGGAGCAGAGAGGACTCCAAGTGTGAATCTGATTCAGGATAAACAAGGCAAGCTGCCAATGGCCTCTCCTCTCCCAACAGGGTTACATAAGCACCTTCCCACTTTTTCAAATATTAGAAACTCTATTGATTTAGTGCTCACCAAACCTCTATGTGATTTATGACCCAGAAGATGTCTGACGGGATTCAGGCAGATTTGTGAGGTTCCAGGCCAAAAACAAAAGGAAGAAATGTAGAAGGTACTTGGCTCACTTACAGATAAGCCTCTGAAAATCATCCCTGTCTCTGAAAACCCCTCTTTTGCTTAAGGCCCCCTTTTGATAAATCGTGGGAGAAATTAAACTTCAAATTTGACCACTTTCTCTGCAAATGTTTATCTCTTTGGAACTGAAATACCATGACAGCTGCCTTATTCTGCTTTCTGATGGTCTCTTCAACTCTTTCCAGCCTTCTGGTTGAGATATTTAAGTTTTGATATACTATTGCTTATTTCAACCAACATTTATTAAACATCTGTTTCATGTCAGCATCGTGATGTATTTATGAAGCTAACAAAAATGATTGCATTACAACATATAGTCCTTCCTTCAAAGAGGTATCAATACAGTGGGTGTATAACAGAAATGGATAGCATAGCTATTCAACAGATTTCATGCAACCCTTGAATATTGTAGAATGTCACTGGGGGGTCCAAGGAGCTATGTGACAGTTTCTAGTTCTAAGTGTGAGCAGAAGTATTGGTTGTCTTCCAGCCCTGGCCCATAACCTGCACACCCAACCCCACCCGAACACATACGTGTGTGTATACACGCATATATGTTTCTCCATGTTCTCTTCCTTGGCCATCTGAGAAGAATGGAGATGAGTCCAAGGGAAGCCTGAAAGCTAAAGTCCTTACTGTGGTTTACAAACCCTTACATGAACCACCTCTGCCTTTTCTCCTACGTTACCTCATGTTTGGACACTGGATGACTTGTTAATCACTGTCTCCCAGCACTTCAGAAATAAATTTTGAAAGCATTCCCCAAACTTACTTGATTTAGGAATTCTAATCTGAAGAGGATCTTGGAAACCAGTAGCCTGTAGAACACATTTTAGAAAATGCTGGTTTAGAGAAAGCCCTACACCTTTCCCTGTAACTTCCTATGAAGTCAGATATACACACAAACAGAGGGAAGAACTGTACTTCTTCTTATCAGGCACTGGGGATAAAGAAGTATCCTTTGCTGCCATGTGGAAGACTTTGGAAGCAACTTGACAAACATTTTTGTCAAGTGAAGGGGAGGTGGAGAGCTGGATGTTCCATGCCTTCGTTGCTTCTCTCCTCAACTGCCAAGATACAGATGAGGGGAGTTTTTGCCAAGTCAAGGAATTCCCACTGCGTTCAGTGGCCAAATGTCAACAGCACTTAGCTGATTTAATCTCCAGTAATTCATCAAAGATCAGACCTACTGGTTAATTTGGAACTAATTTAGTTCTTATCAGTGGCTTTGCTATGGTGAAGTCGGGTAGGTTCAACTTTGGCGAAGTCCCACTTTCCTTTTCCACTTTTACAGCTTTCTCCCACACGCCACAGTAGACAGGGCTCACCTTCCCCGTGTATTCTCCTGCAGGGAGTTTGGCATTTGCTCAGAAGTCAAATGAGTTTCATCAGCAGCACTGTCATCCATTGAGTGTTTGCCGCTCACTTCTTCTGAGGCTCTGCAGGCTATACGTCTCTGCAAAGCAACCCTCATGAAGCTGGCATCTTAAGGTCAAAGGAATGAGGGAACAGAGCAGTTAATCATGTGCAACTCCCATCTGTTAATAAACATTGTAAATGGGACAGAATTCATCATTTGTTCTTGGAGACACAAAGGTTAAGTTGTTTGTCCCACACTACAAATCAAGACACTGTCAGAGCCCAGAGTGGTCTCGGGAGAATTGACAGGGCTCTTTTCAACCCACCAACACTTCCTCCCTCCACAAGAGTGTTACTTGGTTAAAACATCTCCATGGTGGAAATCAGAAAACAGCAGCTACAGGAAGGCCTAAAGCACCCAGAGCAATTGACGAGTGTTTGTGGCAAAACTGTGAGAGAGAGTCCGAGCAGAAATGTTCAGTCAACAGACTCCAATGGAAAGGCAAGTTTGATTTGCTAAATTTCATCCCATCCAGCCTATAAAACAAATGAGTGCCATTTAAAGAAAGGGTTTCAAAATTCTCCAATAGTATAGACTCATTTACTTCTCATTTCCAGGCTTGTTAAATAAGGCAGAATGCCATCTCATCACATCTGAAAGTAGTTTGGGCAAGAGCTAGAGGAAAATATTTCCTGGACATTATTCTTTATATTACTTTTTTCTTAAAGTGCCAAGGAACAGAGGGAAATATAAAAAAACAGAGTATATTAGTTGGCCATCAGCCCACTCCTTTACCCCCCGTTTCTGTATTACGTGTCTCTTACTGTGTGGTTTAGGGACTCTACTAAGAGAGAGAGATAGTCTAGGTTCATGGGTTTCTGATGTGGGAACCTCACGTCCCTGAGGTTAGAAAGGTACTGACCTACTCTCCCCACCAGACTTTGCATTTAAAGCTTCTAACTTGGAATCAATGTCTCATCTGATTCCTTTTACCTGGTAAGGGCCCTTCTTTCCCTGGCAGCTTAGATGGTAAAGAATCTGCCTGCAATGCAGGAGACCCAGGTTCAACCCCTGGGTCAGGAAGATCCCCTGGAGAAGGAAATGGCAACCCACTCCAGTATTTTTGCCTGGAAAACCCCACGGACAGAGGAGCCTGGTGGGCTACAGTCCATGGGGTCACAAAGAGTCAGACACAACTGAGCAACTAACACTTTCACCTTTACTTTCCTAGACCACTACATTATTTTCTAAGTCAAAGATACTGCTACAGGCATGGATACATAGGCCAACGTCAAGGGCAAGGCTTCATCCTCAGACAGATACCTTAGCTTCCACCTTGTCTGGGAACAGCGTGTGCCATCTTGGAGTTCCATTAATGGAGTAAGCAAGAGTGAGTGAATGGGAAAAAAGGGAAATTCGCCCAAAGCCTGCTTGTTATCTTTCAGAGTAAACCCAAATCCCCCAGGGTAGCTGACAAGATACACCATGACCTGACCTTAGTCAGTATTTCCAGCCTCATCTTTGTCAGTCTCTCATAAAACCCGCATAGCTCCAGCCTTGTTAACAGGCTTACAGTTGCCAGACTGTTCCATGCTGTGTCTTCCCCCTCTGACTTTTACATATGCTGTTTGCAGTTTCTGGGAGTTCCTCAAGGAATGTACAAACGTCCTTTCCTCTGGGAAGCAGGTGCCAGGCAGGGTTCCAACTTTGTGCACTCATGGTGTCTTGAGATATACTTCTTTGCAGCTTAGCCTATTTTATGGGATTCTGTGTCTGCATGTTTCTTTTCCAGGAAATTGGGAATTCCTGGAGGGGACTGGGTTTAGTACAATACAGGTGTTCAACAAATGTTTGCTAAATAAGGGATTTGATTGTTAGAAATGCACGTAAGTGCACTTCTAAGGATAGAAGGCTGAAAACTTTATCTTTCTTGCATAATTTTAACCGTGGGTCTTAGATGTTGATGTTGTCCATCCTTCAGTCATGAGTCTGAGAGTATGCTAATGACTCTTTGGAATGATATGACACAGTCTTATAAATTTAATAGAGAAAAAAACTGTTAAAAATTCCTATGCAACAGAGCTTCAAATTACTGTATATTTGCACTCAGTATATCTTATTAGCAAAATTGCACCAAATTATCACAATCCCAGTTTGTTTCTGTCCATCAACCAGAGGTCGTAGGCGAGGAATTCACCAAGAAGAATGGTAAGGTAAGCTGATGCTACTGCATACTTTTCTTAAGCTGCAAATATGGAAGAAAGAATGTTCCTCGCTGTGTTATTGCATGATTTATAATCCTCTCCGTCCTTAAAGAGCAAATTAAAGTCTAGCAGATGGTTCTCTGAAGCCCTGTAATGCAGTTTGTCTGTAGCCATAGTTACATGTTTCAAGAGTCAGAAACATCTTAGCGAATTGTTACTGAATTGTAGAGCTTCTCCAAGATGTGGAAAGGCTTCTCCACCCAGAAGTGTTGAGCAGAAAGTGTGACTCTGAGGCAGCCATCCCCACCAGTTCATTTCCTGACAAATATTTTCCCAGCCCTTCGCAGGCAACTCTAGTCTCAAGGAACAAACCACATAACTAGCCTTGGTCTCCTCTGATGCATGAGGCTCCATGTGGAGTGAGGGATCCTCCCAGAATGTACTGACATGTTCCATGAGGAGATAGGTTTTGTTGGTTTTATTCAGTGAAGTGCCACAGGCCCTGGAACAGTGCTGGCACACAACAGGCATATAATAAGTGTTTGCTGAGTGAGTGGGGGAATAAACGATTCTGAGAGTCTGACCTCTGCGGATGCCTCTGTGTGACATTGTGCTTCCCTGAGTTCCCCAAGCACTGAGGAGCCTGTGTCAGACGCTAAGTTTCCTTGATCCTGGGGGCTGCTCCTTCCTCCCCACCCGGTACTCAGCCTGGCTCTTGCCTGGGTTCCCAGTCGAGTTTCATCCACCTGGTGGGCATCTCTGTGCTTAGTCACTCAGCTGTGTCTGACTCTTTGCGGCCCTGGACTGCAGCCCACCAGACTCCTCTGTCCATGGGGATTCTCCAGGCAAGAACACTGGAGTGGGCTGCCATGCCCTCCTCCAGGGGGCCGTCTGTGCGCTGTCTGTAACTCCCTGAGAGGGTCATTTGCTTCTCAGTGGCTGGGCGTGGTGCCGGCTGCTTTGCCTGCTCACTTGACTCCCCTGTCTGCCGTCCACGCCTCTGCTCTGCGGGGCAATGGCAAGTCCTGGCCCTTCCTCGAAGTTCTGCCTCCCTAAGAGTAAACAGCCTACCTCTCCTGTAGGTCCTGAGCTCCAAAAAGTTCTGAGAGAAAATAAGAGCCCACTGATGCCCAGAACTGAAGCAAATGAGGTCATCTCAAAGAATTACGGATGCATCTATAAGTGGACACTTGAGCTATATCTTTACATTGGTTGGTATATTTTTTCTGATTCAAGCCTCCTTGCTTGAAGCATAAAATCTCAAGCTTCAGAAGATTCAACTTCTTCTCAGTGGTGCTTTTCAGACAAGAACCTTTGGAGATTACCAAGGGTCGTTTTCATCAAAATGAAAGACATGTCTGATTATGATGGCTTTGCTGACAAATAATTAAGATGAATCACCAGCATATACTTGTCCCAGCTGCCTCGTTGGTGTCCATTTGGAGTTCGCATGGGAAGCTCATAGTCCATGTCTCAGCTCTTTAAAAGCAATTTATAACCTAACTCACCATCCTAACTACCTGAGAAGATTTTAATCCTAAACCTGTCACCACCCATTATTTTCACTGGGTCCTGACGGTTCTACATTAAAACACTTTATAAGTAGAAGTTAACAAGGCCTAGAGAGAGTGATTTATGTTCCAGTGTGTGAAACAGTCAACATTCTTTCCCTGGTCAAAGATAGCCCAGAGCTCTCTGTGGACTGAGAGAAGAAAATTACCTCACCAAGATGAACGGCTCCTGCCTTTGGGCAGGCGGCTGACGTGTGTCGCTGGGCCTGAGGCCCAGACATCAAGCAAAGCTCGTGAATATAAGCAACAGAGTGCAGCCCTGTTTTCCCCAGCGCTCATCCTTGCCGGCATCACCACCCTCCTGGGCCCACGTCACTTCTCAGGGATTGGGCAGTTTGAAGGAAGCATGAGTTTTTGTCTTTACAAAATGTTGATGACTCAGAAAGTATCCTTGATTCATTGAAGCCAATGGCTAGGTGTCACAAAGCTGTCCTGCTTGCCATGGGCAAGTGTGGATGTCTGAATCAGAGGAGACAGAAGAGGTATTTGTGAAGGAAATGCCTTTCCCTCCCACTGACACCCTCCACCTCAGGGAAAGTAAAACAAGTGCTTCTTCTTCAAGCCTGACCTCCTTCCCCCATGAGCTGCATTTTCTGAGAAGTTGTCCTAAAATGTAAGCTGATGGCCACTTCCACCCCAGTTGCATGGGTTTTCCAGGGCTGCCATAATATTCTACCACAGCCTGGGTGGCCTACACAGCAGAAATGAATTTTCTCGCAGTTCTAGAGGCTGGAAGTCTGAGGGCAAGGTGTCTGCAGTTTTGGTTTCCCCCGGGGCCTCTCCCCTTGGCTGGCACATGGCCGGCTTCTCGCTGTGTGCTCACACTGTCTTCCCTCTGCGTAGGCACACCCGGGTGTCTCTGTGAGTCCACGTTTCCTCTTCGTATAAGGACACCAATCAGACTGGATGATGGCCCTGTCTAGCAGCCTCATTTTAACTTAATCACTTCCTTAAAGGCCCTATTCCCAAAGAAAGTCACATTCTGACGTGTGGAGGTTAGGCCTTCAACATGTGAATTATTTTTGTGGGAGGATGGTGGGGACACAGCTCAGACCATAACACAAATCAATTCCAAAAGCCCTCCAGCTGCAAATACCTTCAGCGGAAGTACAGTGAGGTTTCTCTGACTCAGCAGGGCTGAAATAATCCCATCCTGGGCAAGAAAGGACAACCCATCTCACCAACGGAAATGGAAATGCCATCTTAAGGAAGCTATCGAAGGAAGTTTAGCAAAATGAACTCCTCCCCAGGACATTAACTGTTTGCTTCCTTTGCTGCATCATTGGTCAAATCTCCCTTGTTCTCTTTTTAAAGAAGGGGACTTGCCCTTTCTGATTTTCTTCAAGTATATCGTTAGAGCAACATCTTCTCCTTGCCACAGCTGCATTCCATCTTCAGTACCCAAGTTCTAAATGTGACCAGACACTGACTTACAGTGTTCCATCTGAGGGTGGTGTGGTAGGTATTTCTCCATCCCTTATGTCAAGTTATAAGAAGCTGGCGTGATTGGAGCTGCTCCCCAGATAAGCAGGCCAGAACATTTTCACAGTCACCATGATTGCAGGCTGGGATGAGAGGCACGTGTGCTATATTTACTCCCTATTTTTCACTCCTGGTGTTAAATACAAGGAGAACCAGCGAAAACCAAACCTCCTCAGCCCCTGCAGCAGAATACAACACATTCAATCCTCCTCTCTGTTTTTCAAGTAAGCTGGGATGTTTCTCCAGGATGGCAGAGATCCTACTGAGGTGATTTGGTGCTGAGGAGATGCTCCTTAATTGTGTTTGCAGCCCAGAGCAGAAAGCATGCCCATTCGAGGTACTTGTATCATTTTTAAATCAAGGCCATCTTTTTCTCAGTGGTAAACGTGAAATGTTTTTAAAGGCCAGACTTAGCATAAAAATCTATTGGTTGCCATGGATACCACTTACCACACAGGACTGCGCTCTGTGTTCAACTGTGTGATTTTCTCTATTCAAAGGTTCAGCATTGTCAAAAAACAAATTACTTTTTCTGTTGTTTATCTCTAAGTTCATTATGGGGAAGGCAATAAATAAGAAGATATTCAGGTATGTAGGGAAGTGATGTGGGGAGTCACTTGGGCTCTATGCTTTCAAATTCAGTATTTTACAATAATTATAGCCAAATTGGCTATTGTTAGGAAATAAAATGCATTTTGATCTTTTTGTGTGTGTGAATATAAAGTAAAGCAGGTACTTGGAAGTCGGCTCCCAACAAAATTACATGGTAATAAGGCTTTTCACACCTACACAGCACTTAGTAACAAAGCTCTGAAAGAGGGAGATTGAGCTCTGATAGGCTTCAAACTTGGTACCTCAGGCTCCTGGCTTTCCTCTTTATGAGAGAAAACGTGGGTTCAGGACCTCGTGCTCACTGAATTATTCATGCCGTCTTTCCACCGTGTATCTCCAGGGTTGAGACCTGTTAGGCTGCTATTATGCAGCGCACTGGTCCACCCCGCCCAGCCATCCCCACCGCCAGCAGCCCGGTGCCCTGCTAATTAGCTTGAATGTTTGCAGCTGGCAACTCCTCCAAGCCCCGCCTCTTCTTTCATGTCCCAACCCCTCTCCTCAAGGAAAAGTGGGGAAAAGACTTGACAGAAGCAGCAAGCGGGAGTTTCTCATATTACTAGAGGGTATTCAAAGATGATTTGGTGTCAGCAAGTTCCCATTGGCTGAAGCCTGTGGTATTTTGCTCTGACCCCCAATTAATCAAGGAATGCCCTGAACATTGACTTGTTACTTACTTAAGATGCTCTCCGGTCACCTCACCAGCACTTTTTAGACTCCTTGATTCGAGCTATTTGCATGACAATGAGGTAAAGGGGAGACCTAATGAAGGCATCCTTTTTCAGATGTGCTCCTTGGTGCTGGATGCCTGTAATAATAGCCTGAGGGGAGGTGGAATTCTCCTTTGGGTTCACGGGAAAGCAGCACGTTGATGCCTGCTAATATGCAAATTCTAACTTGTCACCAACCTTCTGCCTATAGCTGGTGGAGATGTCGAGGCTGCAACCTAATTGTCAAATTGCTGCCCAGAGAAAACTCACTTGTAAGATGCACTGCAATTCATTTACATACTGCAAACATAGCCACAAGGCAAAATAAAAGTGAGGCCACCCGAGGAAAGCACCCGTGGTATTGAAACAGAAAGTCCCCGACATACGATACGAACCTTCACGCTGCAGACTTTCAACGATGTGACTGTGCATTCACATAAGTTAGTGCACGGGTCTGGCATACACTGTCACGTGCGTGCATCCTCTACAAGCAGCTGTGATTTTGTGTACTTTACTGTATGGTACTGTATAGGGTACAGGAGTACAGTATCTTTACTTCAAGCCCAGGATGTCTGGAAGCAAGTGTAAAAGCAGCGGTTTGACATATCTGGCACTGCTAAGAAGTGCCAAGTGCCAAAAAAGGATGAAGAGAGACAGGGGAAGAAACAGTACCCGAGGAGTCAGAGACCCGTGACACACGGAATGGCAGGGGGATGTTCTGTACCTGAAGAAGCACTGGTTAGCTTTCGTGGCTCAGGACCAGACATAGGCTGGTACATGGAGGCAGATGGGATTGAATCCAGCCAGGAACCAGAACCTGTGCCATCACCCGTCAGGCATGAGGGACCTTGCAGTTTGCTTATCTCCTATTGCTGACTATCCTTTAGCTCCACCATCTCCCACCTCCTCCCCCTCCTCCAATCAGTAACTCTTTCTGCCTGTTCTCTTGATGCTAGCCCCTGTATGTCAGCTGTTGTACTGTACTACTATACTTTCAAGGATTTTTAAAAATGTGTTTTTTTGTGTTCATTTGTTTTTATGTATTATTTGTGTGAAAAGTACTGTCACCTATTATAGTACAGTACTTTATAGCCAATTGTGTTAATTGGGTACCTAGGATAACTTTGTTGGACTTGTGAATAAATTGGACTTATGAATGCACTCTCAAAACAGACCTCATTCATGTGTAGGGTTCTTACTGTAATCTTATTGTGCATCTGTCTTTGTGGGAAACTTGCTGAGTCACAACTGGAGTTTCAGGCTGCCACCCAAGAAATAGAGAAGACAGCTCCCAAACCCAAGAGCTTTGCTTTCAGGAAATCAGAAGAGGTGGCTCAGGGAGGGCAGGGTCCTGATCTGTTTTGCTCATCGACGTACCCTAGTGCCTGGAACATCGTCGAGCACACAGTAGATGCACAAGAACTCTTTCCTATTTAGTTAAGCTGTAGGTGGTTCCAAGAGGTAGTTGTATCAGTGGCATCTTTCTTGCAAATAAGGAACACTATCTCTGGTTAGCCATAAGCAGAGACAATACTTACAGCGATGCCAGAGGGAGATGTGAAAAACAGGTCAGGAGTTAGGGCCGTTCCAGGAGTCTTAGCTGGTAGAAAATGTTACCAAACCAAACTTGGATCTGCTCACATGCATGCAGAAAAGCCAGTCTGCTGACACTGGGTTGTGCTGGAGGAAAGTGCAGCATTTATTGTAAAGCTGACAATACAAGGAGAATGGGTGGCTCATGCTCTAAAACCCCAAGCTCTCCAAAGGGTTTCGTCGAGGCAGTTTTCAAGGACAGGTGAGGAAGCAGGGGTGGTCACAGGGTATGTAATCAGCTTGTTCACAGTTCTCTGATTGGTTGATGGTGAGGTAACAGGGTTATTAACATTATCAATCTTTAGGTGCCAGTGGGTCTGGAATGATCATCAAGTAGTTAATTCCTTCCATTTGGTGATGGTTTTAGCATCTGTAAAACAACTCAGAGGGAGTGCATCAGATTCTGTTATCTGGGTACTTCAGAAAGGAGCTATAACAGAGGATATGGGGAAGGGGGTCTGTCCTGGGAAGGGGGTCTGTCCTGGGAAGGCCCCACAGTGTCCTGCTCAGTTACAAAGCCAATGCAAGTTCTCTGCCACTGAGATGGATTGGCTTCAACCATTTGCATTCTTCTTGCTATTCTGCTCAATATTAAAATTTCTATGCTTGGGAGAGTGTCCTTTACCAAGGTTGGATTATGTACTCACCTTTTGGCTGATAGTTCAATTGGTAAAGAATCCACCTGCAATGCAGGAGACCCTGGTTTGATTCCTGGGTCGGGAAGATCCCCTGGAGAAGGGATAGGTTACCCACTCCAGTATTCTTGGGCTTCCCTGTGGCTCAGTTGGTAAAGAATCTGCCTGCAATGTGGGAGACCTGGGTTTGATCCCTGGGTTGGGAAGATTCCCTAAAGAAGGGAAAGGCTACCTACTCCAGTATTCTGGCCTGGAGAATTCCATGGACTGTATAGTCCGTGGGGTCGCAAAGAGCTGGACACGACTGAGCGACTTTCACTTTTGGCTAGAGTAACGGTTAGAACACATGGAGCCTGGCTAGAAACTTACACTAGTCCCAGCCTCCCTTGCAGCCAAGTGTCATCAAGTTTGCTCATGGAGTATGACTCCATATGACACACAGCCACTCACAGGGCCACACTTCTCCAGGCCTCCTTCCCTTTCTGCTGGGTAGACACGGGAAAGACGGGGCAGCCGTGGAAACCACGCACTGAGAGTGGCAGATCTACCCCGCTGGCCTAGGTCCCTGTATGACGGAGGAGCAGATCCTGACTACTGGCTCTGGATTGTTCTGTGAGAGAGAACTTCACCTTCCATCTTGTTTGAGGTTTGAGACATGACATCTGGAGTCTCTTTGTTACGACTTATAAAGCTTGCACTTTATTATCAGAGATGGGAAGGGAAGCATCATCCTCTCCAAAGCAATCTGTAGGGTCAGTTTCATCAGAAGCAGGAGAAATGATCACATGCTCATTGCAATTGTTGCTATTATTGGCATATGATCATCGTGCAGAAGCCATGTTCAGGACAAGTATTCACAACTCTTGTGTAGACTAGACTGTCTGGTTTGAAATTCCTAACCAGTAAGTACCTCTTTTTTTGCCCCTCAAACCCATGATTTGCCCCAAGGAAGCAATGCTCCTCCAATCATAGAATTGAAATGTCAATCATAGAATTCCTAGTTGAAGGAACTGGTGAATTCAATCACAACCCACTGTAAAAAGAAAAGGATTGAAGTTTTGTGCCTGCCATCTTATCTCTGTGTCTGTACCACTCAAGATAGGGACTGATCTCTAACACAGATTAGTATAGGCCCAGCCTCAACAAGCACTGTTTTGTACTAACAATTCCTAATGAGAAGCCATCACTAGAGAAGTAAACAACTCGTTAGTCTGGGGAGAGAATGGTCAGCAGAGGCTGGGCTCCTAATTTGTATTTTTATTTTGTGATTTACTTTCAATCAGTCAGCAAGTACATATTGATTGCTGACTATGTGTCCATCACTGCTTTCATTTTGAGTAGAAAAATGTATTGTTTTCAACATGAGTATTGACATTAGTGTTTAATAAAGAAAAGTTATTGGATTTTTTTCCTAGTTAAAATACACACACATACACACTTTAACTCTTCCTGCATTGTTAAGGGTAACTTTCCAATTCCATGTTGAACATCAAATGGAAAATGGGATTTATTTAAAATAATTCCATTCCAGAATAAACTGTTTTCTGAAATGTATATATTTCATTTGTAAAGCCTTAGCTGTTTTCTCATGTTTCCATTTGCTTGTAGCCCATTCCTGGGTCGATCTCTCTGCCCACACTCAGGCATCACACAGATTTCAGGCCTTTCCTCACTAACTGGGCTGGTTGTTTCACCAGCTCAGAGTTTTCCTCAAAATAGGGAGTTGGACGCAGTGACTACACTGTTTACTAACGTAAGTAAGTGCCCAAGTACTCAGTTCTGATTGGCCCAGGTCAGATCATCAGTGTCTGACATCTTGTCCAACACTTAGATTCTATGTAGATGTAGATGGCTCCATTCAGTGTAGATGGCTTACACTGTCTTGCTGGCCCCCATGGGAGCTAGCTTGCACTTCTTCCCCCAAAGAAAAGGAGAAATTACTCCAGTGCTCCAGCATCCCCATGGAGAGGGGCAATTCTGATCAGAGGGGGAGAGCCAGTCTTTCGGTATAGGGAAAACCTTTGAAGGAGCTTTCCTTATGTAGAGACGTGTGGAGCCCCATCTAGGAAGAGGTCTAAACAAAAATAAATTGTGGATTTTTGTGTACTATAAAGGAATGGTACTAGGGAGGGAGGACAGTTTGGAGCTTTCAGAGTCAGGATAGAAAGTCTAGACCAGAAATGTCTGCGGTGATGGAACTCTTTCATCTCCCTGCTCTCCAGCAAGGTGGTCACAAGCCATAAGTAGCTATTGAACACTTCCTGTTTTATCTAATTTTAATTTGCTTACATTTAAATAGTCACATATGTGGCTGGTGATCACCCTGTTGGACAGCATCCGTCTGGATGGAGAAGTCTTAGCAAATTCAAGTTAAAGTCTTAGCAACAGCCAATGAGCAATGACCTGTGGTGAAGATGGCTGAAGATCTTTGGATTTCTGTCCTGCGTTGTGATAGTCTCCTGCGCAGGGTTGCCCAGCGGGGGCGGGGGTGGGGGATGCGGGGTGGATTATGAGACAACGGAAGAGGAAGACAGAAGGTTGGTGCAGCACATGGGAGGGTGAACAAGGAGACGCAGGCTGACAGCTCCCCACCGTCTGGCACCTGGTTCTACCTCATTTCTCCGGGCCCTGTAAGCCATCACTGCCCTCGGCTCGTCTGTGACCAGGTGGGGCTGGGAAGGGAGCCAGCGCTCTCGGCAGCCCACGGGCAACAGGGACTGCATGAGGAGGTCAGAGGCAGAGTTTGATGTGCTTTTTCCCCTCAGCCCTAGGACTGTGCTTCCAGCTGGCCTGGTGCTATCTGAGCATGAAAGAGAGCAGAAGAACGCGAGAAGGTACAGGAACGCTAGCTTCACCCTGCTGTTCAGTCCTCTCTTAGCACAGATCTTGAGTGGACACCAGAGGTGAGACGCCGTGGGGTCCCCTTCCACCCTTGCCAGTGTTGGAGAACAAAATCTGACAGCCAAGTCACTCTCTTTGGCATGCAGATTATTTTGAGTTGAAAACAACCAAGGCCCCAAAGATTGCTGCCTGAAGAATGTAGATAGAGCATCTGTCCTAGGAAAGGAGCTAGCCTCATAGGTCACTATAGTATGAACTACAGCAAAGTCTGTTTGTTTAATCTCCTCTCTGAGTCCTGGTGGGCTGCCATCTATGGGGTCGCACAGAGCAAGACATGACTGAAGCGACTTAGCGGCAGCGGCTGAGTCCCATTTTCTCTGCAGGGCCCAGCAAACACTTATGTGCCAAACATTTGCTGTTCCATCTCGCTGTCAATTGCCTTCCCTCCCTTGAAAGCCCACAACCACTACCCTAACGTCTTTTGTCTTAAGTTGAAGATGGTATTTAAGGTGAGGGTTTTGGCTATTTGGCAAGTCACTCAATTTCCCCATGTATCCATGCTATTAATTTTTGGTGTGATTTTCCCCTGTTAATCTGCCTCATGTCAATTTAATTCTTAATCCACCCAGAAGAACCTAGAAGCAGGGAGGAAATTTTATTCCTCCCCAATACCAGTCATCATCAAAGCTCATCCTAGGGATTTCCCTTGTGGTCTAGTGATTCCCTTGTGGTCTGTGATCTGCCTTCCAGTGCAGGGACATGGGTTCAGTCCCTAGTCAGGGAACTAAGATCCCACATGCAGTGCAGCAACTAAGCCTTCACATCAAAACCACAGAGCCCAGATGCTCTGCAGCCCACCCACTACAGCTAAAGAGAAGCCAGCCTACTGCAACAAAAGATCCTACGTGCTTAAAGGGGAATCCTAAGTACTGCAGCTAAAACCCAACATAGCCAATACTAATAAATAAGTAAATAAGAAGGGCTGATGCTGGAGCTGAAGCACCAGTACTTTGGCCACCTGATGTGAAGAGCCAACTCATTGGAAAAGACCCTGATGCTGGGAAAGATTGAGGGCAAAAGGAGAAGGGGGCAGCAGAGGATGAGGCGGTTTGATAGCATCACGGACTCAGTGGACCGAATCTGAGCAAACTCAGGAGGCAGTGGAGGACAGAGGAGACTGGCGTGCTGCAGTCCAGGGGGTTCAAAGAGCCAGACACGGTTAGTGACGGAACAACAACAGCAAATATTTTTAAAAAATAGCTCATCCTAATGTGAACCCTCACATTCATAAATGCCATCTGGTTCCAGAGACGCAGGGCCTCAAAGAGGGGCACTTGGAGGTGGGAGGGGCTGTAGAAAAAAGATTTATCTGCAAGTATAGATGAAGCAAAATCTAACTTTTCACCACTTTTGGGGGCAGAAGCGTTACCCTGAGCTGGGAGTAACAGTGAAAGCAGCTCTTTTGCCCCTTTCCTGTTTGCCTATTTCTGTTCTCCTCTAACCTTAAAAGAATCTAATTATAGGCATGAGATCATTAGGTAATTTAACCAAACTCCTGAATTATGCTCTCTCCTGAGTGCACACTATGTCTTGCCTAAGCTGCTAATTCTTTTCCTAGATTACTATAAGAATGAAAAATTAAGTAGTAGAGGAATGACCAGCTCTCCACTCCCAATAGCCTCCTTAGCAATCCTGCAGGCAGACCACAAAGGGATGAGATGCCATCTGAAGAAAGATCACAGGGAGTCAGCCAGCCTGCACACGATGGAAATTGATGTAGAGCTTGACCTCCTGCCTTGATGATTCATTAAGATCCTTCCCCCCTTTTCCCTTTAAACACTGTCATGGCTGACGTTAAAAAGAATGAAGTAATGCCATTTGCAGCAACAGAGATGGACCTAGAGATTGTCATACTAAGTAAGTCAGACAGAGAAGGAGATTGTCGTACTAAGTCAGTCAGACAGAGAAGGAGAAACATCCTTTGACATTCTGTGTATGAGGAATCTAAAAAGAATTGATACAAATGTACTTAAAAAACAGAAACAGACTCACAGACTTAGGAACAAACTTATGGTTGCTGATGGGGGAAGAGATAATTAGGAAGTTTGGGATGGACATGTACACACTGATATGTTTAAAACAGATAACCAGCAAGGACCTACTGTACAGCACAGGGAGCTCTGCTCAATGTCATGTGGCAGCTTGGACGGGAGGGGAGTTTGGCGGACTATGGAAACAGGTATATGTGTGGCTCAGTCCCTCCCCTGTTCACCAGAAACTATCACAATATTGTTAATTGACTATACCCCAATACAAAATAAAAAGTTAAAAAAAAAAACACAAAAAACTCATGGCTGAGCAGAATCTTAGGCCTTGATCTCAGGACATGAGTCTGCCCTTTCCTCAGATTGCCGACTTTTCTGTTTGAAGCAGCTTTCCTTTCTACCAACACTTGCCTCTCGAGTATTGGCTTTTGAGTGGCGAGTAGCCAAACCTGAGTCTGGTAACAGCAGATGCAGCTGGAAGTTGTTGAATCCAGATAAAGAAATACGCATGTCATTTAGAGTTATGATGGTGACTACAATAATACTGAGAATCTTTGCTGTGAGGAAGGGATGGAAAATGGAGAGAAAAATGTTCCTTTTCATTTTATACCTTCCGTTCCGTTCCGTCGCTCAGACGTGTCCGACTCTTTGCGACCCCGTGGACTGTAGCCTACCAGGCTTCTCCGTCCATGGGATTCTCCAGGCAAGAATACTGGAGTGGGTTACCGTTTCCTTCTCCAGGGGATCTTCCCGACCCAGGGATCGAACCCGGGTCTCCCGCATTGGAGGCAGACGCTTTAACCTCTGAGCCACCAGGGAATTGGAACCTGAATAATTTTTTCAAGAATAGTCTGGCCATGTTTGTAATCATGGTGATAATGAGGAGGGGCAACAGTTCAGAAAACAGATCATTTGTGAAGCCTCTTTGGGTTAGAATGGATAGTTGGAAGTCTCAGATGGTTTTTCTTGTCTAAAAATGAAGGTCATGTGCCAGTGTTTCAATGAAACTGTGGATTCCGGTGTGAGGAGGAATTCAGTTAGGGGCAGCCTAGGAACAAGATTCCTCAGAGCCGCCAAGAGGGTTTTAGAAGAGATACCTTCAGATGCATTCTCTGAACCTTAGTATTCAACGGGGTATGACTCACACGTAGCCAATTCAAAAAGAGAGTGGGGAAAGTTAGTAGTGGACCTGGTCAGGACTCTGAACATTTGATCTGAAGGTTAATGTGGTGAAGATAGGCAGGCTCAAGTAATGAGACTGAATTTATATCCTATTAATAAAGTTTACAGGACAGAACAGCACACGGCAGACCATGGCTGAGCTTTGGAGGGTGTGATGGGGAGAGGAGGACCTTCTTGACACCCACAGGGCAGAAGCACCCACCCACACACAGTAATGGAGCTGGAGTTACCCCAGCAGAAGTTGAGGAGTCTTCCCTTCAGACGTTGCCAAGCTTTGCTGTCATCCCAAAGGTCCTCTCCTCATTTGTGTTCCATTTCTCCGTCTCCTCCTCCCCTTCCTCCTCCTTCCTTCTCACATCCCAAGTGCTTACAGAGAGGAAATGAGCAGCCTTATTCACCTACAGGTTGAACTTGCAGCTACAGTGGTTGCCTGATAAATCTGGAGGCAAATCAACGTGAACATCCAGCGATAAGGGACTGAAGGCCTGAAAGTAGCTCAGAGCAATGTGAGCCACCCAGATGCTCCCTGAACGGCTGGACAGTCCAGACACAACAGTCTTTCACAGGAGGCCAAGGTCAACCTCCAAGACAAGGGCCTCAGCTCATCCTCCTCTCCTTGGGAAAATACATGTTCTCACTCCCAGTCTACAAGATGCTCATGCTTGATTCAAAATGCTTACACAGCTTACTTCTTCCTGGGCCCCGATGCCAATGAACAGAGGGCTCTGCTCTCCCAGGCTTCGTTCTACAAAACACTCCATTGGCTTGATTATTTTAATTAAAAAAAAAAATAGGCAACTAATAATGGTGTCTCTCTTGCTACTGCTACTGCTAAGTCGCATCAGTCATGTCCGACTCTGTGTGACCCCATAGACGGCAGCCCACCAGGCTCCTCTGTCCCTGGGGTCCTCCAGGCAAGAATACTGAAGTGGGTTGCCATTTCCTTCTCCAGCGTCTCTCTTAGCCGATACATAATGAAACAACAAAGTTAAAGGACCTGAAGTCCACTCTGAGTTTTTCAAGGATTGCGGCTTCAGAACGGCTTTCATACTTGACTTGGAGAAGGGAATTCCTAGTCCTTGGGGGAGGACTCCTTAACATAGTCAGTGTCAATTCATTCCTTCTTCTTTTTGTGGGAAACCCACCCCACCGCTCTGCCTGAGTCAACGGGGCTCTGGAGTGCCTATGATTTCTTGCTCAAGGAAAAGAATAGCTTTCTGCATAATTCTGAGAGCAAACCACACGACTCTCTACCACATCCTGGAAAATTCCGCGATACACGATGCATAAAATGAACAGAGGTCCCAGCACGCAAGCAGTGATAAGGAGGTGGGTGGCATTCCACAGCCAGTCTCCTGCCTGTGAAGCCACATAAAAGCCCGGTTAGTGCTGTGTAACAGCTGCATTTTTCTTGTCTACAAATTTCAGTTGTAGGAGAGTAGCATGCAATGAGGAAACACCGTGTCTGCCAATAATGGAAATTGTTTGAGCTTTGTGAGGAACGGGTGGCGGGCAGAGGTGGCTTTGGGAGTTCATATCTTGGCTTGAGATTTTGGGTACAGGCATGTTCCTCTTAATTTGGCAGCCCCAAAGAGCGGTGAGAGGAAGGTCAGTATGAACGTGGAGTAGGAGGGTGTTTGGGCGAGGAAAGTGGCCTGTGAGGGTCCATAGAGGCCAGAACTGCAACTTGAGGAACCAGGCCCAGCCAAGGATCAGGACACCCCGCAGCACAGTCTGCCTGCCGCTGACCAACGGCCGCCACAGCCTGAGAACGTCTGCTCAGAGGGCCGCAGAAGGGCCAGAGCAGGGCCACGTAAGGAAGACGCCTCTGGATCAAGCTGTCCCCCAGTTAATTGTTCTGTCACCTGCAGCTCCAGGACCTTCCCGATCTCAGGTTTGTGGTGACGAGAGACACACGGCACGGTGTCTCACAGCCATCTGTGAGATGGCATGGGGGGGCGGGTATCACTCTGCTCAGCTCTTCAGATGAAGAAGTAGGGACTTCAGACCTTTAGGTGCCACATCCGTGCACCTAGCCTAACATCAGGGCAACCAGAATCAAATCCAAGCTCTTTGAGGTCAAGCTTGTGTCTCTTTATTATCTGTACTGCCTCTTCTGTGAATATGCTAATTTCTGACCACCAAGCCACTTTTTTGGCCCCTACCTTACCCTGCCATTCAATGTGTCCATCTGGCTCCTTCCAGCCTGCTCACCTCAGCATCCATATCCACCCATGCTCCTGTTTCTGCTCACACGACTGTCTTCAGAGAGTTTGTTGGTTCCCCCTGCTGCCAAACTCCAGAGAATCTATCTGCCTATTTTCTGACCCCCCATTTCAGCCTGCTCCATGTTTAACAGTCTCAGAGCTTTGCCCTGTGTATGCTTCATTGGTCAGGTTTTCTAGAGGATGGCCCATGAAGCTGGGCTGTATCTGATGGGAGCTGGGCCAGACAAGCAGGTCATTAGCCAATGACTGCTCCATCGATATGCTGGACCAGATGAGAGAGGCCAAGTCACCTTTGCCATGAAGTGGAGGTGAAGTGCATCAGGTGCAAGCCCTGTGGGGAGAGGCAGCAGACCACATTCACCCTGTGACCACTGGGCATCTATCCATGGAGTGTTTCTTCAAAACGTGGACAAACAAGTTTTACTAGTATTTAAACCATATTAACCTGGGTAAGAGTACGACATGGTGGGGCCAGATGCACATCAAGAGAGTAAAGCTGGGAAAGAGTTTTACAGTAGGTTATACTCAGAGCAGAGTTCCCTGGGAAGAACACAGTGCCCCATGCAGGACCACTCAGGAAAGCACCAGGGTCAGTCACAGAAGAGAAAGAAAGTGGAACTATGGGCCAGAGCCATTATTGTTGTTTCCTTGGGAAGGAACAGGAGTCATGAAAAGCAGACCTAGCGTTGGCTTGTTTGAGTAATTTCACCAGGAGCCTAGAGGCTGTCCCTAGTTGTCTGGTACCCAACCCTGGGGTGACTAGGGGAGGTGAATAGTGGCCTAGAGTTGTGAGAACCCCATAAAGAGGTGGCTGTGGGTGTGAAATTAATTGGCTGTTCAAGAAGGGAAACTAATCAGCCTTTAGCTGGGACCTCAAAACTAGGTGAAGACAGGATTTGTACAAACCACATTACAACCAGGTTGGGAAGCATTCTTAAGGAGACTTTTGTTTGTTTATAATTATAGAAGTACTATACAGAGATTGAAAATTTCAACAATACACTGAAAACTGACTTTAAAAGTGACTCTCCGACATCACAAGGAGAGAAATTTAATAGATAAATATGCATTTTTCCAGAATGTTGGCTATTCCCATATAAAATGTTTCTCCATGAATATATGCACATCAACTAAACTGATATATATATACAGATGTTTTGTAATTTATAATAAAGAAAAAATAGAATTACACTGTGGCATAAATTTCTTTTTTTAAGTGCAGTATTATAACATGGACCTTCTTCTATGTCAATATATGCAAAGTCTTTTTAATGACTACATAGTATTCCACAGCACAAGTCAATCATAATGTATTTTGAATCATTCTACAATTAATTAATATTTGTATTATCAGATTTCTTTCCTACTATATTGACTCAGTAAACACTGTACACACTTGCAAGACTTTTCTGTGGAATAAATTTCTATAAGTGAATTTTCTGGGTCAAAAATTATATGGAGTTGAATTTAATTAGGTGCTAGAGAATTTCTCTCTGAAAATATTACATCAGTTTATGTTCCCACAACAGTTTATGACTAGACATTAGACATTATTGATCTTCCTTACTCTAATCTATTTGTTGAGAAATGTATTTCTGTTTTAGTTTTTATGTATCTGATCACTAGGGAGGTTTGTGGGTTTTCTTAAATATTTATTGCTGTTTGAATCCTCCTCTATAAGTAAACTCTTCAGGTCTTTTCCCAATGTTTAAACTTTATTTTTGTATTTTAAGAATATTAACTTTTACTATGTAGATTAACAATATTTTTATGAGTTTATCATTTGCTTTTAATTTTGTTTATAATGTTTTTTCTGCATAAAAACTTTTCTGTTTTACATCATAGAATGTGTCTATATTTTCTTTTATGAACTCTGGGTTTCCTGTTTTGCTTAGGAAGTCTTTCCCACTGTGGGTAGACGTTCAAGAAGACTGGGCTGCACTGGGCAATATTCCTACCACTGCTATTACCCTGATGTGGAGTTGGTTCAGCTTTCCGAGAAGTTTCCTGGTTGCTGGGGTCTGGGGAGGGTGCCACACACACAAGTCACTGATTAAGTGGTTCTTAACTTTCCATCGATAGCTCTTTATTGCTGTTGTTTAGCTGCTAAGTTCTGTTGACCCTTGCAGCCGCACGGACTGTAGCCTGCCAGGCGCCTGTGTCCCTGGGGCGTCCCTAAACAAGAATACCGGAGTGAATTGCCATTTCCTTCTCCAGGAGATCTTCCTGACCCAGGGATCGAACCTGCATCTCTTGCATTGGCAGGCAGGTTCTTTACCACTCAGCCACCTGGGAAACCCAGTATCTCTTTGAGATTCTGATAAAAGCTATGGACCACATCTATGATTTTGACAATGATTTCAGAGGTTTTATAGACTATCTAAAGTCTATCATGAAGCCCTGTTTATTCCTGCTCATTTTAAGAGCCCATGCCTACTGCATTTGTTAATATCTGATGTAGGGAATTCCCTGGTGGTCTGGAGGTTAGGACTTGGCACTGTCACTGCCTAGGTTCAATCCCTGGTCAAGGAACAAAGATCCCACAAGTCATTGGAATGGCCAATAAATGAATAAATCATACAATGTTAAAAATAAATAAATATCTGATCTAGGAAAACATTTCAAATTATTTCTGCCATCTAACATATGGTCCTGATTGTCTCCTCCTCTGAAATTTTATCTAGGAAACTCTTAATGCAACCCCCTCTTGTCCACTCTGGATATCATGACATCCTCATGACCCCAAAAGGGCAAGTGTCACCCCAGCTCAGGACTAGTGTCCCAGTCCTTCCCTGAAGAGCATCCTCCTCACTCTTCCCTTGGATCACTCTGTTTTCACACCTGAGTTTAGACCCACGCAGATGACACTGGGGGCTTCTACACAGGACGCACTATTTGATGGCTGTGGGCAGGGGTTGGGGTGGGGGGTGAAGTTTGCAGGGAAGAATGCCAAGGACTCCAAGAGAGTCCTCGAGACGATTAGACTCTCCCTATCCTCAGAAAGCCCATGATGAAGAATGAGCACGTTAGCAGCAGGATCTTACAAGGACTCTGCAGAGGAGAAGAAAGGAACTTGGAGGTTCAAGGCCTCTTCTGGGAAAACCAATAAATTGTCATTGAGGAAAAAGTTTTCAAGGACCTCTCCAGAGAGTTGGGCCTCCCCAAGTGCCAGGGAGGAGAGGAGATCCATTACGGAGACCTCAAGTCCTTGCAAGTCTAGGAACTTATAAATAAATGCAAACATCCTCTGCAGTTGCCTCTCCCTCTGATAGAAAACTTCCCTGGGCAAATCTAATCAATACTTCAATAGGAGCACAAAGGAGCTGCTCTCAGCTTGAGAAATGTCAGTTTTAAGTGGTTCTGATTGCTTTCCATGGGGCTTTGGTGGCAGGAGTGTCAGTTCGGAGCATAAAGATCAACTCTTGAATTTAAGATCATCTGGATGCCTGCAACGGAAATTCAAATCCCATTAGATGCTGGCCCCAGCTTTCTACTGATTTGTTTCTCCTGGACTCCCCTTCTCTGGGATTCCCGGTAGCTCAGTGGTAAAGAATCTGCCTGCCAATGCAGGAGATATGAGTTTGATACCTGGGTTGGGAAGATTCCCCTGGAAGAGGAAATGGCAGCCTACTCCATTCTTGCTGGGAAATCCCATGGACAGAGGAGCCTGGTGGGCTACAGTCCAAGAGGCCACAAAGAGTCAGACCCGACTGAGCGTGCACACACTCCCCTTCTCTACCTTGCCTTTCCTCTCAGTATCTATATGCAAAGAATAAAATGTTTGTTTGGCTGTTTGTGCCTCCAAATGTAATTCCTCTTGATCATAATCCTCCCAGAGAAATAATTAGCCAAGATTCAACTCTTAGACAAACATGGAGAATAAATCACCCAACTCAAAGGAATGCAGGTCAATCCAGTTTCAGCCATAGGCTTTATTTCTCTCAATGGGCTGTATGTGTTTAAACTTCCATCTCTCATAAAGCATTTCAAGTGAAGAGGAGGAAGATTACTCCCCAAAAAGGAGATCCGGTTGAAGTGGAGAAGAGCTGCTTGGCTTCCAGGCATCAAGAGGTGGTTGCTGGAGAGAGTGTGGTGTGCTAGTCGCTTCAGGGTGTCTGACTCTTCGCAAAGAAAAGCCTGAGCTGAGCCTAATTCCTGCCCTCCAGGAACTTTCAGTTTAAGAAGTCTCTATTGACAGAAACACATGGGTAAAATACTGGCTAAGTGCTATCCAGTGCACTTTGAGATGAAGTTTGCTCTTGCCCCCATCTACCACAAAGCAAAGCTGAAACTGCAATACTTTGGCCACCTGATGCGAAGAGTTGACTCACTGGAAAAGACGCTGATGCTGGGAGGGATTGGGGATGGGAGGAGACGGGGACGACAGAGAATGAGATGGCTGGATGGCATCACCCACTCGATGGACATGAGTTTGAGTGAACTCCGGGAGTTGGTGATGGACAGGGAGGCCTGGTGTGCTGTGATTCATGGGGTCGCAAAGAGTCGGACACGACTGAGCAACTGAACTGACTGACTGACTGACCACAAAGCAGCTGGTACACACGTTAGCCCTGTTGGGGACGTGGTCTGGAAGGACTTCTGCTTTCCTATTTCTCTGGGCGCTGAATCTTGACCATAATGGTCTGAATGTAATCAGTAATTTGAGTCTACATATTCATAATCAGTAGCACAGTTGCAGGTTTTTTTAGAGAATTTTTTAAAAATGTGGACCATTTTTAAAGTTTTTATTGAATATGTTACAACATTCTTTCTGTTTTCTGTTTTGGTTTTTCTTGGCTATAAGGCATGTGGGATCTTGCCTCCCTGACCAGGTATCAAACCCACACCCCTGCACTGGAAGGTAAAGTCTTAACCCCTGGACCAGGGTAGTCCCCTGAGGTGTTTTTTTTTAATCTTGAGATTTTATCCAAAGACAAGAAGACAATCACTGGACCTACATTCTAGAATGAGAATATTCTAGAAATACAAGTTTTACTCAAGTGTTTATTAATAGGCAGCTCTGTATATCATATCTTGGAGATCTGATAGCAATTTCCAGCTTCACCTTCTCAGCGAATTCAGGTTCTGAATACACATGCAGACGTGTAGTCCAAAGGTCAAAGAGAATCCTCTGTTCCGGTCTGAACTTGGTTTCCCTTTGAGGAGATGTTGCCTGTTCCCCTTTCCTAAGTCCTATGATACTATCATTTTGTAGGGACTGAAGACAGTCTTTCCTGTTCATTTGCAGGAAATTTTCTTTTCAGTTTACCTTCTTTATCAACTATTATAATTCCTTCAAAGGTAGTCTTTCTAAAATCCCTTCAAAAGGCTGTTTGCCTGCAGCTCGTCTCTCTTTCTCTCTCTCCAGCTCTGTCTCCCTCTGCCCCTTGCTGTCTGCCTATATTCTCTTTTCATTCTCTTCTGTGAACAGTGTTCTCTACACTGTGATGATGGAACGGGAATTTTACATTTCTTTCGGTGGAGAGTCACTTTCTACCTGAGATACAAAATAACAATTAATTTTCAGCTTCCTTTCCTCTTGGGGCAGAAATAAGAACACTTGGTGAGTCAGTGTAACACAATTCAACACACCCCCTCCAAACATACACGATTACATAAAACTACTGTTGTCTAAGAAGAGTTCCTCCTTAACATTTTACACCTTGTTGTATAAGCCAAGGGGCAAACCTGGTGGGCAGTGATTTTAGCAGCACAGACTCCTGAGCCCACCCTGGACCTTTAGAGTTAGAATCTTTGGGGTAAAAGCCCTAAGAGTCCTTGTGTCTAGCTAGCCCCTTCGGTGAGTCGCTTGGCACAGATGTAAAAACTGGAGTTTTACAACAGCGAAGAGTAAGTATATAAAGGATGTTGCATAACTGTGCAAAGTGAGGAAAGCAGAGAAAACCCACCTTTCTTGAAATTGGGGAAAAATTCATGGAAGAGTGGGCATCTCAGACCAGCCCGAATGAAGACAGCTCCTAGAGGCATCGGGCCTTCTAGGCAGAAACTCGGGGAGGAAGAGATTCAGAAGTGGGCTGGGAACAAAGGGGAATTTAGTCTTCCCCTAGGAGGAATAACGAGGCCAGACTGAATGACTCCAGGATTTGGGATGCTTCCCTCTTTGGAGCCCTCAGTCTTTGAGGAGGAAGAATTTTCATCCCCAAAGCCATCAATCTAGGAAGAAGGCTATGTTGACGGTGATGAAATTCCCAAGCCCACATATCCCCCACCACAGAAGTCTGCACCTCCTGCCTGAGCAGCCCACCACCCGGGTCTCCAAGCCTCCCTAACCATCATTGCAATCACACGGGAGCTTTTGCAAATACCAATGCCTGCTCTCTTCCCCAGTAATCTGACACGATGGGTCTGGAGTGGGGTCCCAGCACAGGTATTTGTCAGAGTCCCCAGGGGACTCCAACGTGCAGCCAGAGATGAGAACCATTGAGTTGGCTGGTAATAAGCCACCCATTGGGAGGTTCTTGTTTGATCTGGTGCCTCAGTTTCCTCATCTGTCCTGAGGGAGGTGCCAAGGGGCCACTCGTCTTCAGAGCTGCTCCGCCTCTAGAGGTCCTGCTCTCATCACGGGCATCAGGTTCTCTCCGCTACTCTGTTGCTTCCAGAGGCGTCTGCCTCCCATCTTTCCCTCTTCCTGTCTTCTCTGTTCTGCTTAGTTTCCTCTGGACTCCTGCTCTCTGCTAAGTGACAAAGAGTGCTGATTGCTTAATCGGAGAATTAATTGCCGTTAACACTACCTGGCTAAAGCGTTCTCCAAGCCAGTTAGAATTCATTCCCCTAGGGAGCTGTCCCTACAGAAAGAATTTCAGGCAAGGCCAGCAGTAAAGGACACAGCTTCTTGGTGCCTCCATTCCTACCCCAGTGGGGCCATATCTGTGCAAAGAGGAAAGAACAAGCTGTGTGAAACTGGGCCATGATTGAGGCTCTTCTCTCTCTCTCTTCTTTTAAAGTTAATTTTTACTGGAGTATAGTTGCTTTAGAATGTTGTGTTTGTTTCTCCTGTACAGCAAATTGAACCAGCTGTACACGTACATGTGTGTGCATGTATGTATGTGTGTGCATGTGTGTGCATGTGTGTGCATGTGTGCTCAGTTGCTCAGTTGTGTCCGACTCTTTGCAACCTTATGTACTATAGCCCACCAGGCTCCTCAGTTCATGGGATTCTCCACGCAAGAATACTGGGGTAGGTTGCTGTTTCCTTCTCCAGAGGATCTTCCCCACCCAGGGATCAAACCCAAGCCTCCTGTGTCTCCTGCATTGCAGGCAGATTCTTTACCAGGCACCACCAGGGGAAGCCCACATTTACATATATCCGCTCTGTTGTAGGCCACTGCAGAGCACTGAGTAGAGTCTTCTGCGCTATAGAGTAGGTTCTCATTAGTTATTTGCAATAGTGTATGTGTCGGTCCCCGTCTCCGATTCTTCCCACCCCGCTTTCTTCCCTGGCGTCTGTGCGTTTGCTCTCTCTGCCTTTGTCTCAATTTCTGTTGTGATTCAAGGAACACTAACACTTATCTTCTAGAATCACCGTAAGGGCCCATCAAAGAGTATGGCATATTGCAGGTGTTCTATAAATATTAGCTTCCTTTTCCTTCCTGTCAAAGGCCCGATCCTATTACATCTTCTCTGAGTCACTTCTTACTTTTAACATGTGGAGATTAAATCTGCAGCTAAGCCATGGCTCTTTCATCCTGTACTTGAGCAGTTTGCTTTTTAGATCTAAGCATTGAATTTTAAAGTTTTTCCTGTTAAATTTTCTCTTGTTATTTCTGCCCACTATCTTTGCCTTTCCAGAGCTTCTGGTTCCTGATTCATGGCAGCTAAACTTCCTGGTCTGTGCCATCAGTAGAGATGGGCAGAGGGTTCTCAAAGTCTTCATCTGAATTATGGATAACATTACTGAACAGAATGAAACAAAAGATAAAGCCCTTTTACACCCCCAAGTTCCTAGCTTGGTGCTGGCAGATTAACCCTACCTTTAGCTTTAATGTTGGTTTCAAATGAACCAAACTGTATCTTCATTCAGTTTACATGTCCACATTGCTCCACTATTGCTTTTATGGCAGAAACTAGTTTCTTGTGCCGATATCCACGCTTTCCTTCCTCCTTAGCAATAGAATCCTATATATGTTATAGTTGCACTGAGCCCAGCCTCCCTTGTAGCTAGGTATGGCCATGGGCCTCCATTCTAATCAATGAGTTTAAGTAGAATTGCTCTGTGGAACTTCAGGCAAATCTCTTTAAAAGTGATTCAGCAGGGAGAAGCTAGTCCTTCTTCCTGGAGCTTGAATGTAATGGCTCTTGAATGTAATGAATCTCCAGCAGCCATTTTGGGATGTGAGATTAAGGATGACAGATAGACAGAATTTGGTCTTTGCTGAACAGGGAACCATGACAGCAACCCACGACTGCCTAAAGGTTTTCTAATAGGAGAGAGAAATAAGCTAGTATTTTGTTTTTAAACTGTTGGATCTATTCCTAAGGAATATGCCTAGTTAAAATCCAAATACTCTGTGTCAAGCAAGCAAGAAAGAAATTCTAAGTGTTCTGATGAGAATCTGGGGTATCTTCCATATCTGGAAGAGTTCTACACATCCACAGCCTTTCCAATCTTTGGAAAATTGCTTGAGAGGTCATTATAAAAGGGAGAAAAAACAAAAAGGGAAATTTGTCAGCATGCGTTTGAGTA
Source organism: Moschus berezovskii (assembly GCF_049115385.1). NCBI lineage: Eukaryota > Metazoa > Chordata > Mammalia > Artiodactyla > Moschidae > Moschus > Moschus berezovskii. The sequence continues at coordinate 8,438,840 of NC_142478.1, read as the reverse complement.
GATTCTCCTAATGTTAAGAGCTCGAAAAGGCTTTCTTTAGAGACCTGGGCCATTTCTAACAGCTTCCTTTGAAATTACTAATTATGCTCTAAAAGAGAAGGCATCACTGGAGCCAGAACCAGCAGCCAATTACCCACAAGAAATCACTCACTGTGTGGGCTGCTTTCTCTCTCTGTTCGCATAATTTCAAAATGTAATTTCTAGAATCATGCTAAATACTTGTAAACAGAGATTGGTTTAATTGCAAAGAGGAACAATTTCAGGGGATAAAAATGAGATTTGTTTCTCATTTGGCAGATAACAGAGCAGTCCTCTTTGGGTCCGATGTGTGGTTCCCATCTGTCTTCCCACCCAAGTCAGGTCCCTCAGTAACTCCTATGAGAGGTGCTGACTCCAACAGAAGGTAGAGGTTGCAGTGGAAAGGGTGTAACACGTGGACTCAGAAGACACGAGTTCCGACCCCAGCTGCAGCACCTACTAGGCTGCTATCATCAGGAAGCAAATTGACTTTCCTGAGTCTCCATTTCCTCATTCCCAAAATGGGATGCCCCCTGGGCTTAGGAGCACAAAGCAGGTGACACACACGTGTCAAGTGCTCTATCAGAACGAGGGTTCCATGAGAGTTTTGGCTCAGTTTCCTTTCCTTTTACTTTCTCCAGGGTTTGAACAGTTCTTGGAAGATAGTGGGGGTGTGTATCATCTTGCACTGCCACAAAATTGTGGCATAACAAACCTTGCGTGTGTGCTCAATGGTATCTGACTCTCTGCAATCCCATGGACTGTAGACCATCAGGCTCCTCTGTCCAGGAAATTTTGCAAGCAAGAGTACTGGAGTGGGTTGCCATTTCCTACTCCAGGGGATCTTCCAGGGATTGAACCCACTCCTCTTGTATATCCTGCATTGGCAGGCAGATCCTTTACCACTCATGCCACCTGGGAAGCCCATAACAAAACTTAAACAGTGGTAATGGCTATCACCATCAACACTGGCTCTGCACAGGTGTGCAGGGTCTAGTTGATTTGGGCTGGGGCGGGTTTGTCTTCACTGGACAGGCTGATGCTTCTGCCTCGGCTGGGGCAAGCCTGATTCATGGTTTCTCATTCACCTCTGGGGCCTAAGGGCTGGTTCGTCTCATGGTGATGGCAGAAGCACAAGATGAAGCAAGATGGCGTGCCTATGCCTTGTCTGCTGTTCTCCCATTGGTCAAGGACAAAAGGCTACACCCAAGGGTGGGAATTTCACTCTGCCCACAGAACAGGAAGACACATGCCAAAGGGCATGGATGAATGGAGGGCCAAGAATTGGACCATTAATGCAATCTGCCACAAGATACGATCAACTATTGGGTTAGCAAAAAAGTTCATTTGGATTTTTCCATAAGACGTTGCTTACAAATGAACATTTTGGCCAACCCAGTATCTACCACTGACATGAATATATAGGTTTTTTGAATGTACGAAGACAAAGGTGAGATAGCTGAGGTTCTTAAAGCAGACCCTCTCCTTGCCCATCAAGGGTCTCCTTCTCCCATGCTCATAATCCTTTAATTAATGGTAGGAAAACCAGCTACATGAGCTGACAAAGCCATGCAGAAAAAGAAATTCACTGCAACCCTTCTCTCTTGGAGTTCCCTCCTTTCTCTCTAGCCTTTCCTGTTTGCTCCTCCAAGCACCCAATCTAAGTGTTTTCAGCTCAGTCTTGACTAATTGTTGCTAAGATTGAAATTCACTCCATTGTGCAACCTAGAGACCTTGTACCAATTTAAAGAGCAGAGGGACAACCAAAGTGAAAAAAACTTTTCTGTCTTTCCATCACAGGCAGTCCTTAGATAGCTTCTTGAGTTGAAACAAAGAATCATTTAAAATCATAGTAATTATTTTTAAAAAACCAAAACTGAAGCTTTTCATGGTGGCTTCCTCGAAGAGTTAGAAAAGAGGTAGCCAAGGAGTAAGAAACCGACTTTGGGCTTCCCAGGTGGCTCAGTGGTAAAGAATCTACCTGCCAATGAAGGAGACACAGGTGACACAGGTTTGATTCCTGGGTTGGAAAGATCCCCTGGAGAAGGAAATGGCTCAGTTCAGTTCAATTCAGTTCAGTCACTCAGTCATGTCCAACTCTTCGCAACCCCATGGACTGTAGCATGCCAGGCCTCCCTGTCCATCACCAACTCCCGGAGTTTACTCAAACTCATCTCCATTGAGTCGGTGATGCCATCCAACCATCTCATCCTCTGTCATCCCCTTCTCTTCCTTCCTTCAATCATTCCTAGCATCAGGGTCTTTTCCAATGAGTCAGCTCTTCGCATCAGGTGGCCAAAGTATTGGAGTTTCAGCTTCAGCATCAGTCCTTCCAATGAACACTCAGGACTGATCTCCTTAAGGATGGAATGGTTGGATCTCCTTGCAGTCCAAGGGACTTTCAAGAATCTTCTCCAGCACCACAGTTCAAAAGCATCAATTCTTCTGTGCTCAACTTTCTTTATAGTCCAACTCTCACATCCATACATGACCACTGGAAAAACCATAGCCTTGACTAGACAGACCTTTGTTGGCAAAGTAATGTCTCTGCTTTTTAATATGCTGTCTAGGTTGGTCATAACTTTCCTTATAGGAGTAAGTGTCTTTTAATTTCATGGCTGCAGTCGGAGAAGGCAATGGCAAGCCACTCCAGTACTCTTGCCTAGAAAATCCCATGGATGGAGCAGCATGGTAGGCTGCAGTCCGTGGGGTCGCTAAGGGTCAGACACGACTGAGCGACTTCGCTTTCACTTTTCACTTTCACACATTGGAGAAGGAAATGGCAACCTACTCCAGTGTTCTTGCCTGGAGAATCCCAGGGACGGGGGACCCTGGTGGGCTTCCGTCTATGGGGTCACACAGAGTCGGACACGACTGAAGTGACTTAGCAGCAGCAGCAGCAGCAGTCACCATCTTTAGTGATTTTGGAGCCCCCCAAAATAAAGTCTGCCACTGTTTCCACTGTTTCCCCATCTATTTTCCATGAAGTGATGAGACTGGATGCCATGATCTTAGTTTTCTGAATGTTGAGCTTTAAGCCAAATTTTTCACTCTCCTCTTTCACTTTCATGAAGAGGCTCTTTAGTTCTTCTTCACTTTCTGCCATAAGGGTTCTACCTACTTCAATACTCTTGCCCGGAGAATCCCATGGACAGTCTGGTGGGTTACAATCCATGGGATCCCAAAGAGTCAGAAAAGACTTAGCAACTGAGTTGGTGAAGGACAGGGGAAGCCTGGTGTGCTTCAGTCCATGGGGTCACAAAGAGTTGGACATGACTGAGCAAGTGAATTGATATATATATATATATATGATAATGGGTTTCCCTGTAGCTCAGCAGGTAAAGAATCCACCTAGCAATGCAGGAGGCCCCAGCTTGATTCCTGGGTCAGGAAGATCCCCTAGAGAAGGGATAGGCTACCCACTCCAGTATTCTTGGACTTCCATGGTGGCTCAGACAGTAAAGAATCTGCCTGCAATGCAGGAGACCTGGATTCGATCCCTGGGTTGGGAAGAGCCCCTGGAGAAGGAAATGGCTACCCACTCCAGTATCCCTGCCTGGAGAATCCCCACAGACAGGGAAGCCTGGCGGGCTACAGTCTACGGGATTGCAAAGAGTCAGACATGACTGAGTGACTAAGCACATATAGGATGATGGAGGAGATATTCCCTTTGTATTTTATGCCTTCCTGTGCTGTTGGAGGTGGGGAGCAAGTCTAACATGTTATTTTTATAATACATTTTTTAAAAGAGGCTTGAAGAAGCAGTTTGTGAAACGCCCTTCTTGGATGTGTGCTTTCAAGCCCCAGAGAGATGAAGCAAGTGCTGCAGGAAGCAAATCCTGTGTTGAATGGCGGCTTGCCTCCCCTCCTCACAGGCCCTCTATTTTGAACAGGAAAAAGAGCCATTCACCCTATTCCATAATAATACGGGAGAGAGCATGAACGGAATTAACACTCTCATCTGCTCACCTAGAATGAGATGTCACTGAGTAAGTAACACAGCAGTGGCTCCAACGCTGAATGAGCAGGCTAGTTAGGCAGATGGGGAGTCTTGTCGTGCTACTGATCTGGGGGCTCTTCTGCTTGTCTTTTCCATTTCTTCCTGCCTCCTTCAGGCTTCCTGTGGGCCTGGGTTTGTATAAAGAGTGTGTTTGGAGGAACATATTCTGGGAAGGCACAGGCCTCTTTTTAGAATTTGCAATTTGGTTTTTAAATGTTGCCATCCAGCAGGAAGGCACAGTAGGAAAAGGCATAGGAGGTAAGAGAGATTTTTTTGGAAAATGCTGTTCATGGCTCTCATTTGAGTAAGGCTTGGATGGCTCTGCTCTCAGGTTTATTTCTGCTGCCGAGTTTAAGACTGCAGACAACAACCTGCTCAGAGTTTTACTTTGCATAATGGCTGGATAGGGTCCTTCGGCTACTGAGTCCAGCTCTGACATCACAGCTGATCCGAAAGCTGCTTTCTCCTGGGGGGAGACCAGGCCCAGCCTCCTCTGAAATGATGAGAGGAGTACAGACCCCAGGAGTCTGAGTTCCTCACCAAAACCTGGTGAGTGTGTGCACGTAGTTGTGTGTGCTGGAGTGGAGGCACTTGGGAAGAGAAAATTCTGGAGCAAAATGACTTTTCTGAAGAATCTGCCTTGTGTTCTCGTCGCTCAGGCCAGAGTGAACGAGCAAACCATAAAAAGGAAAGCTCCAGCCCCCAATAAACTAAAACAAACAGACAGGCTGGGACCTGGGACCGTTCGCTGCAGTGCTGCAACCCTCACCCCTGCACACACCTTTCCTCCAGCAACAGAATACAAAGAAACCATATGGGACTAAAAATAACTGCATGCCTGGTAGCTGGGGCAAAAGTATGGACAAAAGATACAAAGAGACCAAAACACCCAACTGCTACTTTTGAAGAGTCAGGAAGAAAAGCAGGGTACTGTGCATCCCCCTTGTACACAACACCACCAGAGGGATGGGCAAAGCATCTAAGCTACCTCTCCTGCCAGACCCATGGACACACACCTACCTTTACCCCACATAAGGAACAAGCTCCCTGCCCGCTACTTCCTCAGAGATTTTGCTCCTTGCTGCTGCACTGGAGGGGAGGTGGGCCTAGGGAGTGGGGAGGGGTTGCTGCTGCTGCTGCTGTCACTTCAGTTGTGTCCGACTCTGTGCGACCCCATAGATGGCAGCTGACCAGGCTCCGCCATCCTTGGGTTTGGGAGGTGGTAAAAGCCTTGCCTGAATTTCTTGTCTGGACTCTGGTCAATTTCTATGGATTGCAGAAGGCCAAGAACCCTGGTTAGTATCAAGATGACCACATGCCTCAAAGTCACTCTGACCTTGCAGCCACTCATAATGGGCCTGGAGTGCCAGGTGACCTTGAAACTTACAACTTGGCCAAAATCTTTTGTTAACTGGGAGCCACAGGTGTTGGGTTGGTTGTCAGTTGGTCAGGACTTGCTGTCCCAGGCTCAGGGCCTAGGAAGGAGAAAAGGGTTTGCTTGAGCCCAGGTCACAGTCCCGGGTCCTCCCCACCAGCCTTGCTTGCTTTTCCTTTGCGGAGATTTTCAATCTATTGCAGCATCTCCCCATTAAAGTAAATAGTGCTTTCCCAAGAGCACATCTTTGATATTTCTGCAATTGTGCCATAGCCAGCTAATGTGTAATGCTGTAGTTTAATAGTCTATTAGAACTCAGCACTGCACATTAAAATCTCTACTGTATCACTGCGGATCTACTTAACAAAGGCGAGGTCCCCAGAAAGCACTATACACTTGCTGAGATTTGCTGCAACAGAACAGAGGAAGTCTCTTAGGGCAGAAAAATTTAAAGGGGAAATGGGGTGGAGAAAGACCAATAAACACCTCCCCTCTGTTCCCTCCCCCTGCAGAGCAACCACTTTGCCTGCCTGGAAGGAACACAGTCTGCTGGTACGCTAGATGGAAGCTGGAAATTCTTAAGAGTTTACCACCAAATCCCTTCAGATCAAATCTCATCACTCAGATCTTTATTTGGAAGCACTTCAGTTTCCCTTCTCTCCTTCTCAGAAAGAAACAGGGTTCAGGAAATCTGCCCCCGGCTGGGAAACTGCACCAGCCGTTCCTCCCTCCAGAACAATTGCTGGGGCGGAGGAATTCTTCAAACAGCTGTAAATCCTCCCACCAACAACTCCCTCCTTCAGAAACTACAACAGAGCCCTACATCAAAGCCTCCCTTCAGCTGCCAAGAGGAAGAATCAATAGTTTAACAGAAAGGAAGCAACGTGGTTGCTGGGTGTGTGGTGTAAACACCTGTATTGCAAATAACCCAAATGTCACCTAAGAGACAGGAGAAACAAATTCCTGGTGCTTCGGATTCTGAGGAGCCCCAGGGAGGAATTCCCACACGTGAGCAGTCAGAAGACCGGCAGCGGCTTTGCTGCAGAGGTGGGAAATCTAGGGAAGATGGAGAGAAGAGGATGAGTGTTGAGCGTGGGATGTCCAGAGCCGAAGGCCTGGGAAGAGAAAAAAGTGGAGATGTGGTGAAACCACACGACTCAGATGGGACTTAAACCCACAGTCTTTTAATTGAGATCACATGCCCCGTCTCAGGACTTAATGAAGCCTTCGTTTTTCATGTCTCATCACAGAAAAAATTCAGTGAGAGACAAAGTGATAGGTAAGAAGTGCTTTCATTTAGAGGGATACACATTCCACAGACAGAATGCAGCCTGTCTCAAAGAGGCAAGAATGGCCCTAAGAGAAACACACTTCACAGACAGGGTGTGGGCCATCTCAGGAGGCAAGAGGCCCTGAAACACGAGGTGGTTAGTTTTTATGGGCTGGGCAATTTCATCAAACCAGTCAATCCTAAAGGAAATCATCCCTTAATATTCATTGGAAGGACTGAGGCTGAACCTGGAGCTCCAATACTCTGGCCATCTGATGCGAAGAGCAGACTCATTGGAAAACACCCTGATGCTGGGAAAGATTGAGGGTGGGAGGAGCAGGGGGTGACAGAGGATGAGATGGCTGGGTGGCATCATTGACTCAAAGGACCTTGAGTCTGATCAAACCCCAGGAGATAGTGAAGGACAGGGAAGCCTCGTGTGCTGCAGTCTTTGGGGTCGCAAAGAGTCAGACACGACTGAGCGACTGAATGACAATGAGTGGGAGGATTACTCCAACAATGTTGGAGAGGGGCCGCTATTTCCAGGAACTGGGCCACTGCCCACTTTTTGGCTTTTTGTGGTCAGCCATGGAACTGTCATAGCCCTCGTGGGTGTGTCATTTAGCAGCTAATGTATTGCATGAGCTTATAATGAGTCTCAAGATCTACTGGAAGTTGAATCTTCTGTCATCTCGGATCTAGTTGATTCTAACGAGTTTATGTTTTATCCTCAAGGGCTATGCCATTCTTTCAGAGGTTATGCCCTGCCCACTTCCCTCCTGTTTCAGTGAGAGAGACATACATATTGGAGTGGGCATCAGGAGCTCTGCCAAGCTCCATGCCACCACCAGGCACTGATGGCTTAATCTGATAACCTTGGGATCTTCATCCACCTGAGAAAACCAGAATATGTCAACCCAAAGTATGTCTCTTTGACATAAAAATTATTTTGAGCTGAAAGGAACTCAAAAAAGCAGTAAATGCAGATAAAGCTTCCCCTTTTCTGCTTAAAGGCAGGAAATAAATTCTCTTGGAGACTGACTCTTATCATTCCAGGGAAGTCACCAGAGGAATCTGCAGACAGACCTTGATAAACTAACCCTTATCTTTCTAAGAAGAAAGATAAGGGTTCCTTAGCCTTAACTGGACCACCCCCAACTGAAACTCCTTTGTCTTGTCAATTCTTTACAAATGTATCATTTCTTGGTCTAAAAGGCATCAGTTCAGTTCAGTTCAGTTCAGTCACTCATAAAGCTTCCTACTCTGGTCACTTCTGGTCTTCATTTTTTCATGAAGGCTCCCATGTACATGAACAAATTCAATAAAATGTATATGCTTTTCTCCTGTTAATCTGATTTGTCAGTTGCATTTTCAGACCACCAGAGTGTGAGAGTTGAGAGACATTTCCCTCCCTATGTGACTTCCCTGGTGGCTCAGACGGTAAAGTGTCTGCCTACAACGCAGGAGACCCGGGTTTGATCCCTGGGTCGGGAAGATCCCCTGGAGAAGGAAATGGCAACCCACTCCAGTTGTCTTGCCTGGAAAATCCCACGGACAGAGGAGCCTAGTAGGCTACAGTCCATGGGGTCGCAAAGAGTCGGACACGACTGAGTGACTTCACTTCATTTCATGATGTCTATAGTGGTTCTATGTCAAAAAGTCACAGCTAGCTTCAACTTGTGATAAAACTGTGTTTCTGGAGCAAAGCACCAAGTTATCTAGATTTGGTAATGCTGGAGGAGTGTGTAATTTCCTCGGTTCTGTCTCATCACAACAAAAATTTGAAGCGACGCACCAGTGTTACAGCTCTGTGTCACAGTTCAGTTTTATTTAGAAAATAAAGGAAAATACACCCTTGAGGTGTGAGGGCATGCCGACACAAAAGACACCAAGAGAAGAAAGACACCCAGCCCTTTGGCTCTTCTTTCTATATGTTTTTTCCTCCCCCTGGACCTGCTCTATGTAAATTGGGCTAGCCAGGAGTGCTGTTTGTTCTACCTGAGCTCCTCAACTCTGGTCCTTGGACCTTTCTTTGTTCTATTTGAGGGCTTTTCCCTTCCTTGTCTTTTAGCCACCGCCATTCTGAACTCCTGTTTCCTAGTCTAACTACCTAACAGTAATCTAAACCAAGCGTGTTTACTCCCTGAATGCAAACACTTGACCCACCTTCGATAAGTGACGATCCAGAAAGCAACCATGGCTCCACCTGCTCCTGACTTCAGTGGCCCCAGAGCTTGCCAAGATTGTCATTTTCTGTGGCTTTCTCTTGAGATATTTTCCCCAAGATGCCAGCTGGGGCAGGGAGAGCAAGTTGCTGGAGGTTTACCAACCATCCAATTCTTCTCAGATCTCACATAACTGACATGGTTTTGTGTGCTGACTCCACTCCTGGCTTCTTCTTACCTCTCGAACAGCTGGTCTCCAAGGCCCTCACCTGCTTACCTTTAATTTCATATAAGTTTGTATCTTATTGTAGTGTACAGTTGGAATTACTTGAAATTCTATTGAGGATAAGGTGGATACAAACACATGAACAACCCCGTGAACTCTTTCTCCCCCAGTTGTATGTGCAGGTGTATGAAACAGGGGCACTGGGATGATAAGAAAAGATGGCTAACGTAGAATCGCCTTGAGGGACTTTGCTGGCGATCCAGTGGTTAAGATTTTGCCTTCCAAGGGAGAAGTACAGGTTTGAACCCTGCTCAGGAAGCTAAGATCTCACATGCCTCACAACCAAAAAACCAAAACATAAAATAGAAGCAATATTGTAACAAATTCAATAAAGACTTTAAAAATGGTTCACATTAAAATAAATTATTTTTTAAAAATTGCCTTGATGAATTGGAATAGAAAGGAGGTAAACTTTAAACTTAGAGTTGAAGTGAAATGAGGTGGGCAACAGTGATTAAGTGTGACATCTTTGTATGCATGACAATGTGTTCATAGGAGGAGAAATAAGGACAAAGTAATTTCCAAAGGGAAGGGTGATATATTCTTTTGGTTCTCAATTCAGTGCAAAGGCACTGAGGCTCTGCTCATGAAGACCCTGTGTCAGGGAGGGGCCCTCAGCTTCACTGAGCCCTTAAGTGGGGGCAACAGCTTCCCATGTGTTATCTCACTGAGTCCTTACAAAGACCCTCTCAGACAGGACCTGTTTCTATGTTATAGACGGAGAACTGAGGCAGAAATGGGTTAAGTAACAGGCTGGAAGAAGCACATGCTGGAATCAAGGTTGCCGGGAGAAATATTAATAACCTCAGATACGCAGATGACACCACTCTTATGGCAGAAAGTGAAGAGGAACTAAAAAGCCTCTTGATGAAAGTGAAAGAGGAGAGTTAAAAAGTTGGCTTGAAGCTCAACATTCAGAAAACAAAGATCATGGCATCTGGTCCCATCACTTCATGGGAAATAGATGGGGAAACAGTGGAAACAGTGTCAGACTTTATTTTGGGGGGCTCCAAAATCACTGCGGATGCTGATTGCAGCCATGAAATTAAAAGACGCTTACTCCTTGGAAGGAAAGTTATGACCAACCTAGATAGCATATTCAAAAGCAGAGACATTACTTTGCCAACCAAGGTCCATCTAGTCAAGGCTATGGTTTTTCCCATGGTCATGTATGAATATGAGAGTTGGACTGTGAAGAGGGCTGATCGCTCAAGAATTGATGCTTTTGAACTGTGGTGTTGGCGAAGACTCTTGAGAGTCCCTTGGATTGCAAGGAGATCCAACCAGTCCATTCTAAAGGAGATCAGTCCTGGGTGTTCACTGGAAGGACTGATGCTGAAGCTGAAACTCGAATACTTTGGCCACCTTATGCGAAGAGTTGACTCATTGTAAAAGACTCTGATGCTGGGAGGGATTGGGGGCAGGAGGAGAAGGGGATGACAGAGAATGAGATGGCTGGATGGCATCACCGACTCTATGGGTGTGAGTTTGAGTGAAGTCCGGGAGTTGGTGATGGACAGGGAGGCCTGGTGTGCTGTGATTCATGGGGTCGCAAAGAGTTGGACACGACTGAGCGACTGAACTGAATTGAACTGAACTGAACAGGCTGTAGGATGCAGAGTTGATGCTTTTGAACTGTGGTGTTGGAGAAGACTCTTGAGAGTCCCTTGGATTGCAAGGAGATCAAACCAGTCAATCCTAAAGGACATCAACCCTAAATATTCATTGGAAGGACTGATGCTGAAGCTTAGGCTCCAATACTTTGGCCACCTGATGCAAAGAGCTGACTCATTGGAAAAGACCCTGATGCTGGGAAAGATTGAAGGCAGGAGAAGAGGACGACAGATGGTTGGGTGTCATCACCAGCTCGATGGACATGAGTTTGAGCAAGCTCTGGGAGATGGTGAAGGACAGGGAAGCCTGGCATGCTACAGTCTACGGGGTCACAAAGAGTCAGACATGACTGAGCCCCAACTGAACAACAACAAAATGGGCTGCAGGATGCACACCAGCAAAGGACAAAAATTAATATTTCAATTTCTGATCATTTTCTTATATTACATTATGGGGCCACTTAGTCCATTAAAAACTATAAAATCATGAATAAGCCAGTGTCTTCTCCCTCAAGTCATGTAAAATTTGGAAGGCAGAGGAAGAAAGTCCAGGAATGTCTACTGCATAAATAAGGGACAAGGAAGGAAAAAACAAGTTATCTTCAGGAAAATGTTTTCTTTGAAGTTTCTGAGGTTGGAGGGAGGTAGGGAAGCAGGCCTTGCTCCCTGCTCTGGGACCCACCGCAGTCTTATGTCTAGAAATGTCCCAGATAGTCAAACAGAGCTACCCTGTGTCCTCAAGAAGGCCTCAGATAATTCTAATAGTATCTGTTTGTCTTTAGGTGAACTGCTGACAAATGGAAGAAGTGAGAGCTCCACCCACAAACCCAGGGAAAGGGCATTCAAAGAGGAATGCCCCCAGCTGTGAGGCTGATCATGCTGTTAAAATTCCCAGGAGTCTCTGCTATCAGCATTTCTGGTGGTATTGGAGTTGGGGATGTGGAGGGAGGAAGGGAGGGATGGGGGAGTGGAGAGTGAGAGAAACTGCCTGGGAAATGCTTGGAGATTCCCTTCTTGTAATAATCCAGGTGGGAGAGGTGATAACCCAGGAATGAAAATGCATGATACAAAATATTACAGCTGGTGCCCACGATAGCGTGGGGTAGGTGAGGTCCAAAGACTAACGTCTGAAAAATACTTCGCTTGCTAACTTAGATGCAAGAACTATGCACCAGGTCTCTAAATTAGAATAATCAAATTAAATGCAAAAGTCTCATTCCTCTTTAGGTTGCCAACCCAGAATTGGAGGAGAATTGAGGAATAAAAGACCTGTGCTCAAGCTACCAGCTGTGCGACCTGGGGAAATCTTCTTAATAACCTCTTTCATCTAGATTGCTCATCATCAACTTTAGTCTTATTATTAAAACAGGAGATAGTGAGGTGAAGGCACTGTGCATGCTGTGGAGTGCTTGGTGAAAAATGCCTATTTATCATAACCCAGGTTTAGCTGTGAGAGGTCCACACTTTGGGCCATTTTCAATAGATACCCTGTGACTTGCCCAGCTGCTGTGGCTCTCTTGGAACTCACTTCATGGGGGTCCATATAGCATGTGGTCCAGGAGTTTGCAGATGCCCTCGGCAACTTTCACAGGGCTCTGGCAGGGAAAAGCCAATGAACTTACTCCCAAGAGACCATCAACATGCCATCAACAGAGGGAACCCCCCAAAACTCTGCTCTCTGAATGAATTCTTTGTCAGCAGGTTCATACAGGGATGAGGCCTGGAAGAGAAACTGCAGTGAGGTATAGCTTGTCCTTTGTCCAGGCAAATGGAATGGATCAGGGAACATTTTTAAAGCGGACCCTGGTTTCCCCTCTGCCAAGTCAGTTCAGTTCAGTTTAGTCACTCAGTCTTGTCTGACTCTTTGCAACCCCATGGACTGCAGCACGCCAGGCTTCCCTGTCCATCACCAACTCCCAGAGCTTGCTCAAATTCGTATCCATCGAGTCGGAGATGCCATCCAACCATCTCATCCTCTGTCATCCCCTTTTCCTCCTGCTTTCAATCTTTCCCAGCATCACGGTCTATTCCAATGAGTCAGTTCTTTGCAATAAGTGGCGAAAGTATTGGAGTTTTAGCTTCAGCATCAGTCCTTCCAATGAATATTCAGGACTGATTTCCTTTAGGATTGACTGAGTTGATCTCCTTGCAGTCCAAGGGACTCTCAAGGGTGTTCTCCAACAACATAGTTAAAAAGCATCAGTTTTTCAGTGCTCAGCTTTCTTTATGATCCAACTCTCTCATCCATATATGACTACTGAGAAAACCATAGCTTTGACTAGACAAACTTTTGTCAGTAATGTCTCTGGTGTCTGGGTTAGTCATAGCTTTTCTTCCAAGGAGCAAGTGTATTTTAATTTCATGGCTGTGATTTTGGAGCCCCCCAAAATAAAGTCTGTCATTGTTTCCACTGTTTCCCCATCTATTTGCCATGAAGTGATGAGACCAGATGCCCTGATCTTCGTTTTCTGAATGTTGAGTTTTAAGCCAACTATTTCTCTCTCCTCTTTTACTTTCATCAAGAGGCTCTTTAGTTCCTCTTTGCTTTCTACATAAGGGTGCTGTCATCTGCGTATCTGAGGTTATTGATATTTCTCCTGGCAATCTTGATTCCAGCTTGTGCTTCATCCAGCCTGGCATTTTGCATGATGCACTCTGCATGTAAGTTAAATAAACAGGTTGACAATATACAGCCTTGATGTACTCCTTTCCCAATTTGAAACCAGTCTGTTGATTCATGTCCAGTTCTAATTGTTGCTTCTTGACCTGCATACAGATTTCTCAGGAGGCAGGTAAGGTGGTCTGGTATTCCCATCTCTTGAAGAATTTTCGAGTTTGTTGTGATCCACTCAAAGACTTTAGCATAGTCAATAAAGCAGAAGTAGATGTTTTTCTGGAACTCTCTTGCTTTCTAGATGATCCAACAGATGTTGGCAATTTCATCTCTGGTTCCTCTACCTTTTTTAAATACAACTTGAACATCCCTGTTCACGTACTGTTGAAGCCTGGTTTGGAGAATTTTGAGCATTACTTTGCTAGTGTGTGAAATGAATGCAATTGTATGGTAGTTTGAACATTCTTTGGCATTGCCTTTCTTTGGGATTGGAATGAAAACTGGATTCTTCCAGTCCTGTGGCCACTGCTGATCTCTCTAAATTTGATGACATATTGAGTGCAGCACTTTCACAGCATCATCTTTTAGGATTTGAAATAGCTCAGCTTGAATTCCATCACGTCCACTAGCTTTGTTCATAGTGATGCTTCCTAAGGCCCACTTGACTTTGCAGTCCAGGAGTCTGACTCTAGGTGAGTGATCACACCATCGCGGTTATCTGGGTTATTAAGATCTTTTTTGCATAGTTCTTCTGTGTATTCTTGCCACCTCTTCTTAATAAGTTCTGCTTCTGTTAGGTCCATAGGAGCTCAATTTGACATCATCGATTCTCACCAGGGATGCAAAATAGTCTATCCTTTGGACTAGCTGGATAGACAGTGCAGCATCAGATGCCATCTCTAGATCTCCTTGAGCCTTTTTGGGCAGGTAATTCAGGGTATAGACCAGCATTTCTCATCACCAGTCACTGTGATTGGTCTTACGAGCTCTTCTCTGTGAGCAAGCGCCTAGGTGCCTCTTTGAGTACTTTATTCCAAAGTGAAGATCCTGGCCCCTTGTTCCCTAGTCAGTTTCACTGCTGTCTGCCCCAGGTTTCTGAGCCACGGAATACACAGGTGTAACCAGCCCAACCCCTTCAGTCCTTTTGGTACTGAACTAAACTTGGGTCTGCTTGCCCACACATTGTAAAGCCAACCTACCAACACCAGGTTGTGGTGGAGGAAAGTGTGGCGTTTATTGCAGGAACCCAGCAGGAGTCCAGGGCTGCTGCTGCTACTGCTAAGTCACTTCAGTCGTGTCCGACTCTGTGTGACCCCATAGACGGCCGCCCATCAGGCGCCCCCGTCCCTGGGATTCTCCAGGCAAGAACACTGGAGTGGGTTGCCATTTCCTTCTCCAATGTGTGAAAGTGAAAAGGGAAAGTGAAGTCGCTCAGTCATGTCTGACTCATAGCGACCCCAGGGACTGCAGCCTACCAGGCTCCTCCGTCCATGGGATTTTCTAGGCAAGAGTACTGGAGTGGCTTGCCAAACACCAGAACTCCCTGATGGGTGTCAGCGAGGCATTTGTAATGGCCAGGTGAGGGGGGCGGGTCCCAGGATCTGAGATCAGCTTGTGTGCAGTTCTCTGATTGGTTGATGGTGAGGACATGGCAGAACCATGTCACAGGGGTTAACATTTGATGTTTAGGCTCCAGGGAGCCTGGGGGCTTTGTGTGTGTTGGGGTGGGGGTGGTTTGCACAGTTCCTTACTCAGTTTCCTGAGTAAGAAAACTCAGGAAGAGCTTCGGATTCTGTTATCTGGGTACTTCGGAGAGGAGCTACAGCGGAGGGTGAGGGGCGGGGCTGTCCTGGGGAGGCCCCATAGGGTTCTGCTGGGTTACTGTCCTTCTGGGAACCTACACCTTGATCATCCCCCTTCCTATCCCCCTTTGCGGTTTCCATTTCTTTTCTACTGAAACCTGTCTCCGGGAGAGAAAAGGTGGTGTGTCTGTTGAACCCCTTGCACTGGCAGGCGCACTGCGTTTCCTTTCTGACGTCCTTAGCGGACGGGGCTCCCTCCCCACCTGTCCTCCCCCGCCTTCGCTTCCTTTCCTTCCCCCTCAGTTCCCCTCTGCCCCTCTTTCTCTCTCAGTGCCCCACCTATTCTACTTTGGCCTTGAAAGAAACGCCGCATACCAGATGTGCACTTTGGTTTCTGAGAGGAAGAAGTGAGTGATAGAACCTGGGTGTCTCGGGGGAGGGGGCGGGGGGTGCTCCCTCTGGGATGAATCTTGACAGATGGGAGGGAGCCCTGTGGTCAGGAGGAACCCAGCTTGCCTGGCCGAGTGGAGGCACATCGCGTGTGTGTGTGTGTGTGTGTGTGTGTGTGTGTAAGCACATCGTGTGTGTAAGCACATCTTGTGTGTGTGTGTGTGCGCGCGCGCGCGCGCGAGTGGAAGCACATCGTGTGTGTGTGGTGTGTGTGTGTGTGTGTGTGTGTGGTGTGTTCGCGCATGCTCACTCACTACTATTTGTGTGTGTGTGTAAGTACATCGTGTGTGTGTGTGCGCGCGCGCGAGTGGAAGCACATCGTGTGTGTGTGGGGTGTGTGTGTGTGTGTGTGTGTGCTGTGTTCGCGCATGCTCACTCACTACTATTTGTGTGTGTGTGTGTGTGTGTGTGTGTGTGTGTGGTGCGTTCGCGCATGCTCACTCACTACTCTTTGAGACCCCATGCACATCGTGTGTGTGTGTGTGTGTGTGTGTGTGGTGCATTCGCGCATGCTCACTCACTACTCTTTGAGACCCCATGCACATCGTGTGTGCGTGTGTGTGTGTGTGTGGTGTGTTCACGCATGCTCACTCACTACTGTGTGTGTGTGTGTGTGTGTGTGGTGCGTTCGCGCATGCTCACTCACTACTCTTTGAGACCCCCATGCACATCGTGTGTGTGTGTGTGTGTGTGTGTGTGTGTGTGTGTGGTGTGTTCGCGCATGCTCACTCACTACTGTGTGTGTGTGTGTGTGTGTGTGTGTGTGTCGTGCGTTCGCGCATGCTCACTCACTACTGTGTGTGTGTGTGTGTGTGTGTCGTGCGTTCGCGCATGCTCACTCACTACTCTGTGTATTTGTGTGTGTGTGTGTGTGTGTGTGTGTGTCGTGCGTTCGCGCATGCTCATTCACTACTCTTTGAGACCCCCCATGGGCTGTAGTGTAGCCTTTGTCCGTGGGATTCTCCAGGCAAGAATCCTGGAGTGGGTTGCCATTTTCTCCTCCAGGGGATTTTCCTGACCCAGGGATCCAACCACCGTCTCTGGAGTCTCCTGCATTGGAGGAGGTTATTTACTGCTGAGCCACCTTGGGGAAGCCCAAAAGCACATCCTGGGGACTGTCTTCTCAACTGACCTACCCACCTGCCTTTGACCTTCACCCACTCCCCACCTGCACCTCTCACTGTTTTGCCCCCATCTCTGCTTTTCTAGAGAAGAGGACCAAGATACAACTCTTGTTTTACTGTGAGTGAAGTTGCTCAAATCTCCTCAGAGGGATTTGCAATATTGCGAGAATTGCGGCCTCTATATTTGTTCAGTAAGTAGGTTTGTGAGGAAGTGGACCACTCTGTGGCGAGGTCACTTCCCTGCTCCTAAAAGCCCACTGTAGACCCTCTTCTATCCTGAGCTGGTATTGGCTGCTCTGTATTTACAGTTTCAATCATTTTAGAAACCTTGGTGGGGTGGGAGTCGGGGAGAACGGTTTGGCTTGTCCAGACCGGAAGAGGCTCTTGTCTGTTGATTGACTAAAAACTTGCTCAGAAAGAAGAAATCCGAACAGGCGCAGTTCGGCCTCTGTGAGCACTCCCGTTCTCTTTCTCTCTTCCCTTTTTCACTCTCGAGACAATATCATCAATAACAGGACTTAGACAAAAATGAACTGCAGAGAGCGTGCAAAGTCTGGAGATGGGCTTTCTGTCTGCTTTGCCCCTCTTGTGGAGGCTTATTTTTATATCCGTTTGGAAGATGGGCTGTGTTGATGGCAGCCGTCACCCCGTTATGTGCTGGCTGAGTGGCAGAGTTCATAGAGGCAGACAGGTACCGGCCTTCCCTCCTGCTCCTGACTCTCTGGAGTTCCCCAGGACGCTGCTGGGAGTCAGGGCTCAGCTCTGCAGCCGGTATCTGGTAAACAAGAACATCCCAAAACATCAAGTGCAGACATTGACTTCTCCCTCTGCCCTTCTGCCAGTAGGTACAGACTCTGCAGAGGAAGAGCACTGCGTGTCCTTGAGTGCTCACTGAGAAGCGCTCTTTCTGTCCTACTGTCTCTAGGGGCTGTGCTTCAGGGATACAAGGAGGACAGCAGGAGGGACCCGACTGAGTGCTGAGTGTTGAGTGGTCCAGCCACATGGCCCAGGGAAGGCAACCTCAGCCACTAAATAGGAAAAATGTCACATGGCGGTTCTGCACCTGCTTGCTCTTGCAGACTTAAACCCCAGCATCCCCCAAACTGAACCAACCATTTTCCGTTCCATGGTGTTCTTTCTCTCCACCCTTGGCACTGTCACCCACCCTGTCTCAGTGGAGTGCTAGGAGGTTGGGTCCTCCCCAGCTCCCCTCTGCTCCATCCCCATGTTTCATCATCAAACCACATGGACTTTGTTTTATGAGATTATAGAGTCTCTGGAATCCTCTATGCTCGCATCTCTACTTTTCCATCCTAGTCCAACCCCCAGCGCCCTTCACCTGGAGGATCACAATGGCACCCTTCTCGCCATCTTCATGCCCATTCCTGACCCTGCAGCAAAATACACTTGTTCACTAATACAAATATTATTATCCCGCATGCTGTAAAGCCCTCAAATGTCTCCCCATTCCGTTTAAACTCCCCTTCAGTTCAGTTCAGTCGCTCAGTCGTGTCCGACTCTCCGCGACCCCATGAACCACAGCACGCCAGGCCTCCCTGTCCATCACCAACTCCCGGAGTTCACTCAGACTCATGTCCATCGAGTGGGTGATGCCATCCAGCCACCTCACTCTCTGCCGTCCCCGTCTCCTCCCGCCCCCATCCCTCCCAGCATCAGACCCTTAAGCACCTGTAAATCTGAGTTCAAGTCCCCAGGGTCCTTAACCAGGGCTTCCTGGCCTTCGTTTCTCAGCCCATTCCTGCCCCTGCTAACCTGCCCATCCCCGCTTCTTTCCACTCCTGGGTCTTTTCACACGCCACACTTACCCTAGAGCCTTTGAATGTGTTTTTCTCTTACCCCAGAAGCCTTTCCCCACCCTATTCCTCCTCATAGCGCTCCTCAAGCTTGGTGGGATTTATTTTTCTAATTTTGTACTCTCAGTTCCATGGAAGAAGACACTATATCTGCTTTACTTACCACTGTCCTTGGCACACAACACAGTGCTTGCCACCTAATAGATGCTCAAAAACATATAGACTTGTTATATTATCTATATGTATAAAAATGAGATTTTAGTAAAACTGCCCTAAAACTATAGAGTCTGTATAAGACTGGTGATTTTTATTTCTTCTCTCTAGCTCAGAACAAACAGGATAGAATAGTCTATTATCATTTAGTCTTGAAGGGAATTTATTTATAACTGTGTGTTAAGGTTTCCAGGCATTTGCATCTTAAGCTTTTTATTTCTACCTGCAGAATGAAGGGGTTTGTGCTTCTTTAAAGGAATTTCTGGCAATAGCCAGCAGGTGGGTTCATTAAGGAAGAAACGGAACACTCTCATGCTATTTTTATTTCTTTTTTTATAGTTTGGAAACTGGAAAACAAAGAGACAAGCTGAGGCCAAGGAAAGAATGTGTGTGTGTGTGTGTGTGTAGGGGACTATACTCAAGATTTGGAATTCTCTTCTCACCCCCTTTATAAGGAAGCACCCCTAAGCTCCCCTTCTGAACGGGATGGGGCTGCTGGGAAAGCAGCCTGGGGAGTAGGGAACTCCAGGACTTCCCTGACACCATGGGTTAAACGCTTCTATTAAGCCTGTGACTTTGAACAACCACTTAAATGGTGCCTCAGTGTCTTCATGTGTAAAGCAGAGATCAAATCCTGGATATCAGGATTATTGTGAGGATTAAAAGAAATCGTGTTTTAGAAAGCACATTGTAAGCTGCAAATATAAATTAAAGGTGACATGATGAGACCACTAAACCAAACACCTCAAATACAAAAATCCAAGCTGACATTTCTCTCCCATGAGCCAGCCTCACATGTGCAGCCCCATGGACATGACCACGTGTCAGCAGCTCCAAGGACAGTGATGAGTGTGTGCATCGCCCCCTCTTCCAGTGGTCAGTAAACTCAGAGACGGGCCCTAGTCATCTCACATCCCTAGTAAAGAGCAACGGCAGACACCTAGTACCTGCTGAATGAATGAAGAGGTGGGGAGAAGCAAGAAGAAAGAAGGTCTGAAAAAAGTGAGTGGGGGAGGGGTGAATTGGACCCCTGGAGAGGTTTCTATTTTCTTAGAAGTCCAGGAGAGGGCTTCCCTGGTGGCTCGGTGGTGGACAGTCTCCCTGCCAACGCAGGAGACATGGGTTCAATCCTTGGTCCGGGAAGATCCCACATGCCGTGGAGCAACTAATCCCAGACATCACAGCTACTGAGCCGGCATGCCCTAGAGCCTGTGCTCTGCAACAGGAGAAGCCACTGCACTGAGAAACCTAGGCACCGCAACTAGAAAGGAGCCCCGCTCTCCTCAACTATAGAAAAGCCTGAGCAGCAATAAAGACCCAGCAGGGCCAAAAAAAAAAAAGTCCAGAAGAACAACTGAAGGCACCAAATTCACGGGGGGTGCCCTCTTAACTCCCTTGGCTCATACCCCAACTCCTAGCTGTCCTGGCTTATGGCCAGCTTCGGGGATGGGATGGGGCAGGAACTCTTTGTCTAGGCTCCATTTGACTGCAGGGGCCTCTCCTTGGGGGCCTTGCTGAGTGGCCAGAGCAGTGGTATAAGAAGAAAGCTCAGATTTCCACATTTGGAAGCCTTTCAAGAGATGCATGCCCTGGTCTCACCCTCAAACAAAGGGGACAGAGCCAAATACAAAGGAATACTTTTTCCCAGTCCCCCAGCACCAACTAAATATCATCCATCCATCCATTAAATAGCTGTGAAGCCCCTGCTGTGTGCTGCGCTGGGTGCTGAAATGACATAAAATGAATTGCACCCTCATCTCAAGCAAGGAGAACATAGCTACTTTTCCACAGGGAAGACTCAGTGAGGAGGGAGCAAGAGCCAGGCCCTGGAGAGGGAGGAACACAGCCCCCGCACCCTGACAAGCCTGACCCTGTCATCTTTCTCTCCACCACTCTTATGTCACCCTGGGCCTGGGTGCCAAAGGTCCATGGTGCCAGGCACCAAGGGGATACTCTCGAACCTTCCACCTTGCTGGGAAACTTGCAAATCACCTACCAGTATGCTGGCCAGACTTCAGGAATTACTCAAAAGTTTTCTGCACCAAATTCTTTCTGGAGCTGACAAATAAGGAATAATGATTCCTTTTGTGAGATCAAATGTATGTTTTTAATGGAAAGTAGGTCTCACCTCAGAATGGAGCCCATTTGTCAGTGCTCCTGGAGGCCTGGGAGATGATGATCTAGATGTTTCCAGGGTCAGGGAAGAATGGTCTGAGGACCCATCTCCCCTACTGGCTGTCCCCTTACTAAACAGCTTCCAAGTTTTAGGTGGTGAGGTTGGAGTCAGAAAGAGAATGGCCTGGAACTTGACACCTGAGTGTCCTCTAGCTGATAGATCACTTCAGTGCAGATAGAGCCACCCCAAAAGAAAAAAATTGCAATTACTCAGCAGGTCCTGTGCCCCATATTGAATCCACCCTGCTCTATTCCTCACACACAAAGCGAGAGGCCTTTAGTCATTTGAAGAGATGGCCCACAGCACCAGTATTGACTGAGGGCTCTGTCGGAGCCACTTTCTCAATTCAGTTAACAAGCAGCGGCTGCCAAGGGCCCCTGACCAGCGTCACGTAGCCCTGGATGGCACTTGAGTGAGGTGTTGCCATAATTCTGGCCGCATCCTTCAAGCTCCACCTGTGGACATGGTACAGCCAACTAGCTTTCAGCGAGGAGCCCCCTCCAGCCCCAAAGCTGGCTGATTAAGCAGCTGGACTGCAAGGTCTTTCTTCCCAGGCCCTGAGCAAAGGACCAGAGGAAGCTGCCTCTGCTGATGCGAGCGGAGCCTCTGAACAAAGGGGCCTGTGTGATATGCCACAACAGCATCTGTGGGTGCAGAGCTGAGTCTGGAGTGCTTGCGGTGTGGCAGGGGGCGTGCTGTGGAATACAGATTGCCCCCGAGCCTTGGGGGCTTTGCTTGTCAAGTGGCAGGGCCTGGCTTAGGCAGCCCAACATCCGGCTGTCAACAGCTTGCAGGCCTGTTTGCAGCATGGCCAGAGTCCTGTTTGGTGATTTGACACGAGTCCCAGGCTCTCCTGGCACATTAGAATTCAGGGCTTGGTGCTGCCAGCGTGGGCTGGCTGCTTCTGGAGGCTGCGGTGTTCTCCGCCATGGATCAGCTGCTGGCGGAGCTCAGGAGAGCAGCTGGAAGGCCCCTGAAATGCCTCCGCTTCCTGCTCTCCATCCTCAAGGCCTCCCTCTATTACTCACAGAAAGACATGACGAGATGTTCCAAGATACTGTCTTGGAGAAGGGCTGAAACACATGCCAGATTCTGATAAAGATAAGAAAAACAAGAGCTTATGGAAAATAGATTAGTCTGATTTTTGAACAATCACATCTCTTTAGTAATAATTAGTCACATCGTTGTGGGACCAAGTCTAGAAAACACTGAGTCAGCGGAGATGCCTCATATATTTTCCCCTTTGATCCAGCTCCCACGCTGTGTGAGCAATTTACGAGAGGAGGCACGTGGACTCAGTGGGAAGGGCTGCTGTTCATCGGCACCCCGCTCAAGAAAGCCATAAGCAGGGGCAGTGCCTCTCCTCCTTGACCCCACCGCTGTTGTGTCGTTATTCTGCTAACACCTCCACCTTCTCTCCATTCACCCGGCTCATCCTGCCCCCTTCCTTCCCAGGTCAGATTCCTCCGTGCCCCTCAGCTCACACCAAGCAAAATCCCATCCTGGGCACACAGAATCCCTCACAACATTGGCCCTTGTTCTAGTTTGGAGACTGAGCACTTGGGGACCTGGGCGTTCCTGGGTGGGCGGGGCCAGCCCAAGTTCACGGGCCCCACCTCCCCTGGGCCCGCAGCGTCCTCAGTCACTGTTAGCTGTCCTTGGAGAGCTCCCACCTCTGTGCCCCAGGTGACCACTCAGTGCTTCCAACGCTCTCACCAAGGTTCCTGCTCAACCGTGAGTGTCTCAAACTCGACTGCAACTTCCAGGTCATCAGGTTCGTTGTCTCTCAAATTCCCACCTCCCTCCTATGACCCCCTCCACCTGCACAGCCATCTTCACCTTCAGTCTCAGAGACTTGGCCCTCTTTCCGTGCTGTTTCTTCTCTGCCGTGATGACCACTAACAGATTTTATCTCCTCTGTTTCGTGTTTGTCAAATCTCTTCCATCTCCCTTGAAGCTTCTACACATGCAAGAGGCAGACTTCATTTTATTGGGCCTCACTTTAGTGCACTTTGCAGACAATCATGTCTTTACAAATGAAAGGTCTGTGACAATCTAGCAGTCAGCAAGTCTGTGGGCACCATTTATCCAACAGTTTTTGCTCACTTCCTGTCTCTGGGTCACATGTTGGCAATTCTCAAAATATTTCAAACGTTCTCATTCTCAGTACCCGAGTCTCATGGGCCATGTCTTCCTCTAGTTACTTCTCAACATCCCCTCTCCCTTGCTCTTGCAAACATCTTTCTGTCTACGCATCCATTCATTCCCAGCTCTTCGTGCTCTGCTTCTGTCCCCAGCCTACTACCAAACTCATACCACCAAGGTGACCAGGGACTTCCCAGATAAAAAACTGAATGGACTAGTTGCAGTCCTTTCCTTACTAGAACTTTCTGAGGCATTTGAGAATACGGGTTATCCTTTGAAGCTTTGTGATCCCTTAC
Source organism: Moschus berezovskii (assembly GCF_049115385.1). Taxonomy (NCBI): domain Eukaryota; kingdom Metazoa; phylum Chordata; class Mammalia; order Artiodactyla; family Moschidae; genus Moschus; species Moschus berezovskii. The sequence continues at coordinate 8,415,479 of NC_142478.1, read as the reverse complement.
ATCTGTTTTCCCCTTCCTCTGACAAGGGTTCCTCTCCCACTGCACGTCCCAGGTACCTGGCTATTCTCTGGGAATCTGTTCTGAATACCCCTTGCCTTCCATACACACCTCTGTTGAAGCTCATCCTCTCTTGGGGGATGTGCAGATAACTTTCATTCCCTCTTTCTAACCCAGACCTTTATCCCCAGCTTCTCCCATAGGCACAATATTAATCCAGCATTTCCAAAAGGGCAATTGGGACACTTCCTTGCATCTGAGCTTCTGCTCAAAGTCACCAGGGCTGTCTCTGACTTTCCCCGCCTGCCCTGTCTTCCTCTTCCACTGCCCACTGATCTCTTCATTTGGCTGTCTGTTACTCATTCTTTAAGACCAAATATGTTGCCTTCTCTTCACTCATCTTCCACAACCATCTTGTATGTGTTCCCATAATACCCTGAGTTTGTCCCCACCACTGTGGAGTAGAAGTCTGTCCCCTAAATTGACACTTGAAGTCCTAACTCCCAGTACCTTGGAGTGTGATCGTCTTTGGATCATTACAGATGTGATTAGTTAAGGTGAAATCATGCTAATTCAATATAACTAGTGACCTTATAACGGAGAAGGCAATGGCACCCCACTCCAGTACTCTTGCCTGGAAAATCCCATGGATGGAGGAGCCTGGTGGGCTGCAGTCCATGGGGTTGCTAAGAGTTGGACACGACTGAGTGACTTCACTTTCACTTTTCACTTCCATGCATTGGAGAAGGAAATGGCAACCCACTCCAGTGTTCTTGCCTGGAGAACCCCAGGGACGGGGGAGCCTAGTGGGCTGCTGTCTCTGGGGCTGCACAGTGTCAGACACGACTGAAGCGACTTAGCAGCAGCAGCAGCAGTGACCTTATAAAAAGGGGACATTTGGACACACACACACACAGACACATGGAGTATGCTGTGTGAACATGAAGGCAGGAATTGGGATGACGCTTCTAGAAGCCAAGGAAAGCCATAGATGGCCAGCAGCCACCAGAAGCTAAGGGAGGGGTATGGAGCAGATTCTTTCTCACAGGTTCAGAAGGAATCAACCCTGTCAACATCTGGCTCTCACACTTCCAGCCTCCAGAACTTTGAGACTATAAATTTCAATTGTCTAAGCCACCCAGTTTGTGATACTTTCCTATGGAGCCCTAGGAAACTAACATGCCCACTGTCACACTGTTGTGAGTGTGTTCTCAGTCACTCTGTCGTGTCTGACTCTTTGCGACCCCATGGACTGAAGCCCTCCAGGCTCCTCTGTCTGTGGGATTTCCCAAGCAAGAATACTGGAGTGGGTTGCCATTTTCCTTCTAGGGATTGAAGCTGAGTTTCCTGCATCTCCTGCATTGGCAGGTGGATTCTTCACTACTGCGCACTTGTACTGTGGTTATTACCTTTCAGGGTCCCCCACTCCTCCCTGTATCCTTTTATCTCCAGAGCCAAACCCACTGTCTCCAAGCATAAAAGGTTTCAAGTAGTTGATGAATGAACTAATGAAAGTTCATCCTTCCAAAAACGTCAAGCTGCAGACTAAGCAGCTTCACTGATTTGCCGAGTTCTAACACTTCATGGGAAATAGATGGGGAAACAGTGGAAACAGTGTCAGACTTTATTTTTGAGGGCTCCAAAATCACTGTGGATACTGATTGCAGCCATGAAATTAAAGATGCTTACTCCTTGGAAGGAAAGTTATGACCAACCTAGATAGTTTATTAAAAAGCAGAGACATTACTTTGCCAACAAAGGTCTGTCTAGTCAAGGCTATGGTTTTTCCAGTGGTCATGTATGGATGTGAAAGTTGGACTGTGAAGAAAGCTGATCACCGAAGAATGGATGCTTTTGAACTGTGGTGTTGGAGAAGACTCTTGAGAGTCCCTTGGACTGCAAAGACATCCGACCAGTCCATTCTAAAGGAGATCAATCCTGGGTGTTCATTGGAAGGACTGATGCTGAAGCTGAAACTCCAATACTTTGGTCATTCATGCACAGAGTTGACTCACTGGAAAAGACTCTGATGCTGGGAGGGATTGGGGGCAGGAGGAGAACGGGACGACAGAGAATGAGATGGCTGGATGGCGTCACCGACATGAGTTTGGATGAACTCCGGGAGTTGGTGATGGACAGGGAGGCCTGGTGTGCTGTGATTCATGCGGTCGCAAAGAGTCGGACACGACTGAGCGACTGAACTGAACTGAACACACTAAGGTTCTTTTTTCCATGGCTTGTTGTGGGATCTGTCCATGTCTTCCTATTCCTTTGGGTGGATGTGCTGCTGGTTCTCTAGTTGGCCTTAGAACATTAGGCCCTTTTCTGCCCATCTCATCCTGTGGCTACAGATCCTGCTGGGAAGCCTCCTCTAGGTTCCAGCTCCCTGGCCACCCTGACTCTGTCCTTTGGCCTCGTCGGGCCCAGGGATGACGAGGACATCACACTGGGGCTAGTCTCAGGACTTCATTCCTTGGTATCCCCTTCATTCTACCCACCCCCCGGAAACGGTTTCTCCATTTGACTCTGGTGAGCCGTCTGTTTCCTGCTGGGACCCTGAGGAATACAGTCAGTGGGCAGGTAGGTAGGGAATGAGATGATAAACATGGTGCAACAATAATTTGCTTGGGTTTGTTTTTTTAAATAGTCTTTTAAACCCAGTGATTAAGTCCCTCCCAGTTTTGTTTTCAAAGCACCACCCAGCATTTTTACATAAAGCCTGCTGTTTGACCTTATCTGGGCTTCACACGGAGAAGGCAATGGCAAGCCACTCCAGTACTCTTGCCTAGAAAATCCCATGGATGGAGGAGCCTGGTAGGCTGCAGTCCGTGGGGTCACTAAGGGTCGGGGACACGACTGAGCGACTTCACTTTCACTTTTCACTTTCCACTTTCACACATTGGAGAAGGAAATGGCAACCCACTCCAGTGTTCTTGCCTGGAGAATCCCAGGGAAGGGGGAGCCTGGTGGGCTTCTGTCTATGGGGTCACACAGAGTCGGACACGACTGAAGTGACTTAGCAGCAGCAGCAGCAGTCACTGGCTCAGCTGGTAAAGAATCCACTTGCAATACAGGAGGACCTGGGGTCGATCCCTGGGTTGGGAAGATCCTCTGTAGAAGGGAAAGGCTACCCACTCCAGTATTCTGGCCTGGAGAATTCTGGGGACTGTATAGTCCATGGGGTCGCAAAAAGTTGGACACGACTGAGCCACTTTCACTTCACTTTGACCTTATCTACGCATTTGGCTAAATATAGAACCTAACATTGAATACCTAAAATTTGCAGGCAGAGTGATAGGCACTGGGGATCCAAAGAGGAAAAGTCCCTGTTTCTGCTTGAGAAGCCCCAGGGTTTAGTGGGGGAGACAGACGGGGGAGGGCACTGCACCTGGCCCTGGGCCCGGTCCCACATCCATACTGACACTGGAATGTGGATAACTGCCTCCTGGTCTAGACTTCTAGAGTAATACCGGTCCTTCAACTTCAGCTATTTTTCATAGAATCATCCTCAGATTTTTTTCTTCAGATAAATGCCTTCTGACAGCCAAAAACACACAAGATGATTATGTAACACATTTTGGAGTCAAACTTCATCTCATATTTTCTCTTTTCCTCACATTATAGGTTCCTTGTGTTGGCAATAACTTTAAATCAATAGCTGGACTGGCAGTTGCCAATTCTAGATGATCCTAAGACTGGTTCTATAAAAACAGGTTTCTGAGTCTTATAGTCATCTGATGAATCAAAACCTTTGGGGAGACAAGTGCACGGGGAAACGTGAGGCCTAGAGATGAAGATTTTTCCTTTTAAAACCCTTGTAAGGATTCTGATGTTCGGTCTGTTTGGAAATTGCTGGTTTGGATTAATTCTTATTTACAGTGAATATAATGTAGGCTAAGTTTTTTCTAAACGTGGCTCCTTGGCCATCTGGGTGTGTTATACTGGCATAGGGATAGACATGCAGATCAATGGGATATAATTGAGAATCTCAAAATAAACCTTTGTATTTATGGGCAATTGATTTTCTTCAAGGGCATCAAAACCACTCAGTAGGGGAAAGAATGGACCTTTCAACAAATGGTGCTGGGGAAACTGGACATCCATATACATAAGCATGAGGTTGGACTCTTACCTTGTCTCATACACAAAAGTTAATTCAAAATGGATCAATGACCTAAATGTAAGAGTTCAAACGATAAAACTCATAGAAGAAAATAAGCACAAATTTTCATGACCTTAGATTAGGCAGTAGTTTCTTAAATCTGACACCAAATGTGCAAGAAATTTTTTAAAAATAATTAGGTATGTATTTTATTTATTGATTGATAAATTTGACTTTGCAAAAATTAAAATCTCTTGTGCATCAAAAGACTGTCAAGACAATGAAAAGATAACTCACAGAACAGAAGAGTATTTGCAAATCATATATCTGATAAGGTATTAATATCCAGAATATATAAAGAACTCCTACAACTCAAAAATAACAACAACAAAATATCCAAACAATAGCTAATTAGCACTAGGTAAACCTCTGCCATCCCCCATAGAAAGGTGACCTTGCCTGAAGCAATTCATTCTCTGCCAGAATAACATCCTTGCTTCACCTCCTCCTGCCTATAAAAATCTTCAATTTGTACAGCTCTTAGGCACTCCTGTCTGCTATGCTGGAATGATGACCAGGTCATGACCCATTCAGTAAAGCCAATTATATCTTTAAATTAAAAAAAAACAAAACTCAAATAGCCCAATTTAAAAAATGGACAAAGTACTTGAATAGACTTTTCTCCAAAGAAAATCTACAAATGGTAAACGAGCACATGAAAAGATGCTCCACATCCCTAGTCATTCAGTTCAGTTCAGTTCAGTTCAGTCGCTCAGTCGTGTCTGACTTTTTGTGACCCCATGAATCACAGCACGCCAGGCCTCCCTGTCCATCACCAACTCCCGGAGTTCACTCAAACTCATGTCCATCAAGTCGGTGATGCCATCCAGCCATCTCATTCTCTGTCGTCCCCGTCTCCTCCCGCCTCCAATCCCTCCCAGCATCAGACTCTTTTCCCTAGTCATTAGGGAAATGCAAATCAAAACCATTAAAAGCTATCACTTCACACCCACTAGGACATCTGGGTTTCCCAAGTGGCTCTGGAGGTAAAGAACCTGCCTGCCAATGCAGGAGACATAAGAGTTTTATTCCTGTCAAGATCCCCTGCGAAGATCCCCTGGAGGAGGCCATGGCAACCCACTCCAGTATTTGTGCCTGGAGAATCCTATGGACAGAGGAGCCTGGCAGGCTGTGGTCCATAGCGTTGCAAAGAGTTGGACATGACTAAAATGACTTAAGTCATTTTAGCACACACAGAATAGCTATGATAAAAAAAAAAAAAGATGAGCAATAATAAGTGTTGCCAAGGATATAGAGAAATTGGAACCCTCAAACACAGCTGGTGGAAAGGTAGTCACTCAGCCTCTGTGGAAAACAACTTTGCAGTTCCTCACGATCTAGAAATTACACTATCTCAGGCATGTACCCACAAGAATTCGAAACATACGTCCATACAAAAACTTGTACACAAGTGTTCATATTAGCGTTATTCGTAATATCCAAAAAGTGGAGCAATCCAAATGACTATCAACTGATGAATGGATAAATAAAATGTGGCATATACCCACACAATGAAAAATTATTCAGCTATAAAAAGGAACGAAATAGTGATACATGCTATGATATGGATGAACCTTGAAAACATTATGCTAAGTGAAAAAAGCCAGTCACGAAAGAATTTATGTTGTATGATTCTATATATTCCATATATTGTATAAGTCTATATTCAGAGTAGGCAAAGCCAGAGAGATCAGAAAGTAGTGATCGCCAAAGGCTGGAGAGTGACTGCTAATGAATATGCGTTTCTTTTGGGGGGGATAAAAATGTCCTGGAATTAGATAGTGGTGATGATTGTACAACTTAGTGAAAGTACAAAAAAAAAAAAAAAAAACCCCAAAACCCTTTGTATTTGAGGCCTGGGAACATGCATTTGAAACAAGTCCTCAAGATGATTCTTAGGCCACTGAGATTTGAAAACTGCAGCATTTCCTTTGTAGTCACTTTATACCCTGAAAATTTGAAGAATTTAAAATCTGTTTTTTAAAAAAAAGGCAAAAAGCAGACAACCAGGTCATGGAAAGCAGTCATTCAGTGAATAACTATTTAGCTGCTGCCTATAGCAGGCAGCATGCTGGGCCCAGTGAACTAATCCCAAACCCTGTCTTAGAGGCGTTTAGAGCTTGGGAGGGGTGCAGCATGCACACACAGCTACACTACCAAGACAGTCATGATATCTGCTTTAATGGGGTTTGCACAAAGAACAGCAAGTCAACAAAGGCGCCTCAAGCTGGGCCTGGGGGAGCCAAACAATGAGGCAACATCTGAGTTGGGGCTCAAGATCTGCACACTTGGAAAGGGAGAAGAGAGTATGAATGAGGGACGTGGAGGACTTCCGATCAGAAGAAGTGAAAGTGTTAGTCGCTCAGTTGTGTCCAACTCTTTGAGATCCCATGGACTGTAACCCTCCAGGCTACTCTATCCATGGGATTCTCCAGACAAGAATACTACGGTGAGTAGCCATTTCCTTCTCCAGGGGATCTTCCCGACCCAGGGATGGAACCAGGGTCTCCTGCATTGCAGGCAGATTCATTACCATCTGAGTCACCAGGGAAGCCAGTCAGAGGACCAGCATGTGTAAAATGCACTGAGAACTTGGAGAACTTGGTATAGTAAAGCACCTGTAACAAGTTGGAATCTCTCCCAAGGGAGAACAGTCAGGAAAGGAAGCAGAGAGCTGGCTTATTGTGCAGTGAGGAGCCACTGGAGAGTTTAGAAAACAAGGATACCAGTCCTTGATTGGGAAGAGCCATCTGATGGCAGGATGGGAGACTGGGGCAGAGAGAACAGAGGAGCAGAAAGGCTGGAGGGAAGAAGGCTTGAATGATACACTGAAGGTCTAAACAAAGGCAACAGAAGGACAAGGAGGAGACAGAGTGAGGCTATACACATTTAGAGTCCCTGGGGACTGACAGAATGCTTTGTAGAACCCGTAGCAGCCTCACTGACCTCTACCTACTGGATGCTAGTTGCGCATCCCAGTTGTGAAAAACAAAAGTATCTCCAGAAATTGCAAGGTGCTTTTGAGTGCCTACCTGAGAGGCAGCTGAGACTCCAATAAGCTTAGACTCCACTGATCTGGTTGTGGGACCATTTTTGTGTTGTTTGCTGATAAACATCTGAGGGGAGGCAGAATCCATTCTCAATTGTGGAGAGTTAGGGAGCAGACTTGTAGCCTCAACTTCCTCTCACAAACAGGAAACCCCACTGGTTACCAAATAGAGGCTGATTGTGAACAACCAGGCGGCACCAGTAGTGAAGAACCCATCTGCCGATGCAGGAGGCACAAGAGACGCAGGTTAGAGATGCAGGTTTGAACCCTGGGTCAGGAAGATCCCCTGGGGGAGTGAATGGCAACCCTCTCTAGTATTCTTGCCTGGAGAATCCCATGGACAGAGGAGGCCGATAGGTTACAGTTCAGAGAGTCGCAAAGAGCTGGACATGACTGAAGCGACTTAGCACACACACGTGAGCAGCCAACTTGACTGAGGTCGGTTGGCCCCAGGGCAGTTTTGTTGTTTTCTGGCTGGACAAGGGTTGCCATTCCTTGTTTTAAATTAATTAAACAAGGAGGTTATTAGACTGAAGTCACTTTTAATATCTAGTACTCTTGCCTGAAAAATCCCATGGATGGAGGAGCCTGGTAGGCTGCAGTCCGTAGGGTCGCTAAGAGTTGGACACGACTGAGAGACTTCACTTTCACTTTTCACTTTCATGCACTGGGGAAGGAAATGGCAACCCACTCCAGTGTTCCTGCCTGGAGAATTCCAGGGACGGCGGAGCCTGGTGGGCTGCCGTCTATGGCGTCACACAGAGTCGGACACGACTGAAGTGACTTAGCAGCAGCAGCAGCAATAAACTAATACTTAAGCCTAAAATCCCTCGAGGTTAAGAAATCAGAATTTAAGGACAACCAATCACAACCAACCAAACAGGCTTTCTCAAGGAAGGCAAGCACTTAGGCTACAGCCAATCGAATCACTTCCTTGCTTTACTGCCTCCTCTTGTTTATAGAAGTTTACCCCGCCCATCTACTACTGTCAGTGGAGTGATCATAATCACTTTTGGTTTGGTGTTACCAGACTGGAATTGATTTTTGCTCCAATGAACTCTAAAAATTTTTAATGTGCTCCAGTTTATCTTTTAATGCTTGAAATAGAGAATCCCCGACAGAGAGCTCCTGGCCAAGAGAAAGAGGAGAGACACAAGCAGAGTGTACTCCAAGACCAGGAACTTCAGAGTGCACAGAACGGATTTCTTCTGGGATTCTCAATTATTGTTTACAGGAATCCTCACACCAAACTCATGGGTCTGTGATGATGACCACAGCAGGACCCAAGGACAGCCCTGCCCAGTTTTGAGACCAAGCAGACCTCCTCAGCAGAGAGCTCACCGTGATAGCTGTGGCACCGGATAAGAGTCACAGGCTGTCTGAGTGGGAAAGACCCCTGAGAGATCTTGCCTGTTAATCACTCTTGAGTCCTGTGTCCACATCCATGCTAGGTCTGGAATCTATCCATACCTGTCTGTTCCCTCTATCACCACCCTGGTCCATGCCAGCATCACCTCCCACCTGGAGGGCTGCCATTGCTTCCGAACTAGAATTCTAGTTTCTTCTTCTCTTAGATCCTACTCTCTATACAATCTCCAGAATGATGATTGTAAGTAAATCTATCTTGTCCTCTCCTGATGAAATCCTTTCAGTGGGCTTCCATGTTATTTAGAATAATTCCACAATCCTTACTTGTTTTTGCAAAGCTTTGCAAGTCTGCATCCCAACTTCATCCAACCCTTAGCTCTTCACCAAACTCCAGCCACCTTGACCTCATTTTGGTTTCTGAAATGTGCTTAGATCTTTCCCATCTCAGGGCCTTGTACTCTCTTCCAGGAGTAGTTTCCTCCATGGGGCTCAGCTCAGATGAGACCCTCCCAGAGAAGTCTCCCTTGCCTCCCCTAGCTAGCAAAGCTCCTGATGTCCCCGCCCTCCCAGTCACACCACCCCTTACTCCTGTGCTGTCACTTTCACTGTAGGGAATTATCTTGCTTACTGGTTAGTTGACCCTTTACTCCTCCCTCTAAAATGCAAGATCCTCCAAAGCAAAGGATTGCCCAGACCTATACAGTGGAAGTGAGAAATAGATTTAAGGGACTAGATCTGATAGATAGAGTGCCTGATGAACTCTGGATGGAGGTTCGTGACATTGTACAGGAGACAGGGAACAAGACCATCCCCATGGAAAAGAAATGCAAAAGAGCGAAATGGCTGTCTGAGGAGGCCTTACAAATAGCTGTGAAAAGAAGAGAAGCGAAAAGCAAAGGAGAAAAGGAAAGATATAAGCATCTGAATGCAGAGTTCCAAAGAATAGCAAGGAGAGATAAGAAAGACTTCCTCAGTGATCAATGCAAAGAAATAGAGGAAAACAACAAAATAGGAAAAACAAGAGACCTCTTCAAGAAAATTAGAGATTCCAAGGGAACATTTCATGCAAAGATGGGCTCGATAAAGGACAGAAATGGTATGGACCTAACAGAAGCAGAAGATATTAAGAAGAGGTGGCAAGAATACACAGAAGAACTGTACAAAAAAGATCTTCCCGACCAAGATAGTCACGATAACGTGATCACTGACCTAGAGCCAGACATCTTGGAATGTGAAGTCAAGTGGGCCTTAGAAAGCATCACTACTAACAAAGCTAGTGGAGGTGATGGAATTCCAGTTGAGCTATTACAAGTCTTGAAAGATGATGCTGTGAAAGTGCTGCACTCAATATGTCAGCAGATTTGGAAAACTCAGCAGTGGCCACAGGACTGGAAGAGGTCAGTCTTCATTCCAATCCCAAAGAAAGGCAATGCCAAAGAATGCTCAAACTACCACACAATTGCCCTCATCTCACACGCTAGCAAAGTCATGCTCAAAATTCTCCAAGCCAGGCTTCAGCAATATGTAAACCGTGAACTCCCAGATGTTCAAGCAGGTTTTAGAAAAGGCAGAGGCACCAGAGATCAAATTGCCAACATCCGCTGGATCATGGAGAAAGCAAGAGAGTTTCAGAAAAACATCTATTTCTGCTTCATTGACTATGCCAAAGCCTTTGACTGTGTGGATCACAATAAACTGTGGAACATTCTGAAAGAGATGGGAATCCCAGACCACCTGACCTGCCTCTTGAGAAACCTGTATGCAGGTCAGGAAGCAACAGTTAGAACTGGACATGGAACAACAGACTGGTTCCAAATAGGAAAAGGTGTACGTCAAGGTTGTATATTGTCACCTTGCTTATTTAACTTATATGCAGAGTACATCATGAGGAACGCTGGGCTGGAAGAAGCACAAGCTGGAGTCAAGATTGCTGGGAGAAATATCAATAACCTCAGATATGCAGATGACACTACCCTTATGGCAGAAAGTGAAGAGGAACTCAAAAGCCTCTTGATGAAAGTGAAAGAGGAGAGTGAAAAGGTTGGTTTGAAGCTCAACATTCAGAAAACAAAGATCATGGCATCTGGTCCCATCACTTCATGGGAAATAGATGGAAAAACAGTGGAAACAGTGTCAGACTTTATTTTTTTGGGCTCCAAAATCACTGCAGATGCTGATTGCAGCCATGAAATTAAAAGACGCTTGCTCCTTGGAAGGAAAGTTATGACCAACCTTGATAGTATATTAAAAAGCAGAGACATTACTTTGCCAACCAAGGTCCGTCTAGTCAAGGCAATGGTTTTTCCCGTGGTCATGTATGGTTGTGAGAGTTGGACTGTGAAGAAGGCTGATCGCCGAAGAATCGATGCTTTTGAACTGTGGTGTTGGAGAAGACTCTTGAGAGTCCCTTATACTGCAAGGAGATCCAACCAGTCCATTCTAAAGGAGATCAATCCTGGGTGTTCATTGGAGGGACTGATGCTAAAGCTGAAACTGCAATACTTTGGCCACCTCATGCGACGAGTTGACTCACTGGAAAAGACTCTGATGCTGGGAAAGGTTGGGGGCGGGAGGAGAAGGGGACGACGGAGAATGAGATGGCTGGATGGCATCACCGACTCTGTGGACATGAGTTTGAGTGTACTCCGGGAGTTGGTGATGGACAGGGAGGCCTGGCGTGCTGTGATTCATGGGGTCGCGGAGAGTCGGACACGACTGAGCGACTGAACTGAACTGAACTGAGCACATGGTCTGGGGTGTCCCAGGCACTCTGTGGCTATTTCATGAGGAGTTGAATGACTTTAAGTTTGGTGCCAGAATAAATCCATTTAGCATGTTATATGCACAACGTTGACCAAGATCGGATCCCTTGATATCCTTGTCTTCACTGTAAATTAAGAGCCGGCTTTGCCGACTGCTGTGAAGGCCTACCTGCAGGTCTCTAAATGTTTGGGATCTCTCCCTCGTCCTTCCCGCTGCAAAAGAGCGGGGAGGTCCTTGTTGACAGTAGACCGCTGCTCCGTTCCTAATGCTCCCTCCTCTTCTTTCCCTCCCTCTCTTCCTCTCTCTGGCTTCTTCCTGAAAATTTACTTGCTAGCTGAATAGCTTAACATCAAATCCTTCTTCCTGTTAACATACAGAAGCCCCGTGATTCACTTCGAAAGACTCCAATTGGCTGCACTTTAGCTTTTGGCCTCTTTTTTCAAATGATTAATGATCTATAAACAAACACGGAGAATGGTTAAAGCACCTGCTATTTAGAGGCCCCCTGTGGTGAATCCTTTTTGTAAACGGAAGGACTGACTGGTTTATCTTCTGTGTAAATATGGATTTTCCTATTTTGGATGCTCTGTTGGTTACACCTGCACCATTGATGTGAATCCAACACGTCCTGCTGTCACTTGTGTCTCTTTTCACCTGATCACTCCATTCAATCACTCAACACACCTTTGTCAGCACCTACTATGTGCCAAAGAGACAAACAAGGAAGCCCCTGTCCTCAGTGATGCCCTGTCAGGGGAAACAGAGCAGAGAAGGATCAAATAGTCTGACAGGAGAAGAGCCCCTCACCAAGCCTCAGGTGATCAGGGAGGACTTTCATGACCATCCTTGTGCTGTCTGGGGGGAGATGAGTAGCAGGTTGCCAAACAGATGGAAGGCAAGGCACCTAGAAGGGCAAAGGGCCTTCATGTTCAAAGGCAAAGAGGTTGAATGGGCTTTTCAGAAGGACTCCAGCCATGGGTGGATGTGGAATGCTAAAGGGCTAAATCTGAGGAATAAGCAGAACCATGGAACTACACGGAGGACTTGGGATTTTATTCCTAAAGTGATGGGGGACCACTGATGGACACTATAGGGAAAGGCCATGGGCAAACTGCACTACCAAAAGATGACTAAGCAGCTCTTGTGGAGCTTAAAAGGGGAGGATCGGCGTCAGGAGATCTGTTAATGGACAGCATCTTAGTCCATCCAGGCTGTTGTAACAGAACGCCATAAATTAAAAAGTGAAAGTAGGGTGAAAGTCGCTCAGTCGTGTCTGACTCTTTGTGACCCCATGGACTGTACAAGTCCATGGAATTCTCCAGGCCAGAATACTGGAGTGGGTAGTTGTTCCCTTCTCCAGGGGATCTTCCTGACCCAGGGAGTGAACCCAGGTCTCCAGTATCGCAGGCAGATTCTTTACCAACTGAGCCACAAGGGAAGCCCAAGAATACCAGAGTGGGTAGCCTATCCCTTCTCCAATGGATCTTCCCAACCCAGGGATTGAACCCAGGTCTCCCACACTGCAGGTGGATTCTTTACCAGCTGAGCTACCATGGGGTGTGTGTGTGGGTGGTTTATAAATAACAAACATTTATTAATCACAGTTGTAGAAGCAGCGATGTCAAGGATCAAGGTGCTGGCAGGTCTGGCGTCTGATGAGAACCTATCCCCCATTGATGACTATCTTCTTAACACAGCCTCGCATGCAGGCAGGGACAAGCAAGCTTTCCAGAGTCTCTTTTTATAAGGGCACTAATCCCATTCACAGGGGTTCAGCATTCATGATCTAATCATCTCTCACAAGCCCCACCTCCAAATGCCATCACGCCAGAGGGTTAGGATTTCCACACAGGTGTTTGAGGAGGATACATTCAGATCATAGCAGACATCAAAGTTATCTAGGTGAGAAACAAGAAGACTTTGAACCTGAGATTTTTATCCTTGGATACAGTGGTGCCCGGAGAGGGGTGTGCTCACTGAGCTTCAGAGAATCTAGAAACTATTTTGTTGAAAAGGTGGTATCTGTGTGCATAAAGAGGACCCACAGCTTTCATGAAATGTGCAAAGGGATCTGAGACACTCAGTCAAGGTTGTACAGTGCGGACAGAGAAATCAAACTCCACAGAAGAGATATTTAGATTTACTGGGATATGTGATAGATGGGAGAAGGGGGAGAGAATAGGAAGTGGTGAAGCCAGTGGAGCTTCTGCCCTGAGATATGACTTAGAAAACTGTGTATCTTTCTAGAATCCTGGCAAAAGCATAGTTTTGGAGCAGAGGGTAGGAGAGGGGGAGAAGATAAGTTACTCATTCATTCATCAATTATTGAGTTCTTACTTTGTCTTCAGTACCATCCTGAGGATTCAGCTAAATAAAGAAACTTGCATTGTAGTGAGGGTAAACAGACAAACACATTCATAGAAGGTGGTGATCACTGGTGGGATGGACAGTGGGCTTGCTACTTTGGGATGGACAAGCGGTTGCTACTTTGGCAGGCTGGTCAGAGACACTTCTGAGAACAGTTCATATTTCAGTGGAAACCTGAGTTAGGTGAAAGAGAGAGGCTTGTGGCTATCTGATCTGGGGCTGTCATATTCTAGGCAGATGGAATAACCAGGACAAATGCCCTGTGATAAGTACATCCTTGGCTTACTGGAGGAAGAGCAGGGAAGCCAGCTTGGGTTGAGCAGAGTGAATCATGAGACAAGATCAGGTGATGAGGTGGAGCATAGCAATAGATCTGCTGGCTGGATCATTCAGACCTCAACCCTGGAGGATTATAGTAATAATCATGGATTTTTTTTTTCCCCTAGGTGAAATGGGAAACCATTGGCAAATCATTAGCAAACACTAAGTAGAGAGACGGACCCAACTTCAGTTTGGGACATGTTGATTTTGGAAGAGTGTGTGAGACATCCAGGTGGAGGGGTGCAGCAGGCATTGGATATGAACCAACAAAGGGCTGACATTTGGGTGTATTTGTGAGAATCATCATCACTTAGATGGTAGTGGAGGTCATGGTTGTGAGCAGGCTTCTCTTGAATATTGTGGAGTATGATAAGAAGGGGAGGAAGCTGAGGAAACCAGGAGAGAAGGAGTTTATAAAGAAGCTTGAAAAAGAGGAGGAAGAAAGGAAAGATAAGAATTAGGAAAGAGGGAGTAGTCAAAGTAATGGGGAAGAGATTTTGAAGATTAACAGTCTCAGATGTTGCAGAGAGTAACACAAGGTTGAAAGAGTATGCTTCGCATTTCTCAGACTGTAAGACCGTGCAGACGGATTGGAAGTGGGAAGATTACAGTGGGCTAAGGAATCAATGAGCAGTGAAGTGAGTCAGTGTAGACATCATCCCATCAACAGTTTAGTGGCTCCTAAGCAGCATTTGGGCTTCCTGGGTGGGCACTAGTGGTAAAGAACCCGCTTGACAATGCAGGAGACACAAGAGAAGTAGGTTTGATTCTTGGGTTGGGAAGATTCCCCTGGAGGAGTTCATGGCAACTCACTCCAGTACTCTTGCCTGGGAAGTCCCATGGGCAGAGGAGCCTAGCAGGCTACAGTCCATAGGGTTGCAAAGAGTCAGACATGACTGAAGCAACTCAGCGTGCACAAAAGCAGCATTTACTTATTTTTCCAATGGAATAAAACAAATTATCAGAAAGCATCATTCTTAATTTTAAAAGAATATTTTAAGAAAATTACTCTGTGTGTGTACATGCAGTTCCAGATGAAAATGTAAAATGTATTTCTAACTGTGCGTTGTGATTAAAAAAGATGAGGCTAGGATGACATGAACTCCTGAGCAGGATTTTTGCAGGAAGGAGGAGTTACAGTCTGAGCTTCTTTTGGCTTGAGCCACATGACCCCAGAATGGCCTAGCGGCAGACCCATGGGAATAGAGGGTACCTGGTTCAGAGTGCTGATAAAGGAAGCCATTCCACTGGGACGCAGAATTGCTAATACCTGAGCTCACCCAGTTCAAAAGCATCATTCTTCGGCACTCAGCTTTATTCACAGTCCAACTCTCGGATCTGGTGATGGACAGGGAGGCCTGGCGTGCTGTGATTCATGGGGTCGCAAAGAGTCGGACACGACCGAGCGACTGAACTGAACTGAGCTCACCCAGAACTAGATATGAGCATTACAAATGGTATGATTTCGGGATGTAGGCTCGAGTCACAATATCCAGGAACCATAATACAGAAACAATCAAATACCCTTGTTTTGAGAAAGAAGCGCCATCCGGCTTAAATTTAGCCAATGCAGCTTTGTGGATGCCGCCTTGGTTTCTCAGAAGCTTCATGCTCAAGAGTCTTGTGTAAGCAGAGAGGGTGAATGTTGATTTTTCCCTCTCAGTGTAAATTTCACTCGACTTTTCCCTTTCAGAGTTCGTATTACCCTTTTTTCACTTTTATTATCCTGTCTATTTTGTTACTGTGCTCTGTGAACTTTGCCTGTGGTACTATAAACCTGGGGACTAAATACTTGGCTTTACCTGCAAGAATGAAGACATTAAAGAACAGGTCTCAGGCTTCTCAAACAGGTTTTTGTGTCCTTGGGAGTTTGCCCTGTGCCCTTTGTGGCAGAGGCCAATTGCTGTTCTGAAAACTCATCTCCATTTCCTCCTGAGGAAACAGACTGTTTTCCCAGCCTCCCTTGCAATTAAGTACGGCCACATGACTAGATTTTAGCCAACGGAGTGTGGAGGCAGAGAAGGCAGGCGTGGCTTCCAGGCCCCTCCCCTAGAAACAGGCTGCATTCAGTCTTTTCCCTCTTCCCTCATCTCCAGGCTGAGCATCCCTGCAGTGGCAGAACTGGGATCTTTCTGCTGAACATGGTAGAGACTCAGCCAGCCGGGACCCTGGACTGCATGGAGCAGAGGCTCCTTCCACACCCATCCCATCCCTGGTTTGAAGGACTTTATTAGAAGGAGAAAGATACATTGTTTATTGGAGTTTATCTGTGATAGCAGTCTGCATTGCTTTAACTGCTACACCTGTGCCTACTTAGATGTTCAACCCTGGGTGCCAACTGGATCTCCATATTTATTTAGACTTTGCCTTTGAAGCTGAAATCAATTGATGATTTCATTTTAACTCGCCACAGAGACATCGCTTAGTGTTTTGAAACGAAACTTTCTTAGTTGCTTTCATTTTCATTTACATTTTCTTGCCATGGTTAAAAAAAGCAAGCAGTGGATCCCTCCCTGCTTGCCTGGCCCCACTGAAGTCCAGAAAGTTGGTATCTACCCAGCAGGCGCTCCTTCAATGTTGCTCAGCTGACGGTTGAGTCTGCTTTAAGAAATTATTTTTTCTCACTTTTGGAAGTCCTCAACGTAATTTACAATGAAGACAAGTATTCGTGGAAATTCCCAGTGATTATAATTAACGATGACACACACACTGGGCAGCACAAGATGCCAGCATGGTTCTATACATTTTACAAACATTATCAGCAATCTCAAACCTCGCGAGGTGGGTATTCAGTTCAGTTCAGTTCAGTCACTCAGTCGTGTCCGACTCTTTGCGACCCCATGAATCACAGCACGCCAGGCCTCCCTGTCCATCACCAACTCCCGGAGTTCACTCAAACTCATGTCCATCGAGTCGGTGATGCCATCCAGCCATCTCACTCTCTGTCGTCCCCTTCTCCTCCTGCCCCCAATTCCTCCCAGCATCAGAGTCTTTTCCAGTGAGTCAACTCTTTGCATGAGGTGGCCAAAAGATTGGAGTTTCAGCTTTAGCATCAGTCCCTCAAATGAACACCCAGGATCGATCTCCTTTAGAATGGACTGGTTGGATCTCCTTGTAGTCTAAGGGACTCTCAAGAGTCTTCTCCAGCACCACAGTTCAAAAGCATCAATTCTTCGGCGATCAGCTTTCTTCACAGTCCAACTCTCACATCCATACATGACCACTGGAAAAACCATAGCCTTGACTAGACGGACCTTTGTTGGCAAAGTAATGTCTCTGCTTTTTAGTATGCTATCTAGGTTGGTCATAACTTTCCTTCCAAGGAGTAAGCATCTTTTAATTTCATGGCTGCAATCAGCATCCGCAGTGATTTTGTAGCCCCAAAAAATAAAGTCTGACACTGTTTCCACATCTATTTCCCATTAGTGCATCTTTTTTTTCGCTCTTTTGAAACAGAACCTGAGAATAACTACAGGACTCATCAAGGTCACGCAGCTAGTGATTGATTTGAGCCAAGATTCTGAATTAGATCTGAACAGCTCTAAAGCCCAATCCTGACGCACCTGCTTCTCAAATGTATGATTTTAGCTTGCTCACCTTATGCCTGCTCATTCCTTTCTTCTCCTTTCCACTGATACCAATTTTCCTAGTTCTGCTCATTGACTGGTCAGCACAGTGTACCCGAAATTCAGCCAGGGTCACTTAATTTTAACAGAGGAAACAGAACTCAGGCCAGTTAGCACAGGGAGCCCCAGGCCTGCTTTGATGGGTATTAGAATTTATAAATATTTGCATAATTCCTCCAGCAGACATAAGAGTATGCATTGCTCACTATTAGAGAGCAACAGCGAAATGCAGTATCTATTGGGCTCCTTTTAATCGCCTTGTTCAAAGTAAACAAAAAAAAAATGCTGGTGGATGGTAAAATATCACATTTTAGAAAAGAACTGGCACCCCATCCTCCTTCAAGCCTTGCACAGGCCTGGAACGTGGATTGTGTTTGCTAAACTCGTTTACATTTGAATATGTTTTCTATTAAAAACTGGTGTGTGTGCTAAGTTTAAGCAAGGCAACCAGGTGTGCATGGGTGTGGAGAAGCCGAAAGGAGGAACTACTTAGCTGTGGGTATGAGGGGGTCATTTTAAGGCTCACTTTGTTGTTCACTTGCTTAGTCGTGTCTGACTCTTTGCGACCCCATGGACTGCAGCATGCCCGGCTTCCCTGTCCTTCACCATCTCCCGCTGTTTGATCAAACGCATGCCCATTGAATCACATCCGTTAAGGCTTACTAGATTGCTAAAAAAATGACCCTGGCATGTGTCAGGACTACAGATGTTTGGCACTCAAGTCTAGTATCTCTCTTACCTCGGTTGCATTTCTAAACTCTCCAGGAATAAAAACCTGTCCATGGATGTGAGCTGATGTTATGAATCCCTTCCAACTCTAAGAGTTAAGAGGACTGGCTCAGAAAGCACGCAGCCCAGGTCAAAATTCTGACCCAGTCAACCTGGGGCAACGGGCTCAGTCTACCTGAGCCTCCTTCTCTTCTGTGCTGAAATACCTTTGATGCTGTGACCTCACCACAGGGTCGCCTTTGGGACTAAAAAGCACTTACATAGTGCTTGGCACAGATAAACTGCATAGTGGGTGTGAGCGGTGGAGCCTGGCTTTCATTTGGTCCTGTCACTGAAATCTTAACGCATCTAGTACAGGAAGGAGTCAGCTCTGGTGCTGGGACTGGCCCAGCCCTGGAAGAGCCTGGTCTTTGGGCCGTGGAGAGTTTACATTCAGGATTTCACTAGTAAGACTCACAAGATCTCAAGCAGGAGACGTTACCTGTCTGGGCCTGAGCTTCTGCATGTGGAAGGAGAGAATGGATGGAAGGGAACCTTCCAACACAATGTGTCCCTGAGCTTGGATGTTGGCTGGAACTCAGTTACGGACACAAGGAAAGAATGGTTAGTCATTCCCCTGGCAAACATGGCAGAGTGATCATCTCCTTTTATTAATAGACCAGGCTATGCAAGCCATAAAAATAGGGTGGCTTCAAAATTGAAGTTCTTTGAATTTGAGTTTTTGTTACACCCGATGGAATGTGAAAAGAGAATTGTGTTATACATGGACTTTGTATAATGATCTCCTATCTCATGCTGCAAATCAATTACTTATTAGCTTTCATTGCCAAGGAAAGGAAAATATATTACTATTCATTTTAGCCTTTTCCTTATTGATTTTGCGAGTACAGTACTAGTTCTTGAAGAAAGATTATATTCATTCTTTCATTACAAAAGACCTAGGCCACATTACACAATATTAAAATGGGAGAAAAGCAGAAATAAAATAAGCTTATCATACTCCTCCACAGTGAAGCACTCAGCTTCCATTTTTCTTCTGCATATTTTACATTGAGGATTGCATTTTTTACTCAGTGCTATGTAAGGACCAATTGCCATGTTACTTCATAGAGTTTATAATAGTTTTAATTGTAAAATAATATCCCCAGAAGCATACTCTGGTTCATTTTACCATTTCCCCTATCCTTGTCAGAAGGTAGCAGAGAGGGTACATGGGACTTGGTGTCACATTTCTCAGCAGTGCGACCTTGATCAAGTCACTTAAACTCTTCAGCCTTCAGTGGCCTCAGCTACAAAAATTCGGGCTGTCTAGTGCCACTCTCACTGGGCCATTGTGAAGACTAAATGAGATCGTGTTTACAGAAGGCTCACCGCTCTCTGGAACATAGTAGGGTTCACTGATGCCAGGGGTACATTCGACTTTGTGACCTACATTCCAATCTGATGAATGATCTGATTCTTATAAACACCCCACCAGAAAATGCACGTAACATATCAGACCATGTCACTCCCTCTCTCTGGGCCTGCCTCATCATTTGCAAAGTGAGGTGGTCAGACTATAAAGTGTGACCTCAAAGGCCCCTTCCACTGGGGTCCTCAGTTGTTACTAAAAGTAGCTGCAACCATCTCGGGGAAATGACTGGAAAGGTTCAGCCTGACTGTCAAAGAGAGTGCCCTATGAAAGCCTGAGGGCTTGTGGACACTAGCTTCTCTTTTCTCCCAGATAAACAGTTGACATTCCTCTGAGAGGGCTCTCCTGGCTCACTCTGTGTGCCCTTCACATCTCCATTTTGCAGACGGGTTCAGCAGCCAGCACGCTCACACAAGGCTTTATTTATCCATTTCACATTTCTAATGTTGCGTCGCTGCGGTGATCATTTTCCAATGTGGTCATTTAAGGAAGATAAATTGGACTGCAAATCTCAGGAGAGCAGGCATTCCTTCCAGTCAGTCCTCAAGGGACAAAGATTTTTTCCCCACTCTTAACACCACCTGCTTTTGCCCTCCCTAAAACCTCCCACGAAGACTTTCTGACTGGGAAAAAAAAAGAAAATTTTGGCCTCAGAGTAGTTGGATAGGCCCCCTCCCTGGTATGTGCACTGTTACCCCTAATACTCAGATTTCTCAGATTCCCAAAACCAAGGGTAAAAAACAAAACACCTCTTGTTAGGATCAGAGGTGCCACTGCAAGGAAATAAGTGTCATTAGCAGAGCTGCCACCTGCCCCTGTGATAGCCTGTTCTCAGGGAGTTTCAGTGGAGGCAGCCTCATTCACTCCAGTGCCTGGGGGTGGGGCGGGGACCCCCACAGTGGCCTGGGAGTGGGGGCACTCACACTGTGGAAACACAGGGTGCAAGGAGGCCTGGCACACATGGGCACCCACTGGGAGCTGGCCCAGCATGAGGTCAAGCATGTAGGCTCTGAATCCGTGCATTTTTGTTTACTGTGTGATCTCAGGTATGTTATTTAACACCTTTGTGCCTCATTTCCGAGATGAGATGAATAGCAGAGCCTCTCCTAAGGTGTGGGAGAAATAAAGGAGTTAAGGCATGGAACAGCTACAGAATATGCCATGCACACGCTTCACAAGTAACGCCTTTTGCGCTAAATGGACAAATCCGATCATCACTTTGAGGGACAGTCAATAGTATTGGAAAGAGAGTGGAATGGGTCTTAGAGACAGACTTGAGTTTGAATCCCAACTCCAGTTTGTGTTTCAGTTCAGTTCAGTCGCTCATTCCTGTCTGACTCTCTGCGACCCCATGAACCGCAGCAGGCCAGGCCTCTCTGTCCATCACCAACTCCCGGAGTTCACTCAAACTCATGCCAATTGAGTTGGTGATGCCACCCAATTGTTAGGGGAAGCACACTGACTGAAACGGCCCACCCTGGCCAGGCCCTTTAGTAACCATTTGCATGAGTTGTTTTATGACAAGAGATCCTGGTAAGGAATACAGAACTAATAAACCACCACCAACCGGAAGTGTCTGGGAAAGGTCAAGAGGAGACAACGCATGTCCGTCCATTACCCAGAATCCATCTTGCTAGCATTCATCATGGCTAAGCAGTGCATGCACCACCAGGAAAGACTCTGAATTAGAATGTTTGGCCAAAGACCATCCAGAAACTAATCTCATCACCATAAAACCTGAGACTGGGAGCCACACGGCAGAGCTGTTCTCCTGGGTTCCCTTACCCTACTGCTCTCCACTCGGGTGCCCTTCCCAGTAAAATCTCTTGCTTTGTCAGCACATTTCTCCATGGACAATTCTTTTCCGAGTGTTAGGCAAAAGCCCAGTTTTGGCCCTGGAAGGGATCCCCCTTCCTGCAACACAACCATCTCCTCTGTCGTCCCCTTCTCTCACCTTCAATGTTTCCCATCAGGGTCTTTTCAAATGAATCAGCTCTTTGCATCAGGAAGCCAAAGTATTGGAGTTTCAGCTTCAGCATCAGTCCTTCCAGTGAATATTCAGGACTGATCTCCTTTGGGAAGGGCTGGTTGGCTCTCCTTGCAGTCCAAGAGTCTTTTCCAACACCACAGTTCAAAAGCATCAATTCTTCTGTGCTCAACTTTCTTTATAGTCCAACTCTCACATCCATACATGACCACTGGAAAAACCGTAGCCTTGACTAGACAGACCTTTGTTGACAAAGTAATGTCTCTGCTTTTTAATATGCTGTCTAGGTTAGTCATAGCTTTTCTTCCAAGGAGTCTTTTTATTTCATGGCTGCAGTCACCATCTGCAGTGATTTTGGAGCCCCCCAAAATAAAGTCTGTCACTGTTTTCACTGCTTCTCCATCTATTTGCCATGAAGTGATGGGACCAGATGCCATGATCTTTGTTTTCTGAATGTTGAGCTTTAAGCCAACTTTTTTACTCTCCTCTTTCACTTTCATCAAGAGGCCTTTTATTTCCTCTTCACTTTCTGCCATAAGGGTGGTGTCATCTGCATATCTGAGGTTATTGATATTTCTCCCAGCAGTCTTGATTCCAGCTTGTGCTTCTTCCAGCCCAGCGTTCCTCATTATGTACTCTGCATAGAAGTTAAATAAGCAGGGTAACATACACAGCCTTGACGTACTCCTTTTCCTATTTGGAACCAGTCTGTTGTTCCATGTCCAGTTGTGACTATTGCTTCCTGACCTGCATACAGGTTTCTCAAGAGGCAGGTGAGGTGGTCTGGTATTCCCATCTCTTTCAGAATTTTCCACAGTTTATTGTGATCCACACAAAGGCTTTTGCATAGTCAATAAAGCAGAAATAGATGTTTTTCTGGAACTCTCTTGCTTTTTCATGATCCAGCAGATGTTGGCAACTTGATCTCTGGTTCCTTTGTCTTTTCTAAATCCAGCTTGAACATCTGGAAGTTCATGATTCATGTACTGTTGAAACCTTGCTTGGAGAATTTTGATCATTACTGATGTGTGAGATGAGTGCAACTGTGTGGTAATTTGAACATTCTTTGGCATTGCCTTTCTTTGGGATTGGATTGAAAACTGACCTTTTCCAGTCCCGTGGTCACTGCTGAGTTTTCCAGATTTGCTGACATATTGAGTGCAGCGCTTTCACAGTATCATCTTTTAGGATTTGAAATAGCTCAACTGGAATTCCATCACCTCCACTAGCTTTGTTCATAGTGATGCTTCCTAAGGCCCACTTGACTTCACATTCCAGCATGTCTGGCTCTAAGTAAGGGATCACACCATTGTGATTATCTGGGTAGTGAAGATCTTTTTTGTATAGTTCTTCTGTGTATTCTTGCCACCTCTTCTTAACATCTTCTGCTTCTGTTAGGCCCATACCATTTATGTCCTTTATCGAGCCCATCTTTGCATGAAATGTTCCCTTGGAATCTCTAGTTTTCTTGAAGAGACCTCTAGTCTTTCCCATTCTATTGTTTTCCTCTATTTCTTTGCACTGATCACTGAGGAAGGCTTTCTTATCTCTCCTTGCTATTCTTTTGAACTCTGCATTCAAATGGGTATATCTTTCCTTTACTCCTTTGCTTTTGGCTTCTCTTTTCACAGCTATTTGTAAAGCCTCCTCAGACAGCCAGTTTGCTTTTTTGCATTTCTTTTTCTTGGGGGTGGTCTTGCTCCCTGTCTCCTGTACAATGTCACGAACCTCCGTCCAGAGTTCAATAGGCACTCTATCAGATCTAGTCCCTTAAATCTATTTCTCACTTCCACTGTATAATCATTAGAGATTTGATTTAGGTCATACCTAAATGGTCATTCCCACCTAAGAGCTGCCAGAACTTACATCAGTTCAGTTCAGTCGCTCAGTCATGTCCAACTCTTTGCGACCCCATGAATTCCAGCACACCAGGCCTCCCTGTCCATCACCAACTCCCGGAGTTCATCCAAACTCATGTCAGTGATGCCATCCAGCCATCTCATTCTCTGTCGTCCCTTTCTCCTCCCGCCCCCAATCCCTCCCAGCATCAGAGTCTTTTCCAGTGAGTCAACTCGTCGCATGAGGTGGCCAAAGGATTGGAGTTTCAGCTTCAGCATCAGTCCTTCCAGCTAACACCCAGGATTGATCCCCTTTAGAATGGACTGGTTGGATCTCCTTGCAGTCCAAGGGACTCTCAAGAGTCTTCTCCAACACCACAGTTCAAAAGCATCAATTCTTCGGCACTCAGCTTTCTTCGCAGTCCAACTCTCACATCCATACATGACCATGGGAAAAACCATAGCCTTGACTAGACGGACCTTTGTTGGCAAAGTAATGTCTCTGCTTTTTAATATACTAATCTAGGTTGGTCATAACTTTCCTTACAGGGAGTAAGAGTCTTTTAATTTCATGGCTGCAATCAGCATCCGCAGTGATTTTTGAGCCCCAAAAAATAATGTCTGACAAAAATAAAGTCTGACACTGTTTCCACTGTTTCTCCATCTATTTGCCATGAAGTGATGGGACCAGATGCCATGATCTTAGTTTTCTAAGCCAACTTTTTCACTCTCCTCTTGCACTTTCATCAAGAGGCCTTTTGTTTCCTCTTCACTTTCTGCCATAAGGGTGGTGTCATCTGCATATCTGAGGTTATTGATATTTCTCCCGGCAATCTTGATTCCAGCTTGTGCTTCTTCCAGCCCAGCGTTCCTCATGATGTACTCTGCATAGAAGTTAAATAAGCAGGGTGACAATACACTGCCTTGATGTATTCCTTTTCCTATTTGGAACCAGTCTTGTTCCATGTCCAGTTGTGACTATTGCTTCCTGACCTGCATACAGGTTTCTCAAGAGGCATGTCAGGTGGTCTGGTATTCCCTCCTCTTTCAGGATTTCCCACAGTTTACTGTGATCCACGCAGTCAAAGCCTTTTTCATAGTCAATGAATAGAGTTTTGGAGGGCACAACAGAGCCTTGTGCACTAGGAGGAAGGAGTAGTGACCCCGCAGCAGACTTGCCTGTGGGTGTCCAGGAGTCTCCAGCAAAGGCACGGGTTGCTGGTGGCCTGCTGCAGGGTTAGGGGCACAGACTGTAGTTTGGGTTTAAGGTTTAGTAAATCACAGGATCACAGGTCTTCTGGCACCTTCGGTGTTCTCATTTGTTCAGTGGGAATGCCTCATCTTTCTTGGAGTCTGACCAGGAGGACTAAACAGGAGAAGGTATGTTAAGTGCGCAACACAGTGACTGGCGTGTAATCAACCTTGGAGAAGGTGAGATCCCGCTGCAGCCCAATCCTAGGGGCAGACCCCCCACCTGCCTCACCCTATCTCAGAGAGCCTCAGTCATGCCAGGGTTTGGTTTCTTGCTGCCACCCTAGCTGTGGCAGTTCCTGGGGCTTGGTTCCTCCAAGCCACTTCGAGTCTCTCTTTTCCTCCAGCATCTTCCTCCTGGTGGAGGGAAGACTGCCCCCAGCTAGGGTAGCCCCCGTGTCTGGGGTCGTACCATTCTGGTGCCTGAACTGCTCTGTTCTTTTACAAACCAATCAGCAAGAACCCTTCTCCGCAGGAACACGCTTCCTTCCTTCCACTGCCTCGTGAGGCCCCCAGGGTGCTGATTTCTGTGCTCCTCCTGCTCACGTCTGTAGCGGGCTGGGGCCTTCCAAAGCCTTTTCCTGGGCTTGTTTTTTCTGGTAGTTTCTCCTCCTCCTACTGCTTTGCTGCGTTCTCTTTTTCCCCAAACCTGGCCATCGCCCCAGCCCATAATGTTCAGCCTGTGAATCCCCATCCCACGCCCTTCTGCAGGGAAGACTTCAGGGCCCAGCTAAAGTTCATCTTTATCCCAAAGACTTCTAGACCTCTCCAGGTTCCAGGGAGCTCTCTCCTCCGAGTTGACTCAGTAAGCCCTTGGAGGGATGGATGCTATGTGACTTTCCCCGTGTGTGGTGCTCCTTGGTTCTTCTGGTTTGTGTGTGCATGTGTGTATGTGTCTTCCTCGCTCTAATCTGTCTTCTCTGTCTTCTTTGGTCATCGCATGTCCCCATGATGTGGCTATTGCTGTTTATTTTGCACTTGAATTAACTGAAGTTCAGAGAGAAAAAAGAACTGACCAAGACAAAACAGCTAGAAAGGAAGAGGGCCCAGTATCATAATTCAAGCACATTTCCCAGGCACCAAACATGTGGTCTCTAAACTTTCCGAGTATCCCTTTCAGGAAATATGTGTATTTTTGTGTTTGTCTGCCATTTATAAGTAATATGTATCTACCATAGTGTACACATTATGTACATTATGAAGCATCTATTACAGAAATATAAATCAAAGCATAATATGAACCTAATAGATTGTGACCTCTGAATACCATTTCCCACTAAAAGAAACCAGCTCCTTGGAGAAGTTTGGAAAGTGAGCTTAGGATATCTTGTCATATCAGAGAGCAGGGAAGAGATTATTGGGGTCACATCAAAAAAATCAAGAGTCAACTTGAACAGATTCCATTGGCCAAAAATGGGTTGCTTGGAGCCACTGCAGTGGATTAAACCACATTATATATACTGAAATCCATGTGTTTATAATAATACTAAAAAATGATAAAAATGGTGATCATTTTTAGAGAATTCTAGGTGATTAACTTATTATTTTGAAAACTGGTAAAAAACAAGGGGTGGAGGTGAGGGGAAGAGAAGCGTTTATCTTACCTTTCCTCAAAGAACCAGGACTCAGATTAGCAAATAGCTAATGAGAAGATTCTCTCTACAGAAGTACTCCAGCAAATAAACAAAGATAGAATTAGAACACCACACTTTGTAACCACCAGTGAATTAAAAGATTTGGCAATGATCATCGAAAATTACAGATATCCCCCATAAAAAGAGATGACCAAATATTAAGTTCTCCTAACAGATGTCCATTAACACCACCTACAAAATGTTCTTGCCAAAATATTTAATTTGAACCTGATGAAACCTCTTGATTTTTCATTTATGGGAAACACTAGGGATGGGAGCAAATGATAAAATGATACTAAGGGAACATAATCGGCAAAATCCAGCCTGTAGAAGATTAGTTAGGAAAAACAATCCAAGTTCTTTAGCCAAAAAATTGAAAAATAGAGAATGAGGGATTGAGATTAAATCAATAGATAAAAAGGGATGGACTTCAGGTACATATTTATCCATCACAATATATGGAGCTTGTTTGGATCCCACTTCAAACTATAAAAAACTATTTATAGGATAACTGAGGAAATGTTAACACTGGACATGCAATTATATTGAGGAACTCTTGATGTTTCGGAGTACAATGACGGCATTGTGGTTGTTTTTAAAGTGGGAAGACTTGCTCTTTCTAGGCTTGCTTTCAGACCCATGTGTTGGAATATTTATCACTATAATGACAAGTGTCCAGCGGAACATGGAGTGCTGATTGTCAATTCCCCGAAGCAGAACATGGTGTACCAGTCACCAAGCCCCAGGGGAGGGCTGCAAACACTTCTGCCCACTGCACCTTGGTATCGGAGTTGCCAGGAAAAATCCTGGGTGGAACAACACTTTCCTTACACAGAGAAGAAACAGAGTAATAGCAGCTTCAATAGGGGGCATGGGTCTCCACGGCCATCGGGTCTCTCCCAGGAGACAGTGGAGGGGCATGCATGGCAATACACGCACTCTTCTTGGGATTAAAGAATCCCAACCCCTCTTTCATGGAGTCTGAAATATGAAGGTTGGGGGCATCTTTTCGGGAGCCATTAATATACAGACAAGCAGAACAAAGGACGATTCACTGACCCTGAAATAGGGAAAGCCAGTCCCACAGGAGGCAATAAGTTCCATGGGCTCTTTATCGCTTGATAAGTGCTCCAAGAGTGTCAAAAGTCTGCAGGCACAAGATGGCCTTTGCAGCATATAGTGTCTGGGATTTGCTTCAAAGAATGTGGAAGGAGGAGCAGGCAGGGCAAGTAGGAGGCTGCAATAGAGGAGAAAAGACTAGCCACGATCGCCAATTTTTGAAGTTGGATGGTTTCATGGGCACATGCGCAGCTCAGAATCTTATTCTACCTTTATATATATTTGAATTTTAAATAGCAAAAGTGGCTTTGTAATGATAATATAAAATATAAAAAGTCTTAATATTTTCTTCCTTTACTCCCAGTGGATTGTCTGGGGGAGCATCCTCTGGGTGTGATCCCTACTTGGGAGACCACCAGCCTGGGAGTCTGTTGTGCAGCGTCACCTCTCAACTCCGGGCCCATGGGAAGCATGGCTGTCAGGGGGTTCTCTTTCAGGAGGAAACCAAGGTCTGCAGCCCATCTAAAGGCCTTCAGGGACGAGACCTGACAGCCCACCTTGCCAAATCAGCAGTACTGACAGGCTTGTCATCAGAATTCCTTCACTCTGTGGGACATCAGTCCCTTTCATAAAAGTAGAAGATTTTCAAGATCCCTTCAGAAGGAAAGATTGACATTGTTTAAAGAAAAAAAAAATTCAATGTTTAAGAAAAAAGACAAAGTTCTCCTTCAAGAAATAAGAACCCTGCTAGCTTACTCCGGGTGTGAAATAATGCTATTGGCAATGAGATTGGGGTATTCCATTTCTGTCTCAATAAACTTTCTCTCCCCTGGGTAGTATTTTATAGTTACTGCTTCTACGCTCCACTGGCATAGGCATAATTTATTATGTGTTTACATGTTTCACTCACTCTGCTAAGGTGGGAGCCCAGTGATACATTATTACTGTGCGTGCCTCTGTCTGTGCACACTTGCACAAATATTGACATGCTACTCAAAGACACCTGACAGGTGGTGGGCTTCCCACTTTTCACAGCACGTCACCCCCCTCCCCCGGCCGCCCTAGGACGACAGGCACCTCCACGGGCTCTTGGCTTAGATCAAATGTGTCCTGAGTCCCCATATAGTCCCTTCTTCTCTGAAAAGGAGCAGGACAATCCCAGGAGAATGCTGTCTCCCTTTATATATACATACACACACACACACATATATGATCAGCTTCTGTATCTCCTACTTTGACTTGCTTTCCTGTATGAAGATGAAATTCCTCCTATTTCTGGGTGGAATGTCAGCTGGCACAGCACTTTTCTCAACAGAGTCATGTGAAGGAAATAAAGCAGATGTTATTATTTGCCCTTTTTCTCCACTGGAGACCCAGCAAGGGCAATGGTATTTGCAGGTCAAACAGGAAGGGAGGAATCCGGCTCTGGCCAGCTCTGATGGGAGAGCCGCGATCACTTCCCCACTTGCTGGCTCTCTGACCTGGGGGAAGTCACTAAATGCTCAGTCCTTCCCTGTTAAAAGATGGAGATGATGGTAATTACTGCACAGAGCTGTTTCTGAAATGATACATTATTTAAAACGCTCAGCAGAATGACTGGCATGTCAGAAAGCACAGTAAATGTTACCAATGCTAGTGCTCTTTTCCAAGTATTGTGTTCTGGGACCTTGTAATAACAACAACAGTTGGTACTCTTAGATAATAATAACAACAACAATAATAAAATAGGTGACTTACTACATACTGGCATTGTTTGAAGCCCTTTTTGTGAACAGACTCATTTATTTGTCACAACAGACCTATGCAGTAGGCATTATTATTGTTGTTATTTAGTCGCTAATTCCTGTCCCACTCTTTTGCGACCCCAAGGGCTGTATGTAGCCCGCCAGGCTCCTCTGTACATAGAATTTCCCAGGCAAGAAAACTGGAGAGGCTTGCCATTCCTTTCTCCACGGAATCCTCCGGACCCGGGGATCAAACCCCTGTCACCTGCATTAGCAGACGGACCCTTTACTACGGATCCACCAGGGAAGGACTTAAGCATTATTATTAATCCTGTATTATGAATGAGCGACACAGAGACTGTTAGGTTGACGTAACCGGGTAATTTCCTTGTCTTTTAAAATAGAATTAGCGGATACTTGGAGTATTTCCTCCTTCCCGCATCGTTTCGACCATCATTCCTGACCGGTGACTGCCTTGGGGTTTCCAAATTCCCCATCGCCCTTGCTCGGAGGTCTCCACCTCTGCAGCATCCACTCCCCGGCTTCCCTCTTTGCATGCGATATTCCTTTATCTTATGTCTCAAGGGTTCCTTTGGTGAGGAACCTGCGCCTCGGAGTGGGTAGCGAACCACCCAGCGTGAGCTCCGAGGGTCCAGTCCGTCCTTGGCCTCCCCGCATGTCCCTGGATGCTCTAAGAGCGCAAAGGGCCGCCCGGAGCCCTCAGGAGGCCTGGACCGCTGCACCAGGCGCGGCCTGGCCGGCGTCCGAGCCGAAGGGACAAGGACACTCAGTAGGGGGCACCCGAGAGCCCACGTGGCCTCCAGCTCCCCTCCCTCCGGCCCCGCCACCGGGAAGGGCTTGGAATTTAATCCTCCGCATTCCATTCTGGGTTCCTGTGACATAATAAAGCCCTAGGAGGGATCTCGAGTGACTGGTCAGCAGAACCCTCAGCGGGGTTTTCTATAGATAGCCAGGGCGTGTCTCGGGCTCGGGCCTCTCTGCGGGAGGAAGGCGCTTCCTTGCCCTGCCGGGCAGGGCCCTGTGCGGCAGGTGGGCGGCGTGGGCGACCGCAGGCCCCGGGCTCGGGGGGACTTTGTCGGCAGCAGGGGAAGGGACGCCAGGGATCCCAGGCCGGGAGAGGGAATTCCAACTATGGCGTTTTGGAGAAAGCTCTTTAGTTATTTGCCCTCACCGACCTCACCCCGAGACGGGGCTGCGGCTGCGATGAGATGTCCCAGATACTCCAGCAGCCTTTGACGCCGGCTCTGCAAAGATTCCGCGGTCTAAGCCGGGCGGTCCTTGGCGAGAGAGGCGTGTTCGGAATGTCTGGGCGGCCGCCGCTCTGATTGGAGGTTTGGGGTTTCAGAGTTCCTTAATTTGCATGGCCATGCGGTATGCTTATTCCAGTCCACAAGAGAGGGTTGGAATTTGAAACTCTGTTTACCTTCCAGATTCCAAACAAGCAGCATTCCTGTCAGCAATGTCGCATAAAGACCGACATGATGGTATAGAATCCTAACGTGACTAATATATTTTATTTTATCCTGTCTAGTGGTGGAAAGGACTTCTCAGGAGGCACGTATCTCTTTTACATAAAATAATAGTTAAGCTGCCAAGGGCTTTAGTGACATAATTTCATCATGGGATTCTGGATTCTTTGGTTTATGCGACCATCAAGAACCCCGAGATGAAATTAATTAATGTAACTGGGACAAGCCCAAGTGCTGTGTTTCCATTCCCCTTATAAGTGAAGGCAACTATTTTAATTGCCCAAACATTTGGTGGGTAGGGAGGTGGAGAAAAGCCTGTCTGATGTGTTCATTAGCTGCAGAATAAATTCCTTAGAGGCAATATACTGTTGTTAAAAATATGAGTGGTTGAGTCAGACAGCCTGGGTTTGAATCCTTACTTGGCCTGAAAGCCGTGAAAACTTGAGTGAGTTACTGATGTTTTCCAGGCATATTACTCATCTGTGAGATGAGGTTGCTGATACCTGCCTCTCAGGGTTCAGAGGATTAAACGAAGTCAGAACTGATGGGCTGGATGAATACACTACCTCTGAAAGGCCCTGGGTCCAGTGCTTGGAGCACAGTAACTGCTGATACAAGGCTGCTGTATCATTAATCCCACAGCAAAAGCAAAACATTCCTGAAATGGGTCCCTGACACCATGGAGGGCCAGGAATCTTAGCCGCTTGCAGCCTTCCAGGAGCTTCTCTTTTTAGCCCCTGAATTCCTTAAATGCCCCACATTTGTGAGTTGTATTATTCGCAGCCCGAGAGAGCAGGATGGCGGCCCGCACCCTGTCTGGAATCCCAGAGCACCTCTGAGATTCTGACCTAGCACAGCTGCCTGTTGCAAATAATTTAGGAAACATGAAACAGAACATATTGCAGTTCCACAGAAAGGTCTGAAGGTGGACTTTATGTGTCTGTCATGGATCTGCTTTCTCCTGCAGAGGACTGAAAGCAAGGCTCTGCCTGGGAGAACATCCCCCTCCTGCCCCACCAGGCGAGGAATAGGAGCTCCTCAAACTCAAAAGACGGGGTCCATGCAGGTCCCATTTTCCCCTAAAATCTGCTATTGTGCTACTTTGTCCCTGGTGTCGAGAAGGGCTTCTTGGTAGATGTAAACAGAGCGCCTGCCTCTAAGTGGACCTTAGCTTTGTAATTCAAAATTATGATGTCACACCCTTCCTACGTTATAGCTTCGTGGCCTTGGCACAGAACTGCATGTTTCGGCACCTGTTTGCTCTTCTTTTTAAAGACATTTTGATGTGGACCATTCTTAAAGTGTTTATTGAATTGGTTACAATATTATTTCTGTTTTATGTTTTGTTTTTTTTTTTTTTGGTCTCAAGGCTGTGAGATCCTAGCTCCCTGACCTAAGGAGGGATCGAACCGGCAGCCCCTGTACTGAAAAGTGAAGTCTTAACCACTGGGCTGCCAGGGAAGCCCCTGTTTGTTCTTTTTTTTTTTAATGGACAAGTTATTTAATTAGGTTCTTTGCAAGAAGTTCAGAATACTACTTTGTGAGGATAAATTCCATTTGTGAGAGCAAACACAGAGCGGAGGTAGCCCTGGAACTGAGGGACAGCTTTGATTCTTTGCAGAATTTGTGAGTCCACAGCTTTCTGATCAACCTTGCGCTGCTCTGTGATCTCATATTTCTCTCTCTCTGTGTCGAAGATCTCACCCACCTGGTGTCTGGGTTTACGAAGCTTCTTCTTAAAGTAAGTGTCAGTGAGATGTTCTGGGATTTTCACACCACTGATATCGATTTTGGTGGAGGTGGCAATGACAAATTTCTGGTGTGTTCTACGCAGAGGAACTCTATTGAGAGATAGAGGCCCGGTCACAAGTAGCAAGCCACTGCCCAGCTGCTTTAGGAAAACGATCCTCTTGCCTCTGTGGCACCCAGTGAGGATGATCAGAATGGTCCCAGAAGTGATGCTGTCACGCAGCTTCCTCACATGCTTACTGAAGGGTTTTTTGCCATGACTCAACAGTTTCCAAGGCACATCTTCAGTAGGGTAATACCTAGGCATTTTGCGAAGTTTGACCACTCGGGTACCACCATTCTTGTCACCACCAACTGGTTTTGTGACAGTAGCAAGAACCCGAACCTTCTTTTTCCTTTCGACCTTGGATTTAGCTGCTGAATACTTTCTCTTGTACAGGGCCTTTCTGGAGTACATGGCTGATCGGGAATATCTGCCAATTCCTCTGACCAGGACAGGATTTCGGCTGCAGTGAGGCTTCCCCTTCTTAACTTTCTTCACCTTTTCCACCTTTTTAGCCTTGTTGCCAGCATCAGCCTTCTTGGCTTCAGGTTTTTTCTCCTTAGTGTCTGGCTTCTCAGCCTTTTCACCCGCCATCTTGCAAGATGGGAAAGAGAACTAAGCTCCTGGCTTCCCCCGTTTGTTCTTAAAACCTGCAGGATGAAGGGATTGGAAAGCCCTTTGCTGGGTGATGGGGTAGATTCAATGGCTTATTGTATGGCAAGTGCCCAGTACAGCTCCTGGCATATGGTAGACAGCCTGTGAACCTTGTTTATCTTCCAAAGGGCCATGAAGCCTGAAGCAGAGAGGCAATGCCCACTCAGCTCCCTCCTATTCTTTTCCAAGGAAGACGACCATAGGCAGAGAGAGAATGCCGTCTCAGAGAGGAACACATGGCGATGTGATGTCACATGCTGGGTGGTGGGGATGTGAACGGTGACAGCCCACACCTGACCAACCTGCAGGGCCCTTGTCATCAGCAGCAGCCCAGGTATTGATTCACTTTCTATACTGAGGCCTTCTCTGAGTACACCAACCTAAATGACCTGAGAACAGGGACTTTTAAGGATCCAGATGTTGCTGTTAACTATCAAAGAGAAAGGATGTTTTATTTCAAAAATTTTTTTCTTTTTTGCTTGAAATCCAGTCACTCTTTCCTATCTGTGATCTCTAGAACTGGGAGTCCCACTTCCTCCAGAATAGAGTTTAGAGTATTTAAATATGCCCACCCATTTTCCTGGTCAAGCAATGGCAGCAGACAGTCATTAAATCGTGTGTGGGGGGAGCAGGGGTGTGGCATGTCCACAGGCTGTTGGCAGAGGCCTCTATAGGATGCATGTTCAGATTTGTCTCCATAACTGGACTGACCACTCCTTTTTAATAACCAAGAATTTGTGTTCGATGTATGCACTCTCAAGCCTTTCCCACTTATTCTATGTGACTTTTTCCTATGTGCCTCTGCTCTCTCTGAAAATATTTTCTTCTCACCTATGTGAGTGAGCTGGTCACAGTCATTCTTATGAACTGTGAGTGGAGCTGAATTTATTTGCAGGTCAGCTCTGCAGCTGCCAATTCCTTGCAACAAATATTTGGAAAGAAAGAACCCTAGCTGTAAATAAATAAATAAATGTAGACGTGCTGGTTTTCACCTCTAAAGCAGGTACCATGCCTGTTGTGTCTTGTGTATTTCCCCAGGGCACCTAGAATAGTTCTTTCTAGTGGTTGGCATTCCATAAATGGTATAGTCTGTTTACCTTCCAGATTCCAAAAGAGCAGCATTCCGATCAAGAGGAAGAGTCTCAGAGGCAACTGGAGTGGGAAGGGGGCTGCAGAAAAAGGATTCCCCTCTTTTTAGTGACCCACTGTTTGTGACTGACACCATTATACACCCCAGAATGTCAAGTGTAGGCTTTCCATTAAATTATTCCAAAAACATATCAATATAAAAGATGCTACATAAAATAGCCACTGGACACTCTAAGACTGTACTCACTGAAGAGGCTCAATCTTTGCTTGGTCTGCTTTGCATCATGCCTAGCACCATGTTACACAGAAATAAATAAATGTATAATTTCATAAAGAATCAATGCTGGGGCTTTCCTGGTGGCCCAGTGGTAAAGAGTCCACCTGCCAATGCAGGAGATATAGGTTTGACCCCTGGTCCGGGAAGATCTCTCACGCCATGGAACAACTAAACTGATCACCACAGCTACTGAGCGAGTGTTCTACAGCCCGTGGGCCACAGCTGCTGAGGACACGCGGGGCAACTGCTGAAGCCGCTTGCTTTGCAACAAGAGAAGCCCTCGCACTGCAACTAGCGAGCAGCCACTGCTTGCAGCTAGAGAAAAGCCTGCACGGCAACAATGCCCTGGCACAGCCAAAACCAAGCAAATACAATGAAGAATAATAAGTGCTGTCAGAAACGGACAAGAACGTGGAACAGGTCAGTGGGCGGAGCTGCCTCCATATTTGCCTTGAAGCAACATGTCTCTTCAGTTAATGTCTTGGTTGGGCTGGGCCTCAGTTATATTTGTAAAATGACCAGATTGTTGCTTCCTAAACTTTTTATCCATCAAAAACAATCCTAGGACACCCTCTCTCGGCCCCACCACCTCATTCATTTGCTTCACAAATATTTACTGAACACTTAGTATGCACCAGGCACTCTACTAGGAGTTGGAAATACAATTTGTGAGGAAAAACAAATGCATTCACTGCCCTCATGGAGCTTATAATCTAGTGGGAGAGACAGACACAAAATAAATGGCCATGCAAATAAAAATGCAATTCAAAGTTGTGTTGAGTGCTCTGAAGGAAAACAAAGAGATTATGAATCTAACATGGAAACCTGATTAGAGGTTGGGGGATCATAGAAAAGGCCTGTGATAGTATTTTTAATGCCCACTGAGAAACCACATACTAATACAAAGTTACTGCCAATTGAATAAGGCTTTAAACGTATTTGTGTTTTATTAGGCACTATAGCATAATACAGAGGATGAGATGGCTGGATGACAGCACTGACTCAATAGACCTGAGTTTGACCAAACTCTGGGAGATACTGAAGGACAAGGAAGCCTAGTGTGCTGCAATCCGTGGGGTCACAACTGAAAAAAACAAGCACGGCAACATATATATATATATACACACATGGAAAAAACATAGTTTACATGTCTAAGGCAGCTAGAATCCATGAGTGCTTTGTACATGAATGTACGCATGGACACCTAGTGTCCTGCAAATTCCACAGCCTCCCAGGGCACTGAGGACACTTATGCAGAATATACCTCATCTCCAACTGCCTCTAACGTCAATTTGCCTTTTGAAATCTCCAACTGCCTCTTAATGGCAATTTGTGCATGCTAAGTCTGTCCAGTTGTGCTGACTCTTTGCAACCCCATGGACTGTAGCCTGTCAGGCTCCTCTGTCCATGGGATTCTCCAGGCAAGAATACTGGAGTGGTTGCCATTTCCTCTTCCAGGGGATCTTCCCAGAGATTGAACCTGTCTGTTATGTCTCCTGCATTGGCAGGTGAGTTCTTTAGCACTAGCCCCACTGCAGCCAGTTTAGTCCCTCAGTCGTGTCCGACTCTTCACAACCCCATGAACCGCAGCACGCCAGGCTTCTGTGTCCATCACTAACTCCCAGAGCTGGCTCAAACTCATGTCCATAGAGTCAGTGATGCCATCCAACCATCTCATCCTCTGTCATCCCCTTCTCCTCCTGCCTTCGATCTTTCCCAGCATCAGGGTCTTTTCCAATGAGTCAGTTCTTCACATCAGGTGGCCAAAGAATTGGAGTTTTAGCTTTAGCATCAGTCCTTCCAATGAACACCCAGGACTGAACTCCTTCAGGATGGACTGGTTGGATCTCTTTACAGTCCAAGGGATTCTCAAGAGTCTTCTCCAGCACCACAGTTCAAACGCATCAATTCTTCGGCACTCAACTTTCTTTATACTCCAACTCTCACATCCATACATGACCACTGGAAAAACCATAGCTTTGAATAGACAGACCTTTGTTGGTAAAGTAATGTCTCTGCTTTTTAATATGCTGTCTAGGTTGGTCATAACTTTTCTTCCAAGGAGCAAGCGTCTTTTAATTTCATGGCTTCAGTCACCATCTGCAGTGATTTTGGAGCCCCCCAAAATAAAGTCTCTCACTATTTTCATTGTTTCCCTATCTATTTGCCATGAAGTGATGGGACTGGATGCCATGATCTTAGTTTTCTGAATGTTGAGTTTTAAGCCAACTTCTTTACTCTCCTCTTTCACTTTCATGAAGAAGCTCTTTAGTTCTTCACTTTCTGCCATAAGAGTAGTGTCATCTGCGTATCTGAGGTTATTGATATTTCTCCTGGCAATCTTGATTCCAGCTTGTGCTTCATCCAGCCTGGCATTTTGCATGATATGATCTGCATATAAGTTAAATAAGCAGGGTGACAATATACAGCCTTGATGTACTCCTTTCCCAATTTGGAACCAGTCTGTTGTTCCATGTCCAGTTTTAACTGTTGCTGCTTGACTTGCATACAAATTTCTCTGGAGGCAGATAAGGTGGTCTGGTATTCCCATTTCTTAAAGAATATTCCACAGTTTGTTGTGATCCACACAGTCAAAGGCTTTGGTATAGTCAATAAAGCAGAAGTAGATGTTTTTCTGGAACTCTTGCTTTTTTGATGATCCAGTGGATGTTGGCAATTTGTTCTCTGGTTCCTCTGCCTTTTCTAAAACCAGCTTGAACATCTGGAAGTTCACGGTTCACGTATTGTTGAAGCCTGGCTTTGAGAATTTTGAGCATTGCTTTGCTAGCATGTGAGATGAGTGCAATTGTGTGGTAGTTTGAGCATTCTTTGGCATTGCCTTTCTTAGGGATTGGAGTGAAAACTGACCTTTTCCAGTCTTGTGGGCACTGCTGAGTTTTCTAGATTTGCTGACATATTGAGTGCAGCACATCATCTTTTAGTATTTGAAATAGCTCAACTGGAATTCCATCACCTCCACTAGCTTTGTTTGTAGTGATGCTTCCTAAGGCCCACTTGACTTGACATTCCAGGATGTCTCGCTCTAGGTGAGTGATCACACCATCATGGTAATTTGAGTCGTGAAGATCTTCTTTTGTACAGTTCTTCTGTGTATTCTTGCCACCTCTTCTTAATCTCTTCTGCTTCTGTTAGGTCCATACCATTTCTGTCCTTTATTGAGCCCATCTTTGCAAGAAATGTTCTCTTGGTATCTTTAATTTTTTTTGAAGAGATCTCTAGTCTTTCCCATTCTATTGTTTTTCTCTATTTCTTTGCACTGATTGCTAAGGAAGGCTTTCTTATCTCTCCTTGCTATTCTTTGGAACTCTGCCTTCAGATGGATGTATCTGGTTTCCTCCTTTGCCTTTAGCTTCTCTTCTTTTCTCGGTTATTTCTAAGGCCTCCTCAGACAACCATTTTGCTGTTTTGCATTTGTTTTTCTTGAGGATGGTCTTGATCACTGCCTCCTGTACAATGTCATGAACCTCCATCCATAGTTCTTCAGGCAGTCTGCCTATCGGGCCTAATGCCTTGAATCTTTCACTGTATAACGGTAAGAGATTTAGGTCATACCTGAATGGTCTAGTGGCTTCCCTACTTTCTTCAATTTACGTCTGAGTTTGGCAATAAGGAGTTCATGATCTGAGCCACAGTCAGCCAAATTTGCTTAAAGATCTTAAGAAAAGTAGCTGGTTTTCTGAACAGGATTCATATGAACACTCAGTAAAGGCTGAGTCAGCTGCCTGCTCCCCAGAAGCCAACATACCCATCAGCTGATGACCGCAAATGGGTGTCCTAACCGGAAGTGCAGGACAGCTCCCCACCACCTAGCAAAGTTTATTTGTCTTCAGGCAGGTCTCATCTAGATCATCAGTTCAGTTCAGTCACTCAGTGTCTGACTCTTTGCAACCCCACGGACTGCAGCACACCAGGCTTCTCTGTCTATCACCAACTCCCGGAACTTGCAGAAACTTATGTCCATCGAGTCCTTTTGCCATTCAGTCCTTAGCTCACCAAGTGGAGGCAGCAAGGGCCTCTTCAGCATCCCTCACCTAACCCCAACGTTGTCCGTCTATATTTTATTTCCCAGGGCTCACCTGGGTGATTGTATGTTACGTCCCAGAAACAAACATGTTTCTGCCTTATCAGCCTCCTAGCTATGGAAATGGCTAGTACATCCTGGATTTATGTTTCTGGGTGGGCCAAGCTTCCATCAAAAGTAGACAATGTCAATATTATAATCCTCCCGGGACAACCAGGAAGTAACAAGTTCAGATAAGAAACTAGGTCCAGGATGGGAACAATTCCCTTGAACAGGCAAAACCACCAAAGGCTGGATGAGGACTTTACGTTCAGCTTGCTGGCTGCCTGTCCTCTCCAGGAGGAGGGAGAGAGGAATTTGACGTCTATGCAAGGTCCAGAGCTGAAGTTGAGGCAGTTCCATCCCTCACCTGGAACAGATGTGCAGAAAAGGAAGTTGTTTTGCAGTGTTGGTGACCTTACTTATATCCTAAGCCCTGGATGGCAGAGATGGCAGTGGTGGCCAGCCCAAAGGGCATATAGTCACTATTTGTTCAAAGAGTGAAGGGTCTGGAAAGGTGTTGGGGTAAGGGCACTGAGCCAGGCGTGGACTAAAATGAACCTTAGATATACTGGAAGTGAGGCGGAGAAGCAAAGGAGGGCTTGCCAGGGAAGCCAAGCAGGGGACAAGGGGAGCCACTGGGTCAGCACTGTTCCACGGAACCAAGCCGGGTGTCAGAAGGAGACGCCATCACAGAAATCACAGTGCAAGCTGCCTCGGGTCTCCACACACCCAGAGGAGCACTCCTGTTGCGAAAGGACTGTTCCCCTTGCAGAAAGTCTGACTTCACCATCTCTTCTGGCAGGAAGTGCCTCACATTTGTTTGAAATACGATTGCATTTAGAATTTACTTTTTAGAGACAGCACCTGAGGACATTCCCAATATGTAAAATGCGTGTATATCTGTCACCTGGGCCATTTCTGTTTTTATTTAGGTCCCATCAAAGTCTAAAATGGGATTGGAAGTGACAAAGTGCCCACAGATAGCTGCCGAGGGCAGCCAAATGGAACCGTGGAAGCCCTGTTCCACGAAACACAGCCTTGCTCAGCTCTGCTCCATGCACGCCACGCCCTGTGAATCAGGCCCCGCGCTTGGTTCAGAACCCACGACTGGTGTGAGTTGGGATAAGTCATGTAACCTCTCTGAACTTCTCTGCTTTCTCTCTTTTCCCTGTGATTATTTCATTTATTTTCGTCATCATTTTTTGTATGACATGAAGGTGAACAGGCTTCCAGGACTTAAACTCAGACTTTCCCAGAGTGATTCATGTGCATGATTAAAATATCAAATAGTGCAAAAGGTTTTGGAAAGTAAAGAAGCAGTGCCCTGGCCCACCTCTGTCCACCCTCCCTCTGCTTCCCATAGACAACAGTCTCCAGCATGTTTCTATTTTTAGTCCTGCCTGTGGTTTCTCTTTTCATCTCCAAATGGTATGTTTACACCGCCCTGTCTTGATCAACAACCTTAGTAGACATTGTCTATCCACTTCTTTCTAGGGTAGATAAAAGTTTAATTCTCATCCCCCACTCCCTCCCATGTTTTGAAAGTTTTAGCTATTTTGGTTTCTCTGTTACTACTCAAACCGAATACAAACCCCTAATTCTTGTTCCACCAACAGTCAATGATACCTCTGACTACTCATTCAGGAAGATGATGATAAAAGCGGAAAGTCTTTCTTCTACCTCTCTACCCACTTCTGCCTCCCAAATTCTATCTATTCTGTAACCACAATCAAGTTTCCCCTGCCTTGTTTATAAGTTGATTCTAAAAACTGAAAACCAGAAAACAGTCTTTTCATTATGACTATGTAAATATCGTTACCGAGCTAAGCAGTGTGCCATGATTACATTTCTTCTCCCTCTCCAATGTCATGACCCCAGTGCCACTCAATGCAAAATGTTTCAAACATCAAGAACAAACAGGCTTCTTTCTCATACTCATCCAGTTGCTCAAAATATGGCCACCTTTTCGTTGAGTTCCTATTTGGACTATGACTTATATGTACCTTTTGTTTTTGTACACATCTGTACACATTTTGTACACATCTATGGTTTTGAATTTGAAATCGAATGCTAGTCGGATTCTCTTTCCTTCAGTTCAGTTCAGTTCAGTCGCTCAGTCGTGTCCGACTCTTTGCGACCCCATGAATTGCAGCACGCCAGCCCTCCCACTGACTAGTTTTCTGTGATTATCGTTTCAGTGTCTCTTTCCTTATAGGTGACTAATTTTTTTTCTCTTTAGAAACTCTTAGAATTTTTCTGATCCCCGGTGTTCTGACATTTCACAGTGAGTGTGTCTAAGGAGAGTTTCTGACTGTCTTTTCTCTTGTTGATAGAAGAAACATATATCTTCTTTATGATGTTTTGCCTTTATTCATTCCACTCATTTCTTGTGACCCATTCCATTCTTCTTGAATTTTTTTTTTTTTTCCTTTGAGTCCACTGATACGCTGTTTTAATCTGGACTAATTGCTTACTAGAAAAGCTGACAGCTGTCATGCAGGAATTTCCTGGGTGAATTATATTATTTCTTATATTAAAATTTTTTCCTTATCTGGGATTTTGCCTTAGTTTTACTGAAATTGACACACCCAATGAGCTTCTTCAGAAATGATATACAGAAGCAAACTTTGTTTATTTACTCTGTAATATCTGGAAGTGACTTTATTAGGTGCCCACGCTTAAATGTTTGGCTTGACATGGAATTCTAGTTTAAAAATAATTTGTTCTCAGAACTTTAAAAAAAACTTTACTGCACTTTGGCATCTGTGGTTTTTAATTGAAATCTAATGATAGTCGGATTCTCTTTCCTTATCAGTTCAGTTCAGTTCAGTTCAGTCGCTCACTCGTGTCTGACTCTTTGCGACCCCATGAATCACAGCATGCCAGGTCTCCCTGTCCATCACCAAATCCCGGAGTTCACTCAAACTCATGTCCATCCAGTCGGTGATGCCATCCAGCCATCACATTCTCTGTCGTCCCCTTCTCCTCCCACCCCCAATCCCTCCCAGCATCAGTCTTTTCCAGTGAGTCAACTCTTCACATGAAGTGGCCAAAGTATTGGAGTTTCAGGTTTAGCATCAGTCCTTCCAATGAACACCCAGGATCGATCTCCTTCTGAATGGACTGGCTGGATCTCCTTGCAGTCCAAGGGACTCTCAAGAGTCTTCTCCAGCACCACAGTTCAAAAGCATCAATTCTTCGGGGATCAGCTTTCTTCACAGTCCAACTCTCACATCCATACATGACCACTGGAAAAACCATAGCTTTGACTAGACGGACCTTTGTTAGCAAAGTAATGTCTCTGCTCTTCAATATACTCTCTAGGTTGGTTATAACTTTCCTTCCAAGGAGCAAGCATCTTTTTAATTTCAGAAACTCTTAGAATTTTTCTGATCCCTGGTGTTCTGACATTTCACAGTGAGTGTGTCTAAGGAGAAGAATTGTTTCTTTGTTTCTTTCTGGACATTTGGGAGCCCTTTTGTTTTGAAAACTTTGAGCCTTTTCTTTGTATATTTACTAGGTTACTTATCCTGTGTGTTTTCCTTGTTCTCCGTTGTGAACACCTAATAGGCAGATGCTAGATTCTGCCTGGAATTGATCTTCTTTTTTTTTTTTTTCATATTTTCCATCTTATTTTCTTTCTCCTCTATGCTCTAGAAGATTTCCACATCTTTATATTCCATCATTTCCATTAAACATTTAATTTGGCAATCACGTTTTCTAATTTCTGAGAATCCTTTCTTGGTTTCTGATTTGTCCTTTTTCTTAGCATTCTGTTCTCATATATATATGTAATATCTACC
Source organism: Moschus berezovskii (assembly GCF_049115385.1). Classification (NCBI taxonomy): domain Eukaryota; kingdom Metazoa; phylum Chordata; class Mammalia; order Artiodactyla; family Moschidae; genus Moschus; species Moschus berezovskii. The sequence goes on along the minus strand of NC_142478.1, from coordinate 8,373,004 downwards.
CAAATCTTTCTGGAGTAGAGTAATTATCTTAGTTTAGCCATAAGGCTTCCCAGGTGGCACAGTGGTAAAGAATCTGCATGCCAATGCAAAAGATGGAGGTTCAAGCCCTGGGTTGGGAAGATCCCCTGGAGATGGAAATGGCAACCCATTCTAGTATTCTTGCCTAGAAAATTCCATGGACAGAGGAGCCTGGAGGGTTACAGCCCATGGGGTTGCAAAGAGTTGGACACGACTGAACACACACTACACTTCAGACTCCTGTAACAAAGATGCTTTAGACTGGAGGCTTAAAAAACGAACACTCTGGAGGCTGGGATGTCTAAGGTCAAGGTGCTTGTAGAGGCAGCATCTGGTTAGAGCTCCACCCTCATGACCTTCCAGAGGTCCGTTACATTGTGGCTTACGAGTCAACATATGAATTTTGAGGGGACAGAAACATTCAGTCCATAACAGTGACTGCATATCCTGGTTGTATATCAGGGGTAGCCATGGTTTATACCTGTGGTCCTGGCATAATTATTAACATCTCCTCTATATTGCTTTCAAAATTGCCCCAGGTTGGATGATAAATTACACAGTCTCTTTACTGTGAAGATACTGAGAATTATTTTAAAAATTCTCTTCTGTTCTTGAATCATTTGTTTCCTCGGGGTGACATTTTTAGGCTGCTATTTTTTATTTATTTATTTATTTTTTAATCTTGATTGTCCATTGATATTTAAGAATGAATTAGGGATCAGAAGCTCTGGGTCCATAGAGCTAGGAGTAGAGTAGCAGTCAATATAGTTGTTTATTAAATACATTATTTCAATAGCTACTGCATTTTAAAAATTATTTCAAAACCATAAAAAAACAAAAGAAAAAATGTTAAGATACTTTCAGCTCATTAATTTCCCAAGAGAAGAAAGTGCTTCTGAAAATAGACAAAAAAGACCAAGGAGATTAAAAACTCAATAGGAAAAAAAAAAAAAAAGCCCAGGACATGACACCGAAAACAAAATACAAATTGTCCTGAAATAGAGAAAAAAAAAACGTTCAACCTCACTCATGAAAAGACATATGTACAAATGAAAAACCATATAAAAATGCGATTTCTCACTGATCAGAATAGCATTGTTGGCAGGGATACAGCACAACACTGAGCTGTGATGGACAGTCAAGCCACAGCCACCAAAATGTAGACAATGCATCCATTCACGTAGCCCTTCTTCTGCTGGGGCTCTAGTCTATATATCGGACATCTGTACAAGGTTATCTATTACAGCAACAGAACAGTAAAGGATGGAAAACAACCCAAATATTCATTAAAGGGGTGATTGCAAAGAAATTAAGATACATTGTACAAAGGAATACTATACAGCAATAAAAGAAAAAAGGAGGAAGATGCCCAACTGCTAACATGGGGAGATTCTTAGGATGCTTTCTAAAGTGAGAAAAGCAAGCAAACTACATTCATACACACGCATACATGTATACACACATTTGTATGTACATAATGTTGCTGGGCTTCCCTGGTGGCTCAGATGGAAAAGAATCTGCTTGAAATGCGGGAGACCTGGGTTTGATCCCTCAGTTGGGAAGATCCTCTGGGGAAAGGAGTGGCTCCCCAGTCCAGTATTCTTGCCTGGAGAATCCCATGGATAGAGATGCCTATAGTCCTATAGTCCCAATAGCGGGCTATAGCCAGTGGGGTCACAGAGAGTCAGACATGACCGAAGCATCTCAGCAAGCACAGGTATATAATGTTACCTTTTGTATCAGTAAAGGAAGAAATTTAGCATATTAATCAGTATTAGCATAAAGAAACATTAGAAAAATAAGTTACCTAACAGGACAGAGATTAACAGAGATTGATGTGAGATGTCTCAGTTTTATTTTTGAATCATGTAGCTAAAATATATATTTGAAAGAATGGAGTTAAAAATAAATATGCATGAAGGTTAAAAAATTATATTTCCTATTACATAGTGTCTAAAGGGTTGCAGGCCCCACTAGAATTCCCAGACATAGAAACACATTTTCTGTACTTGCTTGATTTGTGCAGTGTTTCGGACTTAAATAGGCAAAGACTATTCAAATCGGCAAAGACCTAGGGGTCTGCTTGTTCCAATCTCCTCATTTGGCGGATGAATAAACTGAGGCCCAGAGAGATTTACTGACTTATTCATGGTCACGTCATAGTCGAGAGGAAAGTCAGGTTTTACTCTAGTTGACTTTCAGCTCAGTATTCTTCCCACAGCGCTGTGCTCCCCAGGTATTCAAGAAATGAGTTAAGTGACACACAAATTCATACTGTATTGCTTTCACTGAAACATAACGCAACTGACCAGTTTGTTCACTGAATATTTTATCATACCTCTCATGCCCTAGACCCTATCTAGGGGCTGCAGCTACAGCCAAGTCAAGGAGATCGTCACTCCCTCTTACCTGCACTCTGTCTCCCACAGAACTGGATCCCCCAGTGAGAGTTAGCCCGTTAGCCCAGGCGTGTTCTTGCCTGGTCTGTCTCTGCTACCTTCTAGGCGATGTCAGGACCTGCCTCCCCTCCAGATCCTTCAACCCTCAGACTCGACCATGGCCAGCCAGGCAGAGGGCAGATACTGAAAGTCTGGCTGGGCGTGGTGACACCTGCAAATACATGAAGACCGTGTTCACTGGTTTTCTAAGGCTTGGAGTTATAGGGTGAAGAGGAACTGAAATGTGGATCCAAAGTTGAGAAGCAGTCAAGGAAACAGGCAAGGCAAGGCCGAGGAGGATGGAGTGGACAGTGGGTTTGGAGCTGCTGCAGAGATGGCTTTGTATTGGGACAGCCTGTGGAACAAAGACGGAGAAGGCAATGGCAAGCCACTCCAGTACTCTTGCCTAGAAAATCCCATGGATGGAGAGGCCTGGTGGGCTGCAGTCCATGGGGTCACTCAGTCGGACACGACTGAGCGACCTCACTTTCACTTTTCACTTTCACGCATTGGAGAAGGAAATGGCAACCCACTCCAGTGTTCTTGCCTGGAGAATCCCAGGGACGGGGGAGCCTGGTGGGCTTCCGTCTGTGGGGTCGCACAGAGTCGGACACGACTGAAGCGACTGAGCAGAGCAGCAGCAGTGGAACAAAGAACCCCCGGATTTTAGTTGCTTATTACAACAGAAGTTTTTTTTTTTTCTTGCTCGTGAAACATCTTCTTTAACTTTAGTGCCTGTCCAGAGCAGCTCCCCTCTCTGCATCCCGAAATCTTGGCTTAAAGTCGATGTGGCCGGAGAGACGGGGCAAAGAGAACCGGGGGAAGGGTGGAATGGAAGCAGGGAAATGCCTCAGCCCAGAGTAATGTTGTCACTGCCCTTCATAGTCTGTTGGCCAAAGACCCCACCCTGACTACAAAGGGGCTGAGAAGCTGCATGCGGGCGATTGGCTGAGCAGCACCGATCGCCACAGGAAGGACCACGGTGCCTGCTTTCACGCCGTCTCCGTGGCACTGGGTGGGGCTCTTCAGACGCGCAGGAACAAGGCTAAAAGGGGGCTGAATGGATCCTTCCTTTTTTCCTAAGTGCTCACACATCACTTTCTTAACAATCCATTCTTCTAAGAGGAGGAAATTTGAAAATGCTTTAAAGATGTATTTACTTACGCTTCTTTTTGGCTGTGCTGGGTCTCTCTGGCTGCAGCGAGCAGGGGCGCCTCCGTGGCCGCGGTGCTCGGGCTCCTCCCTGCAGCGGGCTGTCCCGGTGCAGAGCGCAGGCTCCGGGCTCGCGGGCTTCGGGCGCCGGGGCGTGCGGGCTCAGCCGCCCCACAGCATGTGGGATCTTCCCGGACCAGGGGTCAAACCTGCGTCCCCTGCACTGGCAGAAGGATTCCTCACCACTGGAGCACCAGGGAGGCTCCTTAGCATCCATTTTAAAAGACTTTATTAAACATTGGAGAGTGTTAGCCACCCAGTCGTGCCCGACTCTTCGAGACCCGGTGGGCTGTAGCCCTTCAGGCTCCTCTGACTTAGCGTTTATTTGCAGTTATGCCAGGGCAAATTCTGATTCTTTAAAATAACAAAGCTGTAGAAATTTCCTGCCTCTGTGCAATTTAGACCCAGCAAGAGTTTTTCTGTTGTCCTTTTAGATTTCAACCCCAAACAATACTTGGGTGTCATCTACACAATTTAGAGCCTTTTCTGATGAGATTTGTTCTTCCTTTTTTTTATTTTCAGAAGTCTGAGTAGTCCCGGAGTCCCCATTTTTTAAGGGAGCAGACACAGAGCATTTTGCTCACAGAAAGGAAACTGGACCACTTTTATTACAACTTCTCTGGGGCCGAGATGAGGGTCTATGGTAAAAAGTCAGTTCCACGTTCTTTACTACAAAATTAAGTGTAGTGGGTCACCTGCGTGTGAACGAGTTCCCTTCTGAGAGTGCATTCATAAGTCCAAGTTGTTTGTAAATCCAACAAAGTTAGCCTGGGCACCCAACTAACAGAATTGGCTACATAGTACTGTACTATAATAGGCTTTTAGTTTTTGCACAAAATAATACATAACAAACCCAAAATAAAGAAAACCCACTTTTAATCTTCTAGTACAATACCTTGAAAAGTATAGTCGCACAGTACAACGGCTGGCATCGAGTGAGCGGGCAAGAAGAGTTACTGAACGGAGGAGGGAGAGGAAGGAGGAGATGGCAGAGCCAAAGGGCGGTCGGCATAGAGGCCGGAGGGCAGGCTGAGACGCCACTGTGCCTGGCGTTGATGGAACGGTGAGTTCACAACTTCGAAAGTCTGCAACTTGAAGCTTTGTATGGAGGGGACTTTCTGCAATCAGGACGTAATTTTGGACACAGAGGATCTCAATTCCCACATTCCCATGTGAGTCCCTGAAGTCAGAACACACACACAGACACACACATCCGCCAAGGCTCTCAGTCAATCCGCATCGTGAATGGGCGCTCGCGCTCCCCAGGGGGCACCCCATGCCTGCAGCCCCCTAGGCAGGAGGCTGGTCTCCCACAGCCCAGCCCCGCGCATCTCCTGCCTCCTCTAACGGCTCCCCTTCTCAAAGCCTGTGTGTCCAGGCTGGTTCCCCCACCTTGCTTCAGCAATACAGATTCTTACTCTCCCTTGGGAGTCATTATAGGACTCCCTTCCCCGCATGGTTTCCCCAAACCAGCCCACTGGGGCCCAACTCTCCTCCAGACGTGACAGGCAGTCCTGACTGGCTTTAGGACGTCTATCTCCCTGTTGTGTTGTTATCAGCCACCCTTTCATTGCTTATTATTCCTCGTTTAGCTGGATCTTTTTGTAAGCGTGAGACCGTTTCACTGTTTTGAAAATGTGTGTATTCAGCTGTTTTAACCACATATGCCACATACCTTCTTAAGTACTCTACAAACGTAAACTCACTTAATTCTCATGACGACCCTATGATGCATTTGACAATGTGTAACTGAAGCACTGTTTTGTTTGCTGAGGCACAGAGACGTCAAGTAACTTAGCCCAGGTCAGAGAGCCAGTGAGTGGCAGGGTTAGGATTCGAACCAAAGCAGTTGCTACTTCAGTTCAGTTCAGTTGCTCAGTCGTGTCTGACTCTTTGCAACCTCATGAATCGCAGCACGCCAGGCCTCCCTGTCCATCACCAACTCCCGGAGTTCACTCAAACTCATGTCCATTGAGCTGGTGATGCCATCCAGCCATCTCATTCTCTGTCGTCCCCGTCTCCTCCCACCCCCAATCCCTCCCAGCATCAGACTTTTCCAGTGAGTCAGCTCGTTGCATGATGCTAAAGTTACTACTTAACCCCTAGTAAAATGACTGCTGCAAAGTGCTTTGATATGTGATGGCATTTAGTGATCTTTTTACTTGGATACTTTTAACCAGATAATGACTTCAAGATTTTAAGCTGAACTACTCTCCAAGGCATTAGCTCCAAATAATCAGACGATGCAATGGCAACTGAGCTTCCACTGCTTTTGTTTGTGAGTTTCCCAGAGGCGAACCCCTTACAAAATGTTCGCCGTGTAAATTACAACTATACTAACCCTCATGCCTGGGTTGTAGGATTCAAAACCACTGCAATTCCCTGTTGTCCTCTCAAAGCTTGGCTCCCCACACCATGCTCCGTATCTTTTCCAAGTGGGCAGTGTGCTGAATGGAGTGATCTGGGGGGCCGCTCATGCTAGAATACTGTGGTTCTCAGTGGGACTGATGCTGTCCCCTCAGGGACATTTGGAAATTTGAGGGGAGGCAGTGTTCTCAGTCCATCACAGTGGCTGGGTGTCTGTTGGCGTTGAGTGGACCATTGTCCAGAGCTGCTCTCACAGTGAAGAGCTGCCTGCATCCCGCGTGACTCTGTCTGTCCTACTGGACTATTACGTGGGTGAAAAACCTGTTTCCAATCGTACGAGCTTAGAAGCACAACACAGTGTTTTGGGGTTTTTAAATTTTGTTACTGTTTAGGGTACAGTTATTTCCAAAGAATGCAGCCACTGTGTAAATCAGGGGATGACTGTTCTTTGTTTTGTTAGGAACTTTATCAAAGGGCTATTGTGCCATTGACAGTGATTCTCTTTGTCATTTTGGGGCCATCCATGTAAGATACACTCAATCTACATTGGTAGCTGGTGTGTCCATGGGAATTTCTAATGGGTACAAGCATCTGATCACTCCTTCATGATTAGCAGTGTGGTCGTTTGCATGTTGAGATATGTGTCATTGTATTGTGTGTTACCTTCCTTGTATATTATATATATATATATATATATATATATATATATCGCCTACTTTTCTGGATTTGGGGCATGCTGGTGAAATTCTACACCTCTGGATTGATTTTCCAGCCACAGAGATGCTCCTGGTCAAACACATCATCATGCTCATCATCAACAAACAATTTTCCTGAGTGTATAGATATTACCATTGGGCAAGGTATTGATTTATTTGAAATTAACTATGCATATAGGTTCTATAATCTGTGAATTTCACTTCAGGAAGGCAAAAAGGCATGATAAACAGTTCTTTTAAGAGGGGCCATTGTGTCTGGTGGGCCAGAGACTCACCTCTCCTGCACTCCATAGCAGGAGGCGGTGTGTGCACAGCAAGCCTGCAAATGCACAGCGTGCTAGGGAGTAAGCAGGGGTAACACCTGTCCCAGTCACAGCCCGGCTTAATCACCACATTGCACCTAATGATCAGGTTGCCGCCGTGCTCTGCAAGCAGCTGCAGGAAATCAGAGTGGCTGAGGGCATGCTCTTCTCTGAGTTGCTGGAGTCAACTTTGGCTTTGATTTACAAGAGCTAGCAGTTGCGCTAAGCAGATGACAGATCAACAGAAGTCTTTCCATTTGTGAGCACCTGGGAAAACCTCCTAATAGGCCTACTACACTCTTGGCACTTAATGAATATGGAACAGAAGTTCATTTTGATTGAAGTGGGAGATACTGGTCTATTTTTTCTGGGTTTTGGAGGGAATGCTGATGAAATTCGACTCTTCTGGCTTGATTTTCTAACCATAGTGATTTTCCTGGTCAAACACATCATCATCATCACCATCATCACCACCATCATCATTGACGCTTTTGCTGAGAGTTTAATTACCATTCATAGCAGCAGTGCATAGACAGCTCATGTTGATAGAGCTGAGGATGATCACTACAATTTACATTATCCAGCTCACTTTTTCAACATTCAACAGATGTCTACTGAATTCTACTCTGAGCTAATCTGTGCCAGGTACAATTCAGAAGATGTAGGCACCTCTATAATGAAGTTCACAGATTCAGGAAAGAATGGATATTAACAAATGATTACACAATTATGTGTGCAGCTGATTTAATTATTAAAAAGAGGAAAGGTTTTTATTGAATTTCCCATAGGTACCTGAACTCATCTTGTTACCCTCAAACTTGCTTCTCCCTGAAAGTCCTGATCTCCATTATCTGGACTTCTCTCCAACAGATTCTTCAGAAAACTGAGTCATCTTAGCTATCAGTTCTTTCTCACTTCCCACTCCTGACACCCAGTTAATCACCAAGGACTGCTAATTTTACCTCCCAAATGTTGTTCTAATGTGTACCTTCCTCTATGTGCCCACAGCTCTCTTCATCATTAGCCTGGACACTTGTGACAGCTCTGTGACATGTCTCCCCAGCCTTCAGTCCTGCCTGGGCATCAGTCAAGATGCAGGTACAGAGAACGGCCTCCACTCCATCCGGTCTGGAGAGAAGGTAATTTGTTGGAGTGCACTAAATGGTTTACAGAATTGCTGGAAAAGCTGAAGAAACATGTTGAGCTTTTGAAAGCGGCTTTGGAGCCACATTGCAGAACCTGGATACCAAGGGAACTACAGCCTCTTTTACGATCAGGAAGCTGCTTGCCAAATACAGAAGCTTGTGCTTCAGCTGCCAGTTCCAGAACCGTGGCTCCACTGCCATCACGGGGATGCCAGTGTGATCAGGAAGCCATGACAATTAGCAAACAGCCTTAATTAGAAGCAATCTTGATAGAGAAACCGCTGCAGAAAACCCCGCCCTCTCCATGCACAGCATAACCAGCAGAAACCCAACCCCTTCTTGTTTTCCACTTTCTAGACCTTGGACAGGTATTTCCGACTGATAAAAACCTAAGTCGGATCCAGGGTCCTTGTCATAATGGAGTCTCAGGAGTGTAACTTGCATCTTTCCAGCCCCTGTGGAGCTGCAGTAGGGGAAGCCTCTCCAGGGGAGGGTTGGAACAGATGTGCAAAGTCCCCAGGCCCATCACACTCCTTTTAAAGTCACCAGTTATGAGTCTACCTAGAAATCTGACCACGTGGCCCTACTGCTGAAACCTTTTCAATGGCTACCCCTAAAATCACGCCCAAGGGTCTTCGTCTATCTCTTCTCTTGTATCATAACAGCGTTCACACTTGACTCTCTGACAACACCGGGGGTGTTCTCTGTGCTCTGTGGGGTCCCCGTCTTTGCTCCTGCTGTGCCCTCTGTCTGGAGTGCACTCCCCACATCACTTGACTAACTTTTACTCATCCTTCCAGATTCAGTTCAGGGGTACTAGGAAACCCTTCTTGATCTTTAGGGGCTCCCAGAGCAGCTCCCTGGGCAGGCCTAGATCTTGAAACTATCTGCTCATGTATCTGCCAATGCCATTAGATGTGTATTCTCTTGGAGCAGCAACTGAGTCTGAGACCCCATGGACTGTAGCCCTCCAGGCTCCTCTGTCCATGGAATTCTCCGGGCAAGAATACTGGAGCAAGCTGCCATTCCCATCTCCAGGGATCTTCCCGACCCTGGATCAAACTGGGATCTCCTTCATTGCAGGCAGATTCATTACCATCTGAGCTACCAGGGAAGTACCAAATAAAAATTTGTTAGCCTGAAAGGAATGGTACCAAAGTAAGCATGTTTTTATTTGGGGTGCCCAGGAATCAGACTTTGAGACCAAGTTTGCATACAGGATATTTTTTTCTTTTTTTTAATTTTTAAATTGTGAAAGTATGATAACACATTTACAGAAGACTTGGAAAATACAGAACAGAGTTACATATAGTTCCAGCATATATAGTATTATACAATACTGTATCTATATATATATATACAATTATTTTTAAGTAGATAAATTAATATTTTTAGTTGGAGTTTCAATATCAAACTCTCAAAAACTAATAGACTGAATATACAGAAAGGACACAGTAGACCTGAAAAGCACTATGAACCAATTCAACATAATTAAGATTTAAACAATTTTCACACAACAGTAGGATACAAATTCTATTCAGGTTCCCAGAGACTATAAACTAGGAGGCCCTGGAACATATCCAGGGTCATAAAACAAGGTTGCATGCAGGAAATTTATTGGAAACGTCCTGGGCATCAGTTTCTGCAGTGAAGGGTGTGTGAGTATGTATGTGGGGCGGGGAGGCGGTGGTGATTGAAGCAAAATTGAGCAAAAGGAGATGCTGGAGAGTGATGTTAGACCTCAGCCAATCCCACAGTGCGCTCAAGAGCTAGAAGCCCCTTTAGAGTTGTCCCAATTTGAAGCAACAGGACTGGGCCTCTATGTCCCCATGTCAAGCAGTCGTTAATGGTGGGGAGAGGGTGTCACAGTGGGCTCAGCAGCTCCCTTCTGCTCAGGGCAATCCTAGGAAGTGACAACAGTAAGTCCACTACACACAATCAAGTTATATTCTGAGAACATGTTCATAAGCCCTATTTGTTTGTAAGTCCAACAGATTTAGTGTAGGTATCCAACTAACACAATCAACTGCATCACCACTGCTCTTATGCTCGCTTCTGGACATCCTGGCATGAAATAAAGATACTGTGCTACTCTAATCTATATGGTACTGTACAGTACAGTACTTTTGCTTTATTGACTATGCCAAAACCTTTGACTGTGTGGATCACAAGAAACTAGAAAATTCTTCAAGAGAAGGGATTACTAGACCACCTGACCTGCCTCCTGAGAAATCTGTGTGCAGGTCAAGAAGCAACAGTTAGAACTGGACATGGAACAACAGACTGGCTCCAAATCGGTAAAGGAGTACGTCAAGGCTGTATATTGTCACCCTGCTTATTTAACTTATACACTGAGTACATCATGCAGAATACTGGACTGGATGAAGCACAAGCTGCAATCAAGATTTCTGGGAGAAATATCAATAACCCTAGATACACAGATGACACCACTCTTATGGCAGAGAGTGAAGAAGAACTAAAGAGCCTCTTGATGAAAGTGAAAGAAGAGAGTGAAAAAGTTGGCTTAAAACTCAACATTCAGAAAACTAAGATTATGACATCTGGTCCCATCACTTCATGGAAAATAGATGGGGAAATAATAGAAACAGTGAGAGACTTTATATTTGGGGGCTTCAAAATCACTGCAGATGGCAACTGCAGCCATGAAATCCAAAGACGCTTGCTCCTTGGAAGAAAAGTTATGACCAACCTAGACAGCATATTAAAAAGCAGAGACATTACTTTACCAACAAAAGTCCATCTAGTCAAGGCTATGGCTTTTTCAGTAGTCATACATGGATGTGAGAGTTGGACTGTAAAGAAAGCTGAGCACCAAAGAATTGATGCTTTGAACTGTGGTGTTGGAGAAGACTCTTGAGAGTCCCTTGGACTGCAAGGAGATCCAACCAGTCCATCCTAAAGGAAATCAGGCCTGAATATTCATTGGAAGGACTGATGCTGAAGCTGAAACTTCAATACTTTGGGCACCTGATGTGAAGAACTGACTCATTGGAAAAGACCTTGATGCTGGGAAAGATTGAAGGCAGGAGGAGAAGGGGACGACAGAGGATGAGATGGTTGGATGGCATCACTGATGCCATGGGCATGAGTTTGAATAGGCTCTGGGAGTTTATGATAGACAGGGAAGCCTGGCATGGCTGCAGTCCATGGGGTCCCAGAATCAGACTAAACTGAAGCATAGTACACAAAAGCACAGCTCTTGTAGAGGATGCACATATGTGATAGGGTACAGCAGGCATGTGAACTAGCTTACGTGACTGGACATGTGAGCACACATTAGTGTCTTTGGAAGCGCGTAACTTGAAGGCTCATATGTAGGTGACAGAGCTAGCTAGATATTTATTAAAGGCATCTGACCTTGTGCTATTGTAGAGACTTTTACATAGTTCATGTGAGATTGTTGTTTCTGTTTGATGCTGGAGCCTGCAGTTCGAAAGACGGGCAGTCAAGAGAGAAGATGGAAGTGAAGTGGGGAAAGCAGGACAAATTGGAACCTGAGAGGTTGAGCTGGAACCCACCTCAGTTTCTCTATCCAAGCTGCCATCTTAACTAACGGGTGGTGAGAGAAAATGGCGCCCTTCATCACGGAGGTAAGAACTGTGAGCCATGAACTCTCCCAACACCTGGAGAAATGAATATCTCAGGGCTGAAAGCTGGAACCTGGGCAGACAGCCACAGTTGCCACTCCTGGGTGCTGTACAAAATATACTACCCATGTGTTTCATTCCCTCTAGGGCCTCAGCATCCAAGGATGACGAATCTGGGCTGCAGGAAAAAGACAAAGAAACAAATTACAAACACTGTATGATGTGTTGTTATTTTTGTGGGGAATATGGAGAGTGGGGTTTGGAGGATGAAAGTCTGGGAAACACTAATTTGAAAACAGCATCTTCTGCTAGCTAGTTGTGCACTTCTAGGGGAACTCGGAGAAATCTATCCACCCTTCTTCCAGTCCTTCCTACTCCTCACCTCCGTCAAAGATGGCGCAGTGTGGCTTCCTCTCACTCCTTGCCCATGGTAGACATTACTAATCAATCTAGCATTCTTGCCCTGAGGTACCCAAAGAAGATTTCAGAGTCCTTCTTATCACAGCTTTCCAGATAGGCATACCAACTGATTGGCTAGAACTAGGCGGTCATCCCTCTGCATAATCAATTGAAGTCATTTATTCCTAACTTGTTTCCCATAAAATTTTGCTTCTCACACCATCTTTACCTTCTATCACAGAGCTAAAAACCCAGGACCCTAGTCTCTGTTGTGTATCCCTGGCCTTGAAATCAGGTGGAGTGACAGGATGGAGACTTTCAGTCCTGTTACTCCAGCTACTTCATTATTGCTCAGTCCTGCTTCTTGGGGGCATGGATTTAGGGCCCAAGATAAAAGCTAATGAGAACAAAGGCAAGTGTGAGGGGGATAAGTTACCTGCCATTTCTGGAATAGAAACTGTTCTTAAGAAGCAGGCATTGTGAAGAAATTAGGGGAAAGAAAAGTTAAAATTAAAATGTATGCAAAAATAACAGGGAAACTTCAGCTTCCAGTAATAACAATTCTGAGGAAGATATCTTTAGAGGTGTGCCTTGCTTTCAGCAATGGATAGATAGGTAGTGAATTTTAAAATTCAACCTGCTGGCTTAGATGATCATTTCAGAAACCTTGATCTTGGGTTTATTACCTTAATATTTTAACAATGCATTAATAGTGTGGTCCTCTGGCCTTACTCTCCAGTTAATTTTCTGTAAGCAAGCATTTACATGTTAAGAAATCTCTTTGTAAGGCAAATGACTCCTTTGTAGTGTAAATAACCCCTCAGTTTATCTAATATTGATATCACCTGCTGCTCTAACAGAAATTTACATTTTTCAAAGCACGACCATGCTTAAACGCATTTGATCACCTAAAAAACTCTGTAGGGTAAGTGTAGGGCCAGTGTGGCTTCCAGGCTCTGAAGAAGAAACAGGAAGTGTGTTGTGAAAGTACTTTGTTTAACCAAGTTCACATGGCTAGTTAGTGACAGTTAAGACTAGGTTCCATGTCATCCGACTTGTGGCCAGAACTGTGTTTCCTTTGGAGTGTACCATGTCAACTTACATGTCTGCTCGTTTATTTTTTGCCGTGACATCAGCTATATTGAGTTCTCTGAATTCAAGCCTATTCTAAATGATCTGCTTGCAGAGGAATTAAGTAGTAGTAGTTTAGTCGCTAAGGAGAAGGCAATGGCAGCCCACTCCAGTGTTCTTGCCTGGAGAATCCCAGGGACGGGGGAGCCTGGTGGGCTGCCGTCTATGGGGTCGCACAGAGTCGGACACAACTGAAGCGACTTAGCAGTACCAGCAGCAGCAGCAGTTTGGTCGCTAAGTCATGTCTGACTCTTGCAACCGCATGGACTACAGACTCCTCTGTCCATGGGATTTCCGAGGCAAGAATACTGGAGTAGGTAGCCATCTCCTTCTCCAGGGAATCTTCCCGACCCAGGGATCAAACCCAGGTCTCCTGCATTGCAGGCAGGCTCCTGCATTACAGGTGGATTCTTTACCCACTGAGCCACCAGGGAAGCCCCTTTGGTGTTCATCAGATTTATCTGAGATGCTTGTTAAAGAGGCAGGTGGTGTGTCCCACCTCAAACCTGTCAAATCTGAATCTCTGGGGTGGCGGGAAAGAAAACATCTGTATTTTAACAGCATTGTCAGTTAACCCTAAAATATATCTGTATTTGGGAACCACTGGTTGAAATCTGTCTGTCTTCAGATGAGCAAACATGACCAACTCAAAGTCAGCATGCAGCCATCAGCTATGCTGCTGCTGCTGCTGCTGCTGCTAAGTCACTTCAGTCGTGTCCGACTCTGTGTGACCCCATAGACAGCAGCCCACCAGGCTCCCCCGTCCCTGGGGATTCTCCAGGCAAGAACACTGGAGTGGGTTGCCATTTCCTTCTCCAATGTGTGAAAGTGAAAAGTGAAAGTGAAGTCGCTCAGTCATGTCTGACTCATAGCGACCCCATGGACTGCAGCCCACCAGGCTTCTCCGTCCATGGGATTTTCCAGGCAAGAGTACTGGAGTGGCTTGCCATTGCCTTCTCCGGCCATCAGCTATAGACTTTACTAAATACACCATTACATGTGGAACACACAGACCAATGAGGGACTTTGTCCATAGGAATATGGATCCGAAGGATTTTTATTCCAGTGCTGTTGCCACCACAAAACCATGATATTGCTTTTCTCTCTCTTTATTCTTCCAGAATACTGGAATGGGTAGCCTTTCCCTTCTCTAGGGTATCTTCCCAACCCAGGGATTGAACCCAGGTCTTCCATATTGTAGGTGGATTCTTTACCAGCTGAGACACAGGGAAGCCCAGAAATACTGGAGTGGGTAGACTATCCCTCCTCCAGCGGATCTTCCCAACCCAGGAATTGAACCGGGGTCTCCTGCTTTGCACGTGGATTCTTTACCAACTGAACTATCAGGGAAGCCCCTTAGATATACACCTAAGGGAAAAGGTATGGCCCCCTGGGACATTTTTGAAATCTTCAACAGAAGGTCCTATTTACACTGAGAAAGGTCTTGGGAATCAATGTTGGAGGAACCAGAAGGCTATTGTGGCAGGAGCGATGCCATGGGCTCATCCTGCTTCTCATCCTGCTGGCAGCATCACGAGGCTAACCCCCAGGCTTCTTGTATGTAGGTGAGGCTACAGACCAGCTCCCACACTGGAAGGGGAGAAGCATGGGATATGATAGAGGCAGTTAGGGCAAGGCTGCCTTTTTCAACTGATCTCTCTTCCCTCACCTCCTGAGTGCAGAGGACGGAGCGGAGAACTCCCAGCCTTAGGGGAATGCCAGAGACACGAGGTGGAAGAAGCCTGGATCCCTAAATGATTAAGTGAAGCAGAGCCCACTACCTTCTCCGCAGCCCCAGCCTCCATCCCACACTGAGCTCTGATGTCAGTGAGGCTTGAGAAAGATAAAGTTTGGGGGTGGTTTGTCAACAGCAGATATCCTGTCGTCCAAGGCGCTGCTCTGTGTATGTGATGATGAGCAGACATGCGAGCACACATTCTCTTCCCGGCTCTCTGCGTGGCTCCCTGGAGGCAATCTTGTGACCGAAAGGATGCATTTTTACTACCTCAGGCCCACTCTCTTCCTCATCCCCTTTCAGCACTTAGACATCAGTTCTCTTCTGTTTCCTCTCTGCTCCCTGGAGCCTACACTAGTTTTCTAGCAGTTGAATATTGCCTGGAAAATGTTGACCACAATTAACCAACAAAGGTAGGGTCAACTCATTTTCTACCTCTCTGCTGAAATTTAAATTCAATATATATAATCAAAAGGGAAGAAAGGAGGGACAAACCCTTGCAACATTAATTTCCAAGATGTGGTTCTCCAAGAAGCCTAATGGCGACCTCCTTCAAAATGTCCCATGCACGCACTGCCACACTCAGGGCCCCCGACTCTGCAGCAGGCCACTGCTGACACACGCCTCAGCTGGAGACTTCTCAACACTCACGGGAAAGTCTGGCTCAGTCTCTTGTGGGGTCACGGCTCCTTTCTCCTGGGTCCTGGTGCACACAAGTTTTTGTTTGTACCCTCCAAGAGGTTGTTTCCCCAGTCCTGTGTAAGTTCTGTAATTAAATCTCACTGGCCTCCAAAGTCAAATTCTCTGGGGTTCTCACTCCCTTTGCCAGATGCCCAGGTTGGGAAATCTGCTGTGGGTCCTAGAACCTTATTAATTTATTTGGTATAATTGTTCTGCTGTTTGTGGGTCATCTGCTCAGCAGCTGTAATGGAGACCTCCTCCAAGAGGGCTTATGCCACACCCAGGACTGCTGCACCCAGAGCCCCTGCCCCTGCTGCAGGCCACTTCTGACCTGTACCTCTGCAGGAGACACTCAAACACTCAAAGGCAGGTCTGGCTCAGTTTCTGTGGGGCCTCCTGGAGCACACAAGGTTTTGTCTGAGCCCTCTGAGCATCTCTGGCGGGTATGGAGTTTGATTCTAAATGCGATTTTGCCCCTCCAACTCTCTTTCTGGGACTTTTCCTTTGTCCTTGGATGTGGGGCATCTTTTTTTGGTGGGATCCAACATTTTCCTATTGATGGCTGTTCAGCAGCAAGTTGTAATTCTGGAGTTCTTGTAGGACAAAATGAGTACACATCTTTCTATTCTGCCATTAGAGTAGTTTTGTTAGGTCCAACAGAACAGTAGATGGACCTTACAGAAGCAGAAGAGATTAAGAAGAGGTGGCAAGAATACACAGAAGAACTATACAAAGAAGATGTTCATGACCCAGATAACCATGATGGTGTGATCACTATCACTCACCTAGAGTCAGACATCCTGGAACGTGGGATCAAGTGGGCCTAGGAAGCATCACTACCAACAAAGCTAGTGCAGGTGATGGAATTCCAGTTGAGCTATTTTAAATCCTAAAAGATGATGCTGTGAAAGCACAACACTCAATATGCCAACAAATCTGGAAAACTCAGCAGTGGCGACAGGACTGGAAAAGGTCAGTTTTCATTCCAATCCCAAAGAAGGGCAATGCCAAAGAATGTTCAAACTACAGCACAATTACACTCATCTCACACGCCAGCAAACTAATGCTCAAAATTCTCCAAGCCAGGCTTCAACAGTAAGTGAACCATGAACTTCGAGACGTTCAAGCTGGATTTAGAAAAGGCAGAGGAACAAGAGATGAAATTGCCAATATCTGTTGGATCATCGAAAAAGCAGAGTTCCAGAAAAACATCTACTTTATTGATATGCCAAAGCCTTTGACTTGTGTGGATCAAAACAAACTGTGGAAAATTTTTCAAGAGATGGGAATAACAGACCACCTTACCTGCCTCCTTAGAAATCTGTATGCAGGTCAAGAATCAGCAGTTAGAACTAGACGTGGTACAACAGACAGGTTCCAAATTGGGGAAGGAGTATATCAAGGCTGTGTATTGTCACCCTGCTTATTTAACTTATATGCAGAGTACATCATGAGGAACGCTGGGCTGGAAGAAGCACAAGCTGGAATCAAGATTGCCAGGAGAAATATCAATAACCTCAGATATGCAGATGACACCACCCTTATGGCAGAAAGTGAAGAACTAAAGAGCCTCTTGATGAAAGTGAAAGAGGAGAGTGAAGAAGCTGGCTTCAAACTCAACGTTCAAAAAGTAAAGATCATGGCATCTGGACCCATCACTTCATGGCAGATAGATGGGGAAACAATGGAAACAGTGACAGACTTTATTTTATTGGGCTCCAAAAATCACTGCAGATGGTGACTGCAGCCATGAAATTAAAAGATGCTTGCTCCTTGGAAGAAAAGCTATGACCAACCTAGACAGCATATTAAAAAGCAGAGACTTTACTTTACCAACAAAGGTCCATCTAGTCAAGTCTATGGTTTTTCCAGTAGTCATGTATGGATGTGAGGGTTGGACTATAAAGAAAGCTGAGCACCAAAGAATTGATGCTTTGAACTGTGGTATTGAAGAAGACTTGAGAGTCCCTCGGACCGCAAGGAGATCCAACCGTCCATCCCAAAGGAAATCAGTCCTGACTATTCATTGGAAGGACTGATGCTGAAGCTGAAACTCCAATACTTTGGCCACCTGATGTGAAGAACTGACTCATTGGAAAAGACCCTGATGCTGGGAAAGATTGAAGGCAGGAGGAGAAGGGGATGACAGAGGATGAGATAGTTGGATGACATCACTGACTGGATGGACATGAGTTTGAGCAAGCTCTGGGAGTTGATGATGGACAGGGAAGCCTGGCGTGATGCAGTCCATGGGGTCGCAAAGAGCTGGACATGACTGAGTGACTGAACTGAACTGAATCCTAATAGGGAAGCCAGATGAAAGCCTGTGTGTTGAAACTCACCTGTTTAGGGGACCCATTTTCTAGGGCTGCTCTCTCATGCTCAGGTCCCATCCTCAGCCCCAGGTGTTCTGAAAGGAAGACTCCTGAGGCCAGGGGTCCAGCGGCAACTGGTGGCAGAGATTGCATTTGGGGAGGCTGTTCTCGTGCTTAGCCCAGTCATTGCCTTCCCTGGAGCCCTTGATGTGCTGGCATCAGATATAAAGCGCTCGGTGGGCAGAGGGCAGGGAGAGATGCCTCAGGCTCCGTCACCTCGGAGCTGTGTGGCCTCGAGTGTGTTCATCAGCCTTTCTGGGCTTCAGCTGCTGCATCTAACACAGGCTGTGTTAGCTCCTGCCTCACAGGTCTGTTGTGAGAATTCAGTGAAATCATGCCCACAAAAGGCTCAATGCCCGAACACCTAGCAAGTACCAAAACATGTTAGCTGGGGTGGTAACTTGGCCTGGGGCCGTCATGTCATCTGAGCTCCTTCCACTTCTGTTTTTGATGGCTGTCCAGTCTGCTCTACAGGAAGACTTTGTCCCCAGCAACAGCAGATCTATAACTTTCTAGATGTTTAGAGATAGAAGGGACCTTTGGAAAACCCCTCATACAGGAAAAGGACCCATGGGTGGCGAAGGGGTGCCTCAGTGATGCCATGGTGTTGGCAACATTCTTCCGGCCAGCTCACCCTTCCACGGGGTGTTTCCTACGACCCTCAGGCTCTGACACCAGATTTCTGGGTTTGAGTCCTGCTGCTTCTACTGCTAACAGCACGGTCAGAGGGAGATCCTCAGTCTCATCATGGCCTAATGGGCCCTCATCTGCAAAGTGGGGAGAGTAGCTTACACCTCATGCAGCTTTGAAGAGAACTGACGGGAGCCATCTCTTATTCATGAAAAGGCCTCAGTGAGTGTAGATTGTGCTTAGCGATCCAAGTGCATTGGACCCTGGCTGAACTGCCTTCACCTTGAGGGTCCCGAGGACTTCAGAAAGCCCCAGGCCCCAGCTCTACTGACTTTTCATGCTCCATGACCACGGTTGACCCATCACCCTAACGTCGTTAGCGGTTCTAGCAAGTTCTCCCCAGCAGCTCCACTGAGGGGCACAGCCTAACCCTGTCGGCTAGCTTCACAAAATCAATCTAAAATGACTCCACAAGGGTGACCAGCCAGAATTAGCAGGCATTTCTGAAGGACAAGTAAACAGAGAGCCAGACAAAGTAAACCCCGTATTGCCTGTGTGTCACAAAAGGCAGTCAGGGTTAAGCTGTCCCTGGGGTCTGCTCAGGACCCAGGAGCTATTTGTCTGAATCCCACCTTCACCCCTCAACACCCCTGCCCTCACACTTCTGACCCCAGACACCGCTGATGAGCTCGGGCCCAGAGTTCTAAGCTGGATTTCCCAGGACTTCACCTCGCTTTGATGTGTCACAGACAGAATGCCCTGAAGTTAAAAAACCGGAGCGTCCCCAGAACTCCCCATCAGCAGAAGGGGAGGAACAGGTGGCCGGGGATGAGCAGAGGAGAGGGAAGAATCCTTCCAGAAACACTCCTAAGCTGTACTTGGTGATCAAAAGAGGGACCACAGTAGTGGTGAGACACTTGAGTTAGATTCCCAGAAGGCGGATTTGATCCTGGTCAAGGCAGATTGGGTGGGTGGGCTTAGCCTCCTGGACCCCATCGTAACAGCAGTCACCCGGGGCCACTGAGCAGGACTTTCCTTAAAGGAAATCATCGACCCCGTTTCTCAGTGCCCTTGTCTCAGCTGCGTTTCCCAGGCTCCTCCTCTCCCAGGAGCCAGCTGCTCATCATTCCCACTCCCGTCACATCATGTTGGTGTGGCCCCTTCAGAAAAGGCCTGCGGGCCCAGAATCGCAAGCAATTCCTCTGGTCCAGGTTTCTCTCTCTCCCTCCCTGTCTCTCCAGCTTCTGAAGTGGATCGGTCTTCTCCCTCAGCGGCTAAATGACAGCAGTTCTTCCTGGGCCCCCACCCCCGCCCAGTCTGCGCTATGCCAGGCTGAGCAGACCTCGTCTGGTGGAGAGATTTGTGGCCCCTAGGGTCAGGGCAGAATCATCAGAGACTCTGATGATAGCAGAGGGAGCACATCTTGGGGCCCCTGCGTGCTGAGATCAGACTGTGGAGTTGAATGAACAGAAACAGAAAACTTGCCACTTTTGACCTCATCGTAGGCAAATTTCATCTCCCCATTCTGAGGTCACTGCCTCCGGCTCTCCCTGCCCTGGAAGCAGTGCGTGTCCCAGGCTGAGATCAGGAAGGGTATTTTCAAGGTGTGGAGATGTCCCTTGAATGTGTACACGCGGTACAGCTCCTCCCCTCCCCTCACTCTGCTCTTTAAAATCAGCGATTCAGGATTATGATTCTGGTTAGAAAGGATGTTAAGTCACGTGGCCAGCATATCAAAGCAATCCCAAGGCTTCCATAGCAAGTAAAAAGCGGTCTCTGAGGAGGCCTTGAATCAGCAGGCTGGGATGTGATCCTCAGTACGAGCTCCTGCTGGGGAACCTCTCCATGGCACGCCTTGTGGGCGCTTTGTAAAAGAGAAGGGGAGAGAAGCCCAGGACAACTCCAGGATTGTCTCGGTTTTGTTAGCAAAGACGAGATAAGTGAAACATCCTCTCTATAAAATTTAATTGGTTTTTTTCCTGGCTAATTCGTTTAGCCTTGTTTATCACGGAGGCTGAGACATCAGCTCTCAGGCGGCGGTGCTCCCCCAGCGCGATACTGTTGCACCGGGAAGAAACAAGCCACCCGACCAAGGTCACCCATCAGTCACGTGTTGCCGCCGGACCTGAATCTCCTGGAGCGCCGCGCAGAAGCAGCTGGAGCGGGCTCACAGCCGAACCTCACCTTCTGGGTTTGGGGAGCTCACCACTCACCATGGCTGCAAGCTTCCTTCTCCAGGGCCCTGCTCTGCGATCTGAGAGCTCTCCTTCCATCACCTGGCCCTCAGTTTAATAAAGGATGTTTGCAATTAGAAAGCTAGAGTCACCATTCATAGAATATTTGGAGAATATTGTAGCATATAACCTTTGCCCAGTGCATCCCAGTGTTAAAGACATTAGTTAATTACATCTTGAAACACTCTGATCACTCTTTCCTCTGCTGGCTCAGAGACTGTAGAATAAAATACGTCCAGTCAAGGCCAAAGGAAAAGGAAATGGAGGATGAGATTCCTCTGATCCTAGAATTCAGCTTCCTAGGTCTTCTTGGAAAAGGCTGGATTTCAGATTTAGGTGTCTGAGAGTGGGATGCCGTTGGGGGAGGTGGACTGTATCCTGGACGCAGTTCAGAAGAATTGCAAACATGGGGCTCTGCCCCTTCCCAGTTGTGTGGCTTTGGGCAAGCATCCCAGTTTCCCTGAGCCTCTGTTTCTGCACCTGAAAAATGTAACTCATAATAAATGCTGCAAAGGGTTTCTGGAAGAACCATGTATAAGAATATACATATGAAAGTTTGCGTGTGTGCATGCTCAGTCAGTCAGTTCAGTCACTCAGTCATGTCCGACTCTCCGCGACCCCATGAATCACAGCCCGCCAGGCCTCCCTGTCCATCACCAACTCCTGGAGTTCACTCAAACTCATGTCCAACGAGTCGGTGATGCCATCCAGCCATCTCATTCTCTGTCGTCCCCGTCTCCTCCCACGCCCAATCCCTCCCAGCATCAGAGTCTTTTCCAGTGAGTCAACTCGTCGCATGAGGTGGCCAAAGTATTGGAGTTTCAGCTTTAGCATCAGTCCTTCCAATGAACACCCAGGACTGATCTCCTTTAGAATGGACTGGTTGGATCTCCTTGCAGTCCAAGGGACTCTCAAGAGTCTTCTCCAACACCACAGTTCAAAAGCTCAGTCATGTCCAACTCTTTGTGACCCCATGGACTGAGGCCCAACAAACTCCTCTGCCCATGGGATTCCTCAGGCAAGAATGCTGGAGTTGGCTGCCATGCCCTCCTCCAGGGGATCTTCCTGACCCAGGAACCGAACCCAACTTTTCTGCATTTCCTGCACTGCTGAGCCAATGGGGAAGTTGTATGAAAGTTTAGAATAATAGAAATGTTTGCACCCACCGAGTCTCCTGGGCCTCAGGAATGCAGGTAACTTTTTTTTTTTAGTCTTTTATGTCATTTCTTTTAAAAAATTATTTTAATTGGAGGATAATTGCTTTACAGTATTGTGATGGTTTTCGCCATACAGCAACATGAATTGGCCACAGGTATACAAGTGGCCCCCCATCTTGAAGCTCCCTCCCACCTCCCTTCACACCCTATCCCAGAGCACCCTATCCCTGCTTCACGCAACAAACTAGCACTGTTTATCTATTTTACATATGGTAATATACATGTTTCAGTGCTGTTCTCTCAACGCAACTAACTTCTGAGGCTGCCTTCAGATTTCCTGGGTACAGCTAAGAAGTCAACTGAAAACTCCAGAACAGGCCAGAGCTAAAGGTTTCACCTATAGATGGAGATTGCAAACTTTTGGTCTTTTCCCAAAACTCTTTTTAATGCATCTTTAAAAAATAATAATGACTTTCTAAGATGGATTCACGTGCGTTTCCAAACTCGTTCCTCAGCATTCAGGTTTTCAAAGTCGAATTTCGGAAGCCGATTTCTCTCCTGGGAGTCTGCCGGGCATGCTGAAGCATCTCCTTTTGCTGCTGTGACGCGCCTCCACGGAGCCATCCCAGGCTTGCACAGACGGTCTGCTCAAGATTGTGACCAAGTGACATAGCAGTCGTTCAAGGTGTGCTAAATGAGAAACGTGCTATTTGGGCAAAGCATTCACATATTTGAATGAAAGACAGGAACTGTGGAAGCTGCAGCCATGGACAGGAAATTGATTTGCTATTTACCTAGCAGAAATTAGTTCTCCAAGATCAGCCTTAGTGAAGGGGACAGGAGGGCACATGATTGGAGGAAGAATTCTCTGTTTCCCTCATTGTTTGCACTCCCCAGGTGCATCCCTTCTAGCAGGGTGCTTCATGGGTCTTTGCTGGGAAAATCTGATCCAAACTCCCATGCAGAGCATAAAGCAGCAGAAGCGTTAGTGCCGGAGGTCAAGGGACATCCAGCAGAGAGCCAGATCTCTCATGAGAATCTGAGATCTAAGAATAGTGCAATTATAAACGAACCTTAAGCAGAAGGCTTAGTGGGAAGAGGCAGCCTGTTGACAATTAGCAGGGCTTATCCCGTTGGTTGCAACCACAGTTGGTAGAGAAGAAAGGGGGTTGCTGGGGATGGAGGGAGCCCCTTGGCATGGTCCAGCGCCCCCTACTTCTCATAGTCCCCATCCTGGGACACAGGAGGGGCTCATGGCCCAGTGAATTTGGGGGGTTCCGCCTGCTGGGAGGCTGATTGCTGAGTCCAAGTGTGTCTAGGACACAGCAAAGCTGGAATGCACCTGGTTGAGACCTCTCAGTCAGCCCTCAGGGAAGCACTAAAGCAGACATGCTTTACTTTGCTGTGATTATCAAGCTTGAAACCCTGTCTCCTCTCTGTGTCAACAGCCAAGAATGCTCAGCGCCTAGTCCTGGCAGCGTGCTGTAGTGCATTCCGGATCCCTGTGCACTGACTTTCGATGGTGGCAGTTTTTACATCTGTCCCTCACATGCCAGAGACAGGCACCCCAGACGAGAGGAGCCCTACGGACAAGTGACCCCCATAGGTCTCCTTCCGGCATTCAGTCATCACACCCTCGGGCTGTATGTAGATTTTCGATGTTGCTGTGTAGTCACTAAGTCCTGTCTGACTCTTTGTGACCCCATGGACGGTAGCCCTCCAGGCTCCTCTGTCCATGGGATGTCCCAGGCAAGAATATTGGAGGGGGTTGCCATTTCCTTCTCCAGGGAATCTTCCCCACTCAGGGACTGAACCCACATCTCCTGCATTGGCAGGCAGATTCTTTACCACTGAGCCACCAGGGACGCCCTGTCCATTCTCAGTAGGCCTTGGCTTTTGCTGGTGGGTGTATGGTAGGTGATGAACAGTGGGTGAGTGAGGTTGCTCAGAGTCCCCGTTGGGGGTTTACTGATGCCAGCTGCAGAAAAATGAATACACGTGCTAAAATTTGTATACAATATAAAGGGGTTCACACATTCTTTGGATTTCAGATTAAGAACCTCTACTTCAGTTGTTTTCAAATTTAGGGAGGTGAGTAGACCTCTCTCACCTGTCCTTTTGGACCAGGACATCTGTACAGCATTTTGGTAAAGCTAGTGATTATCCACACACACAGTCCCCATCACGTGGTCAGACTGAATGATGTTTGATGCTGGTCCTCTGCTATTTAGGGAAACACACTTTTATGGGTAACAGGAGCCTCATCTATAAAGGAATGGAGCCAGATCGTGGAGGGTGACTGTGTGTGTGTGTGTGTAGGAAGGCGTCAAGATTTTTAAAAATCACCCCTCTCATCCATTAGAAAACAACGAAATCTGATGGAAATGGATTTTTCTTCTGATTTAGGACTTTAAAAATAAAAATGTAAACTGGATGTTCACAAACTGCTTCTTAAAAGCTGTCTAAATGGCTTTACACTGCGAGTCAGCATCGTCCCCTTCTACACATGCTGCTGAAAACCTGTGACAGGGTAGCGCCTTTTCCTGGAAGCTTGGTTCCCCGGTGAGCTATAGAGAAGCAGTCATGAAATACCTAAAGGGACTGCAATCCCTGGGCCAGAGAAAAGGCCTGCCAAGTGATTTCTTGTCTGCACCTGCACTGTTTCTGGGAGAACTAGGCATTCAGCAGCTCCCGTTAGTTGGCTGAAGATCCAGAACTCAGAGAGGGAAGAGGACTCCAGGGCTGACGGCCCCTTTCTAAGGCAGCTATGTTTGAACTGGGTGTGCAGAAGAAAAAGAGAAAGCTGAGAAAGAATACACAGATCTGTAGAGAGACCAGAGGCGAAGGGCCGGGGGGCGAGTGGGGAAGGAGAGCAGCCTCAGTGCCCACAGCTGGCGGGGCAGAGTCTCTGCAGAGGCCAAGTCAGCAGCTCCTCCCGCCTCACACTCTGCATGCGTGGTGGGGGCTGCCTCCCCATCAGGGGGTGGAGTCTGTTTGCCTTCTCCTAGAACTCCAGCTGACTTCTGACTCGCTTTTCAAGTCTGACCAGCATGCCTGGAGAGTGGTGCTATGTGCTGTGATGTCTAGCACAGGCCTTCAGCGGTTCTGCAGCTTCTGTTTCCACCCCCTGGGAAGCCAATGATGGTGTCAAGTTGCAAGAGCTAGGTTAGGAGTGAGGAGAGACCACAAGCCTGGAGGGAATATATGTGATGGGGAGCTGAGGGGCCTCGGCCCCCCCACCACCCGAAGCCCCAGACATGGATGTGAGGCCGTCTTGGATCCTCCAGCCCCGGTCCAGACACCCTGGGTGATAAGAAGGAAGAGTCAGCTCATTTTTAAGCCATTCCAGCTGAAGCCCCTGGTGGCTCAGTGGGTAAAGAATCTGCCTAAAATGCAGGAGACCCAGGTTCGAACCCTGGATTGGGAAGATCCTCTGGAGAAGGAAATGGCAACCCACTCCATTAAAGAATTGGCAACCCACTCCATGGCAACCCACTCCATTATTCTTGCCTGGAAAATCCCATGGACAGAGGAGCCTGGTGGGCTATAGTCCATGGGGTCGCAAAAAGTCAGACAGAT